>NW_026610729.1:0-341250 GCF_029499605.1 Hyla sarda
TGCTCACCTTTCCTGTGATCATTTTGACACCACGGGGTGAAATCTGGTGTGGAGCCCCAAATCGAGGGAGTTATCAGTGGTCTTGTATGTCTTCCATTTTCTAATAATTGCTCCCACAGTTAATTTCTTTACACCAAGCTGGTTGCGTTTTGCAAATTAAGTCTTCCCAGCCTGGTGCAGGTCTACAATTTTGTTTCTGGTGTCCTTCGACAGCTCTTTGGTCTTGGCCATAGTGGAATTTGGAGTGTGATTGTGTGAGGTTGTGGACAGGTGTCTTTTATACTGATAACTAGTTCAAACAGGTGTCATTAATACAGGTAATGAGTGGAGGACAGAGGAGACTCTTAAAGAAGAAGTTACAGGTCTGTGAGAGCCAGAAATCTTGCTTGTTTGTAGGTCAACAAATACTTATTTTCCACCAGAATTTGCAAATAAATTCTTAAAAAATCAGACAATTTGATTTTATGGATTTTTTTCTCATTACGTCTCTCATACTTGAGGTATACCTTTGATGAAAATTACTTGCACAATTGGTGGCTGACTAAATACTTCTTTGCCTTACTGTACCTAAAGGGAGTGCATTGCTAAAATTCTTATTTCAATAGGGAGGGAGGAATTGGCATCCTCTGACACCTATGTTTGCAGCTTATCTCCTAGGGATCAAATGATTGTGCATGTTGAAATTGGGGGTAATTGTGCTTCCCCCATACACTTTAAGTGTAACTGTACTTCTGCTCTGTTTTGAAAACCTGCATGGTTTGTTACATTAAGCCTCAATGGCACACAGTTATTTAAATTTATTTTAAGGGGGTAGGACCAGAGCTGAGTTGTTTGCCAGCAATACTCCCTTTCTCTTTCTTCTCTGGCCAATCATAGGTCAACACCTACACCTACTCCTGTGCTATGCCGCAATGTAGTGCTGGGAAATAATTTACAGTACAATATGATATTTGGCATGCAGGGGGAGAAAGGGGTTACTGATACACTGAGCTGCAAGGTTCTATGTGAGCAGAAAAGAAAGAACAGTAGCAGGAACTCATCTTCTAGAGTGCTTACATTTAGGAGGCAGCACTCTATACATAGTAAGAACACTTGTATTTACACATAGGAAAGCTAGTAGTCAGTAGTGAGTAGACAGAGATATTAGAGAAGTCTTGATTTACCTGTTAGGCACAGTGTGGAACCTCTGGAGGAAGCAGACAGGCTCAGTTTGCATGCACACAGTCCAGGCTCTCTCCTCTACATAAAACTATCTAAGCCCCACCCCCACTGGGGGGAAGGTGTTTGAACAGACAATGATCAGATCAGATTACAGGCTGGCCCTACTGAAATCATTATTATAAAGTATAACTAAAGTACTGGGGTATTCCATTTTCAGTAGAATTCTCCTACAAAAGATAAAATCCTGTCTTGTTCATATCATGAACATTCCTGTCCACAGCATGTTACGTTGCAATTATCGGAGCTGTGCTTTATCATAACGTCACATCATGAACACCCAGATCCCAACCTACCAAAACTATGGCAAGACTGAATCTGCAATAGGCAAGCAGCTTGGTGTGAAGAAATCAACTGTGAGAGCAATTATTAGAAAATGGAAGACATACAAGACCACTGATAATCTCCCTCGATCTGGGGCTCCACGCAAGATCTCACCCTGTGGTGCCAAAATTATCACAAGAACAGTGAGCAAAAATCCCAGAACCACACAAGGGGGGCTTAGTGAATGACCTGCAGAGAGCTGGGAACAAAGTAACAAAGGCTACCATCAGTAACACATTATGCCGCCAGGGACTCAAATCATGCAGTGCTTAAGCCAGTACATTTCCGGGCCTGTCTGAAGTTTGCTAGAGAGCATTTGGATGATCCAGAAGAGTACTGGGAGAATGTCATATGGTCAGATTAAACCAAAGTGGAACTTTTTGGTAAAAACTCAACTCGTCGTGTTTGGAGGAGACAGAATGCTGAGTTGCATCCAAAGAACACCATACCTACTGTGAAGCATGGGGGTGGAAACATAATGCTTTGGGGCTGTTTTTCTGCCAAGGGACCAGGATGACTGATCCATCTAAAGGAAAGAATGAATGGGGCTATGTGTCATGATATTTTGAGTGAAAACCTCCTTCCATAAGCAAGGGAATTGAGGATAAAACATGGCTGGGTCTTTCAGTATGATAATGATCCCAAATGATTGTAAGAAGCATTTCAAGGTCCTGGAGTGGCCTAGCCAGTCTCCAGATCTCAACCCCATAGAAAACATGGATCTGCATGGAGGAATGGGCCAAAATACCAGCAACAGTGTGTGAAAACCTTGTGAAGACTTACAGAAAACGTTTGACCTCTGTCATTGCCAACAAAGGGTATATAACAAAGTATTGAGATGAACTTTTATTATTGACCAAATACTTATTTTCCACCATAAAAATCAGACTGTGATTTTATGGATTTTTTTTTCTCATTATGTCTCTCATAGTTGAGGTATGCCTATGATGAAAATTACAGGCCTCTCTCATCTTTTTAAGTGGGAGAACTTGCACAATTGGTGGCTGACTAAATACTTTTTTGCACCACTGTATGTAAGCCATCATAAAAATATAACAAAAGTTCCCCTATAATAATTTATATCACCTTTTTTCCCATTTTTCAAATAAAACACTGAAATAAATAATCTCTCCTCTCTTCTGGAAGCCCTGTATAGTTGTCTATAGTCTATACTTAGCTCTCTGTGAACAGCCAATTCCTGATGCGAGCCAAGGGGACACTGCTGAGCAGTGCACTTGTTCCTCTTTATTGTAGCAATTCGCAGGAGTCTTATCACTCAGACCCAAAAAGACATTGCTTAAAAAAATGCCCTCCTCGGAAGCCCCAGTTCTGACAGTTTGTTAGGTAAAATTACAATATTTTTTGGTACCATTTGCCGTACATACAACCAACACAAAGATACTTAGAGAAATGCCATTGCATTAGCGTAGTAAAATGAAATGCTCTCTTGTAAGTGATTTTGTTACGACATGACAAGAGCACAGTAGTGATTCTAAATTCCAGAGCAAAGGGTCCTGTTTTATATCAGAAAAGGATTATATGTGTCATGGTCTACAGGACTGAGCTCTCTACACACAACCCCGGCTACAGTGTCTTCTCGAGACAGCTGCTGCATGTCTGACTTTGGCAGAGATCCTTATGCTGCAATTTAAGCCTCCCATAGGGAGAGAAGCAAAATGCAGATTGACGCATAATGAGTGAAAGTCCCCGCTCGGAATCCAGCTGTGACCACTGATCTGTGTTGATGGGCACTTGCAGGGTGTTTACATATGGAATCTATTTCTCTAGAAAATAAAGCCATATGTTCCTAATACATACTGATCGGACATGGCATAGCTTTTTGTACTCGTTTCGGAGGTACCAACATCAAGCTCTAAGCTACCCTTATGTCTTGCTACAGGTGTAACTTGGCTCCGGCTCCTTCACAACGGACATTGTTCTAATTGGTCCCAGTGGAAGCAGAATATTTTGTTACCAATATTTTTCAACCAACTTCCTCAACCAATCCATTTTGTACAGTTCTTTTTAGAATAATTTGTTTCCATGAAGCCTAGAAGTGGTTGTGACACATGACGGGTAATGGAGAGGTTTTATAATGCCTGGGATGTGTTTAAAGTTGGGCTTGGGGGTTGGGGGTGAGTATTTGACCATGTATGTGCATTGTTCAAGAGTATTGTCCTAATAGTAACACATTTTAATAAAATGCAGATTTGCAGTTTGGCTCCATCTGGACATTTTTGAGGGATTTGGCCCCAGTTTACCACAATCCATACGTTCTGTACATACAGAGTATTTCTATGTTCTGATAAAGTGGTCTGGCAGAACATCAGTGAGCAAGATGACTCCGACTTTAACCTCTGACTGGTGGAAATGAAAAAGGAGGCTCCGTAGAGGTGACTTAACAATATGTGCAATAATGCATTATTAAAAAATAAGACTCGAGCTAAGATAATGAAAAAAGCCTGAAAATGTGCTGCATAACCGGACAAATGTAGAGATTGTCTTGCTAACATCTGTAGCACTGCACTTTCAAAAAATGGCAAACACATTTCAGATTCATTGTGTTATTTTCTTAATATCACTGTGTTATTTCTTTTCATTTAACAACATTTTTGACACATAACAAAGACATGTACAGAGTTTTCATTGGATGAGGTCTGGGCTTTCAGAACCCGATAGCTAAATAGAACAAGCAGGTAAAAGAGTATGGTTCAACCCTCCATCTAGTTTTAGGAAATGGGCTCCCCAATAGGTCAGGGACATTTTAGATGTAATTTGGGAGCTAGGAAATATAGCACACTTTTTACCAATTTTAGCTAAATCTGGCCTAATGTATAGATGTAGCCATGGTTATCTTGCATGCGTTAACCCAACATAGCAATGTATTGTGTTGTGATATCCTAATGCACCAGAAATTATTATTCTCCTTCTCCTTTTTCTTTTTTGTTTCCTTGGTTCCAGTATTTGTGGAGTAATATCAAATTCGGTTTGTATAACATGTCAGGATAACTTACCTTAAGGTACAACAAAGCAGGAGATGATGATCAGGCACAGCTCAGATTAATGGACATTGGCATAACTGTAAACCAATAAATTGCACCAAAAGTGTAGCATAGATTTAGCACATTTATGACTCTTTTTAACCCCACATATTCCTCTAAACACAGTGGAAATGAAGCCTAAAACCTTATACACATGGCAAAGCTATGAGCCTAAAAGCCTGTATGGTGACACCTATTCACACACGGAGAACCCTAATCCTCCCACAGCATAACATATAGAGGACACAAGGTAGACACAGCAGTTGGCACAGTTGCCAACAAACTGGACTAAGAGACCGTAAGAACACATATATACGAGATAGGTTTCCATCCATGTGGTGCTCAAATCCCATAAGGTACAGCAGAATATCCAAAGTTCATCAAAAAAGATATTTGGGAGGCACTCACCGGAAATTACAAGAAACTTTTCTCTTTATTAGCGGTTGGCAAAACATTCCAGATATTGGGTTATGACTCAGACGCATTTACACACAGAGGTGAGGTTATAGCTGTTTTGCACCTTTATTGGTGCTTCGTGGTCCGACAATAAAAATTTATAAATTTCCCATTGGCACATTGCAATTTTTCACACACCAGACTGGAAATGCCTCCCCAATAGTAGCAGTGCTACATGTCAAACTTGTTTTTTCCTTATACAATAGTGTATTCATAGACAGCAAAGAGTCCTTATATGGGCCCCTTTTTTCTTGAGTAGCTCAGCACAGAGCACTCTTGTTCCTTTTCTTGTGACCCATAGACTATTCTATTCCATAGAGGGTCTATTCGCATGACGCCTCAAATTAAAGCCCATAGACTTCTATGGGATTCCGCACTCCCATTCACACTTGTGAATTTCTGCTTGCGTAATTCCACAAGTGGAAATTCAGAAGTGAGAATGGGAGTGTAGAATCCTATAGAAGTCTATGGGTTTTAATTTGAGGCGGAATTCCACAAGCGGAATATCTGCCCTGTGAATAACCTTAGGCTGGGTTCACACTGCAGAATTTCTGGGCAGAATTTCTGCCAGAGATCGAGCCGGCGGCACTAGGACCGAGCAGACTGCATTGCTGCCCCCATAGACTGCAATGCATTTCTGGGTGGATCTTTTGGAAGATCTCCTCAGAAATGCATTGTCATCTATGGGGACGGCAATGTAGTCCGCGTGGTCCTAGTGCCGCCGGCTCAATCTCCGGCAGAAATTCTGCCCGGAAATTCCACAGTGTGAACCCAGCCTAAGGTTATTCACAGGGCAGATATTCCGCTTGTGGAATTCCGCCTCAAATTAGTAGACAGTAGATCTGATGGGCAGTAGGAGGCTGCTTTTTAAATGATTAATATGTTTGCCCCTTACCCACTGGGTCGCTGTGCAGGATGCACATATGGTATGTCTGCCACACAGTAGTAGAGTGGTTCATATGCATACCATCATCTTCCTATCGGGGATGACACCTAAAGAACAGTAGGTGGAATAAATCCTTCTGAGGATACTGTTTCTGAGTGAGGCTGGTTCAACTGAAAATGAATGAAGTAATCCTAACATGTATAATTTAGTCAGAATCCTGCAGTGACTATGCGGAACGCTTGGTTAGAAAATTGATGTAAACAAAATGCTGTCCAGTGTTACCTTTTGCCCAAGGTCGTTGGAGAAATAAAAAAAGAACAGACTCTAAGCTCTCGATGGTCTCTAATGGTGTAGTCATATATTATTTACATAACGCCTCTACACAGATCTTTGATAGTCAATAATTCCATGTTTATTAAAAAAGGTCAGGCAGCTAGGAATAAACTCCCACAGCAAGGACCTGCTGCTGAGGAGATTTTACTGCCTTAAAAAATTAATGAGACAGGGGTCATTTCCAGCTCGTGCCCCTGACACCAAGAAAAGGGGCTCATCTGAAATGCAATGTTTACCATTCTATTAATTATTGGACACTTTAACTCTTACAGGACCAAAGGGTCAGGGCTATGTTTTGCCGTTCATGTTCACAATACTAATTGAACAATTCCTAAATGAGGATCACTAAGTGAAGTTAGCTTTATCCTAAAGCACTCGGAAAATGACCCCAAAGTTTGGTTGATCCTTAATTTATGAGGCTTCAAATGTGAAGGACCCCTAGGGATTATTCAGCAATTATCTTAATATATAAAGAGCAAACAAAGTATTGGAGGGCAGATGTCTGGTAGCTATGGGGCTCTGTAGTCCCAGTTTTAGCAGTAAATGTCTGTGAGGCAAAGGCATGTCATGGAGGCAAAAAGTATGAAAGTGTCTGTGATACCATCAGGCATTATGAATGCCATAGGTCTCTGCTTTGGGCCCTATTCTCTTTATTGAGAACCAGAGAGTTGGGACTACAACAGTTTATTTATACTGTGGCTCCACTAATACGATAGAGTATGTCCAACAGGCAAATTTTGTATTCCAAATGCAGATATTTATGACAAATAGACATGCGTAATCGATAATGTTCTAAGAATAATATAAGTCTAATGCAACCACTAATATTCATATTTAATAAGGAATGAACCTCCTGAAATGAGCTTTTGGGAGGATTTGCTTCACATCAACCATCAATTTGATTTGGATTCAATGTCCGATTCAAATTTGACTGCGTACACCTAGCCAAAGAAATGTACTAAACAGAATAAACAGCATCACTGCTTACCTCTGCTCTGTATGTCTTGCTGCTCAGAAAGTACAGGAGCAGAGACTCCTGTCTATGAAAGGAGTCCCTGCTCCTATACTGATTTGCTGAAATGAATCACAAAAAATTTGAATTTAGACAAATCCTTTTTTTTTTTCTAAGATTGAGAATTAAATAATTCTGAATTGCGTCAATCATCTCCATTCATTATAAGAAAATAGTTTAAGGAAAGCCTCGGGCTTTTAGCCTTCGATATTAAGGGGATAACCATGTATTTGTTTGTTTGGCTTTATGAGATTGCTCAGGTGTTAAAGTAACTGTTTGTTGCCTTATTGTTGATGCCAGTGGTATGCTATATAAATATAATGTGCATGTACTTGTTATACTGTGTACTCGTGATGTTGTGGTATGTGATCAGTGCATGTCTTTTGATTACTATTAATAGACGGATGGGCTTCGGTATTTGGTTGTGTCATTAATGTCAATGTCACCGACTACAGAAAGCTAACTGTCAGAATATTTTATTTTTTATTTCAATCTGTTTTTATTAAAATACAGCCTACATTTGTGAGTATCAACATGGAATAAAATAATTAAAAGAACAATACATTTTAAATGATGTAAATATAAGCAAGGAAAAGTAAACTGAACACACAAAAGTGGTTCCAGGGTAGATCTTTATAGATGCAAAAAACGAAGAATGACCCAGCAGTTCAAAAGAACAAACAGCTTTATTTTCAAATCTTGGATAAAATCTTGCAACGACTTAACATCACAGGAGACCGCATCTTGAAGCGTTTCGAGCGCATGCGCTCGAAACGCGTCAAAATGCGGTCTCCTGTGATGTTAAGTTGTTGCAAGATTTTATCCAAGATTTGAAAATAAAGCAGTTTGTTCTTTTGAACTGCTGGATCATTCTTCGTTTTTTGCTGTTACAAGACACCAGAGTCTGCGTGCCGGATCCCTTCAGAGAACACATGGGGAGGTGAGCTGGACTTTGTTTCATAGACCTTTATAGGTATATAGCTTGCCTTAGATAGCTCCTGACTTCTCTCTGTCCCAGAGTGTCAAGTCTCCACAGCTTGTCAATAAAGTGTTGGTAACAAAAATCTGTTAGACATCATGTCTGATAGGAAATAGTTTCAACCATGAATCCCATTTCATTTTGCATTTGTCCCCATGTCCATTTTGTTTCAGAATAATTTGTTTATTGACTGTTGGTCTGTAGGAGGGGAAGTGCCAGCATCAGCATAAGCTTGAAGAGTCTAAAGTTGACGTGCACCCAAGCATTATGACTACATGAAGCAACTGCACCACAAGGCTGATGGAAGAAGCTGAAAAGAGCTTAGAAACAGGTACATATTGTTACGCCGAGCGCTCCGGGTCCCCGCTCCTCCCCGGAGCGCTCGCTACACTCTCCTCACTGCAGCGCTCCGGTCAGATCCACTGACCCGGGGCGCTGCGATACCGCCTCCAGCCGGGATGCGATTCGCGATGCGGGTAGCGCCCGCTCGCGATGCGCACCCCGGCTCCCGTACCTGACTCGCTCTCCGTCGGTCCTGTCCCGGCGCGCGCGGCCCCGCTCCCTAGGGCGCGCGCGCGCCGGGTCTTTGCGATTTAAAGGGCCACTGCGCCGCTGATTGGCGCAGTGGTTCCAATTAGTGTGTTCACCTGTGCACTTCCCTATATCACCTCACTTCCCCTGCACTCCCTTGCCGGATCTTGTTGCCATCGTGCCAGTGAAAGCGTTTCCTTGTGTGTTCCTAGCCTGTGTTCCAGACCTCCTGCCGTTGCCCCTGACTACGATCCTTGCTGCCTGCCCCGACCTTCTGCTACGTCCGACTTTGCTTCTGTCTACTCCCTTGTACCGCGCCTATCTTCAGCAGCCAGAGAGGTTGAGCCGTTGCTAGTGGATACGACCTGGTCACTACCGCCGCAGCAAGACCATCCCGCTTTGCGGCGGGCTCTGGTGAAAACCAGTAGTGACTTAGAACCGATCCACTAGCACGGTCCACGCCAATCCCTCTCTGGCACAGAGGATCCACTACCTGCCAGCCGGCATCGTGACAGTAGATCCGGCCATGGATCCCGCTGAAGTTCCTCTGCCAGTTGTCGCTGACCTCACCACGGTGGTCGCCCAGCAGTCACAACAGATAGCGCAACAAGGCCAACAGCTGTCTCAACTGACCGTGATGCTACAGCAGTTACTACCACAGCTTCAGCAATCATCTCCTCCGCCAGCTCCTGCACCTCCTCCGCAGCGAGTGGCCGCTTCTGTTCTACGACTATCCTTGCCGGATAAATTTGATGGGGACTCTAAGTTTTGCCGTGGCTTTCTTTCCCAATGTTCCCTGCACTTGGAGATGATGTCGGACCAGTTTCCCACTGAAAGGTCTAAGGTGGCTTTCGTAGTCAGCCTTCTGTCTGGAAAAGCCCTGTCTTGGGCCACACCGCTCTGGGACCGCAATGACCCCGTCACTGCCTCTGTACACTCCTTCTTCTCGGAAATTCGAAGTGTCTTTGAGGAACCTGCCCGAGCCTCTTCTGCTGAGACTGCCCTGTTGAACCTGGTCCAGGGTAATTCTTCCGAGTATGCCGTACAATTCCGTACTCTTGCTTCAGAATTATCCTGGAATAATGAGGCCCTCTGCGCGACCTTTAAAAAAGGCCTATCCAGCAACATTAAAGATGTTCTGGCCGCACGAGAAATCCCTGCTAACCTACATGAACTCATTCACCTAGCCACTCGCATTGACATGCGTTTTTCCGAAAGGCGTCAGGAGCTCCGCCAGGATATGGACTCTGTTCGCACGAGGCGTTTCTTCTCCCCGGCTCCTCTCTCCTCTGGTCCCCTGCAATCTGTTCCTGTGCCTCCCGCCGTGGAGGCTATGCAGGTCGACCGGTCTCGCCTGACACCTCAAGAGAGGACACGACGCCGCATGGAGAATCTCTGCCTGTACTGTGCCAGTACCGAACACTTCCTGAAGGATTGTCCTATCCGTCCTCCCCGCCTGGAAAGACGTACGCTGACTCCGCACAAAGGTGAGACAGTCCTTGATGTCTACTCTGCTTCTCCACGTCTTACTGTGCCTGTGCGGATATCTGCCTCTGCCTTCTCCTTCTCTACTATGGCCTTCTTGGACTCCGGATCTGCAGGAAATTTTATTTTGGCCTCTCTCGTCAACAGGTTCAACATCCCGGTGACCAGTCTCGCCAGACCCCTCTACATCAATTGTGTAAACAATGAAAGATTGGACTGTACCATACGTTTCCGCACGGAGCCCCTTCTAATGTGCATCGGATCTCATCACGAGAAGATTGAACTTTTGGTCCTCCCCAATTGCACTTCCGAAATTCTCCTTGGACTTCCCTGGCTTCAACTTCATTCCCCAACCCTGGATTGGTCCACTGGGGAGATCAAGAGTTGGGGGCCCTCTTGTTCCAAGGACTGCCTAAAACCGGTTCCCAGTAACCCTTGCCGTGACTCTGTGGTTCCTCCTGTAACCGGTCTCCCTAAGGCCTATATGGACTTCGCGGATGTTTTTTGCAAAAAACAAGCTGAGACTCTACCTCCTCACAGGCCTTATGATTGTCCTATCGACCTCCTCCCGGGCACTACTCCACCCCGGGGCAGAATTTATCCTCTGTCCGCCCCAGAGACTCTTGCCATGTCTGAATACGTCCAGGAAAATTTAAAAAATGGCTTTATCCGTAAGTCCTCCTCTCCTGCCGGAGCCGGATTTTTCTTTGTGTCCAAAAAAGATGGCTCTCTACGTCCTTGCATTGACTACCGCGGTCTTAATAAAATCACGGTTAAGAACCGCTACCCCCTACCCCTCATCTCTGAACTCTTTGATCGCCTCCAAGGTGCCCACATCTTTACCAAACTGGACTTAAGAGGTGCTTATAATCTCATCCGCATCAGAGAGGGGGATGAATGGAAAACGGCATTTAACACTAGAGATGGACACTTTGAGTATCTGGTCATGCCCTTTGGCCTGTGCAACGCCCCTGCCGTCTTCCAAGACTTTGTTAATGAAATTTTTCGTGATCTCTTATACTCCTGTGTTGTTGTATATCTGGACGATATCCTGATTTTTTCTGCCAATCTAGAAGAACACCGCCAGCATGTCCGTATGGTTCTTCAGAGACTTCGTGACAATCAACTCTATGCCAAAATAGAGAAATGTCTGTTTGAATGCCAATCTCTTCCTTTTCTAGGATACTTGGTCTCTGGCCAGGGACTACAAATGGATCCAGACAAACTCTCTGCCGTTTTAGATTGGCCACGCCCCTCCGGACTCCGTGCTATCCAACGTTTTTTGGGGTTCGCCAATTATTACAGGCAATTTATTCCACATTTTTCTACCGTTGTGGCTCCTATCGTGGCTTTAACCAAAAAAAATGCCGATCCCAAGTCTTGGCCTCCTCAAGCGGAAGACGCCTTTAAACGGCTCAAGTCTGCCTTTTCTTCGGCTCCTGTGCTCTCCAGACCTGACCCATCTAAACCCTTCCTATTGGAGGTTGATGCCTCCTCAGTGGGAGCTGGAGCTGTCCTTCTACAAAAAAATTCTTCCGGGCATGCTGTTACTTGTGGTTTTTTTTCTAGGACCTTCTCTCCGGCGGAGAGGAACTACTCCATCGGGGATCGAGAGCTTCTTGCCATTAAATTAGCACTTGAGGAATGGAGGCATCTGCTGGAGGGATCAAGATTTCCAGTTATTATTTACACCGATCACAAGAACCTCTCCTACCTCCAGTCTGCCCAACGACTGAATCCTCGCCAGGCCAGGTGGTCTCTGTTCTTTGCCCGATTTAATTTTGAAATTCACTTTCGGCCTGCCGATAAGAACATTAGGGCCGATGCTCTCTCTCGTTCCTCGGATGCTTCGGAAGTTGAACTCTCTCCGCAACACATCATTCCTCCTGACTGCCTGATTTCCACTTCTCCAGCCTCCATCAGGCAAACTCCTCCAGGAAAGACCTTCGTTTCTCCACGCCAACGCCTCGGAATCCTCAAATGGGGTCACTCCTCCCATCTCGCAGGTCATGCAGGCATCAAGAAATCTGTGCAACTCATCTCTCGCTTCTATTGGTGGCCGACTCTGGAGACGGATGTTGTGGACTTTGTGCGAGCCTGCACTATCTGTGCCCGGGATAAGACTCCTCGCCAGAAGCCCGCTGGTTTTCTTCATCCTCTGCCTGTCCCCGAACAGCCTTGGTCTCTGATTGGTATGGATTTTATTACTGACTTACCCCCTTCCCGTGGCAACACTGTTATTTGGGTGGTCGTTGATCGATTCTCCAAAATGGCACATTTCATCCCTCTTCCTGGTCTTCCTTCAGCGCCTCAGTTGGCTAAACAATTTTTTGTACACATTTTTCGTCTTCACGGGTTGCCTACGCAGATCGTCTCGGATAGAGGCGTCCAATTCGTGTCTAAATTCTGGAGGGCTCTCTGTAAACAACTCAAGATTAAATTAAACTTTTCTTCTGCATATCATCCTCAATCCAATGGACAAGTAGAAAGAATTAACCAGGTCTTGGGTGATTATTTACGACATTTTGTTTCCTCCCGCCAGGATGACTGGGCAGATCTTCTACCATGGGCCGAATTCTCGTATAACTTCAGAGTCTCTGAATCTTCCTCCAAATCCCCATTTTTCGTGGTGTACGGCCGTCACCCTCTTCCCCCCCTCCCTACCCCCTTGCCCTCTGGTCTGCCCGCTGTGGATGAAATTTCTCGTGATCTTTCCATCATATGGAGAGAGACCCAAAATTCTCTCTTACAGGCTTCATCACGCATGAAGAAGTTCGCGGATAAGAAAAGAAGAGCTCCTCCCATTTTTTCTCCTGGAGACAAGGTATGGCTCTCCGCTAAATATGTCCGCTTCCGTGTCCCTAGCTACAAGTTGGGACCACGCTATCTTGGTCCTTTCAAAATTTTGTGCCAGATTAATCCTGTCTCTTACAAACTTCTTCTTCCTCCTTCTCTTCGTATTCCTAATGCCTTTCACGTTTCTCTTCTTAAACCACTTATCATCAACCGTTTCTCTCCCAAATCTGTCCCCCCCACTCCTGTTTCCGGCTCCTCGGACATCTTCTCCGTCAAAGAGATTCTGGCATCTAAAAAGGTCAGAGGGAAAACCTTTTTTTTAGTTGATTGGGAGGGTTGTGGTCCAGAAGAGAGATCCTGGGAACCTGAGGACAATATCCTAGACAAAAGTCTGCTCCTCAGGTTTTCAGGCTCTAAGAAGAGGGGGAGACCCAAGGGGGGGGGTACTGTTACGCCGAGCGCTCCGGGTCCCCGCTCCTCCCCGGAGCGCTCGCTACACTCTCCTCACTGCAGCGCTCCGGTCAGATCCACTGACCCGGGGCGCTGCGATACCGCCTCCAGCCGGGATGCGATTCGCGATGCGGGTAGCGCCCGCTCGCGATGCGCACTTCGGCTCCCGTACCTGACTCGCTCTCCGTCGGTCCTGTCCCGGCGCGCGCGGCCCCGCTCCCTAGGGCGCGCGCGCGCCGGGTCTTTGCGATTTAACCCCTTAAGGACCGGAGGTTTTTCCGTTTTTGCATTTTCGTTTTTTGCTCCTTGCCTTTAAAAAATCATAACTCTTTCAAATTTACACCTAAAAATCCATATGATGGCTTATTTTTTGCTCCACCAATTCTACTTTGTAATGACGTCAGTCATTTTGCCCAAAAATCTATGGTGAAGCGGGAAAAAAAATCATTGTGCGACAAAATTTTAAAAAAAACGCTGTTTTGTAACTTTTGGGGGCTTCCGTTTCTACGTAGTACATTTTTCGGTAAAAATGACACCTGATATGTATTCTGTAGGTCCATACGATTAAAATTATACCCTACTTATATAGGTTTGATTTTGTCGGACTTCTGGAAAAAATCATAACTACATGCAGGAAAATTAATACGTTTAAAATTGTCATCTTCTGACCCCTATAACTTTTTTATTTTTCCGTGTATGGGGCGGTATGAGGGCTCATTTTTTGCGCCGTGATCTGAAGTTTTTAACGGTACCATTTTTGCATTGATAGGACTTATTGATCGCTTTTTATTCATTTTTTCATGATATAAAAAGTGACCAAAAATGCACTATTTTGGACTTTGGAATTTTTTTGCGCGCACGCCATTGACCGTGCGGTTTAATTAACGATATATTTTTATAATTCGGACATTTCCGCACGCGGCGATACCATTTATGTTTATTTTTATTTTTATTTACACTGTGTTTTTTCTTTTATGGGAAAAGGGGGGTGATTCAAACTTTTAATAGGGAAGGGGTTAAATGATGTTTATTCACTTTTTTTTTGCACTTTTTTTTTGCAGTGTTATAGGTCCCATAGGGACCTATAACACTGCACACACTGATCTTTTACATTGATCACTGGTTTCTCATAAGAAACCAGTGATCGATGATTCTGCCGCATGACTGCTCATGCCTGGATCTCAGGCACTGAGCTGTCATTCGGCGATCGGACAGCGAGGAGGCAGGTGGGGGCCCTCCCGCTGTCCTGTCAGCTGTTCGGGATGCCGCGATTTCACCGCGGCTATCCCGAACAGCCCACTGAGCTAGCCGGCATGCTTTCGGTTTCACTTTAGACGCGGCGTTCAACTTTGAACGCCGCGTCTAAAGGGTTAATAGCGCGCGGCACAGCGATCAATGCCGCGCGCTATTAGCCACGGGTCCCGGCCGTTGTTAGAGGCCGGGCCCGACCCGCTATGACGCGGGGCCACGCCGTGGCCCCGCGTTATAGATCGGGAGTGGACACATGACGTTCCAGTACGTCATGTGTCCTTAAGGGGTTAAAGGGCCACTGCGCCGCTGATTGGCGCAGTGGTTCCAATTAGTGTGTTCACCTGTGCACTTCCCTATATCACCTCACTTCCCCTGCACTCCCTTGCCGGATCTTGTTGCCATCGTGCCAGTGAAAGCGTTTCCTTGTGTGTTCCTAGCCTGTGTTCCAGACCTCCTGCCGTTGCCCCTGACTACGATCCTTGCTGCCTGCCCCGACCTTCTGCTACGTCCGACCTTGCTTCTGTCTACTCCCTTGTACCGCGCCTATCTTCAGCAGCCAGAGAGGTTGAGCCGTTGCTAGTGGATACGACCTGGTCACTACCGCCGCAGCAAGACCATCCCGCTTTGCGGCGGGCTCTGGTGAAAACCAGTAGTGACTTAGAACCGATCCACTAGCACGGTCCACGCCAATCCCTCTCTGGCACAGAGGATCCACTACCTGCCAGCCGGCATCGTGACACATATTGGCACCAAGTGCTGAGCATGGCTTATCTGCATGTAAATCAAGTTGTTAAGCAATTGTTCTGTTCGATGTGGAAGCATGAGTGAACTGTGGACCAGTGTGGGCTTCTTTGCTGATGAAGAAGACAGAAATTAGGTAGACTAAGAGGCTAGTGTTTCTCATTCATTGCCGAGGAGGCAGAGTACTGGAGGCCCAAAGTGTGTGAGACCGGGCCTGTAATACTCTGCACGGTGGGTCACTTGGCACATATGGGGACCCAGTGCTAAAACTTCATCTGGATGTCACCGATTGAGTCCAGTAGAGTCAATGAGAAGATCTGAGAAGTCAGCAGCTGGCAGATCTCTGAGATATTATGACGGGAGGATCAGTTCTGGGTAATCTACTGGGACTGTAACAAGGTGGGATACGTAATTCTAGACTCAAGCCCAGGGAATGCTACAGCCAACTTTAGAAGAGATCTTGTGAGACATTAAACTGGGAGAGGTTGGTGAGTACTGTGTAGCCTAAGGGCTGCTGTGAGGCTTGTAATATTGCCTAGTTCGTTCTGTCTTAAAGTGTACCTGTCATCAACAAAAACTTTTTATATAATGTAGATAATACCATTATATGTATATTTGTAATATACATTGGTTAAAAATTGTGTTTATTTTTGGGTGAAAAAATGCTGTCCCTGCAGCTATTGTCTGTTTGTCTCTATGATGAGTCCAAAAACAGGAAGTAAGGGAAGGCAGTGCAGACTCCTGGCTTGTCAATCATCCTGATGTATGAACCAGGAGCATGTTATAGACCCTCAGTGCACACTGTCCTGCTTTTTCTTAGTGTACAGAGCCCTGCTTGTTCAACCTCACTTCCTGTATTTGGACTCCTCATAGAGACACACAGGCAATAGCTGTAGAGACAAAAATATACACATTTAATAACCGATGTGTATTACAAATATACTTATAATGGTACTATCCACATTATATAAAAAGTTTTTGTTGACGACAGGTACACTTTAAGGCATAAAAAGGGGCTGGCGAAGAAGGGCCCCTTTAAGTAGTGGTAAAATGGGAGTAACTCACCTCTTTTGTATGTGCTGAAAATTGTGTCACAGATTTGTTGAAATAATGGTTCCATCTGCAAATTTCTGAAGCTCTGGGGAAAGTCAACACTGCCCATACTGAAGTTTGGTGTAAAGGCAACATAAGCCAAGTTAACATTCAGTGAGGTATAGCATTTAAAATCCAACTATTCCAGAGTGTTCGGGAAGGTTCAAGTAACAGCACCACTTAGAGTGATGTGTAACCAATAAGCATGAGTGCAGCAATAAAGCTGTAACCACCAAGTTTATTATACTGCTATACTGTGATCAAAGAGAGATATGTACATTTTTAGTTAAAAGTTGTTTTAGCCTGACTATTTACATTTTTTTGGTCCATCTTTCCCAACCGTTTAAAAGCCTCCAAAATAGCCTTCAATCTCAATAAATTTTATTTAACATGTAAGCCATTTTTTGTGGCTGTCCACTGTGGCACATAGGAGAGGGGGTGGGTGATTCCAGGCAGGTGACCCACCTCTGCGACAACTCTATGTCTTAATAGAACATATGACCATGGTCTTAGTGTCTCCTCTATAAAACTACATGTGCCCTTACAGACTGAATCAATGATCCATAATCTCTATTTTGCGGTTTCCTTTAAAGCAATGCATTATTGATAGTTGCAGATCAGCTCTGGTTTTTGTACATTATTTCCGACACTAAGCATGAACAAGGCAGGTACCAGATGTTCTATTACATTGTTTCGAATATTTGGCACTATCTTTCTTGACAGTCAATACGTGTGTTAATTTATCACATACATGCCCATCTCCTGAATGAAGTAACTTGCTTCCTTTGACTGAGTATTTTTCACCCGCAGCTATTTTGCTCTTTTGTAACGCTTTCTTTAGTAAGTGATCCGACTTTGATCCCTTTTTAAATAGGAATCTGGTGTTTAAACATGAGTTATCTCACCGAGGCAAGAGAAAAAAAAATCATTTGGGAATGCTCTTCCCTCTTTTGAAGTATGTCTTTCATTCTCTTTAATCCTGTCTTTATTGAAGTTAAAATAATAAGTGTAGGGGTGCAAAATGCTGGCCAGCGGCAAAGAATCTGCTCGGCAGGTAAGAAGGGTGGAGTGGAGGCCACAAAGTTTTAACCACTTAGCCACCTACTTAAAGGAAACTGTTATATTTGGAGGCGTCTAATACTTATATGTAGTATTTATAAAGTCAGTCGTTCCAGGTACAAAAATCCAGCAAAATATGCAGATGAGGGCTTTGTTCATCTGCCCAAAATATCTGGTAGGAAGAACTCTCCTTTAGATTTGAGAAGGTTACCTAAGCGTGGAAGAGATGAGGAGCCATGACCTCAGTGACATGACCTCTGCCAGAAGGACGAGTTGTAAGCCTCAGCTTTATCATGGAAATGTTCCATTGAAGTTCACAAATACTGGATATGCCTGAGGACATGGAGACATGAGACAGACTGGAAACAGAAGCTATCAACAAAAAAAAAGATGATGAAGCTGAGGATGTATGTCATACCCCCATTGTGAGGACATGTTGCGCTTTTGGTCATGTAAATGCAGGGAAGAAAAAAGGAAAAAACAAAGAAATGTATAAAAGATGTTGGCTTGTTGAGTTCTTTTAAAGGGTATGTTCATTTTCGGACATCATCTTACAGTTTCCGCGGTTGTTCTTTTGCTGTTTCTGTTCCTCTAGTCCTCAGGTCATTTTGTTCCAAGCTGTGAATCCGATTTTTGTATACATATAATAGAAAATATCTAGGTATTGCACTTTTTCGTGATATTATCATAGAAATACAATTTGATGATGACTTCACACACTCTCTCTAATAATGGAATAGCTCTGAGAAATACAGAGAAACCTCTCCAAAAGACTACCTCTTTGAGAAGAATGTCCCCTTATCCAGACTAAATTACAAATGATGTATACACCGTACATTAAAGGGGTACGACAAAAGAAAAAAAAAATTTTTTAAATCAACTTGTACCAGAAAGTTAAAGATTTGTAATTAACTTTTATATAAAAATCTTAACCATTCTAGTACTTATCAGCTGCTGTATGCTGCACAGGAAGTTGTATAGTTCTTTTCTGTCTGACCACAGTGCTCTCTGCTGACACCTCTGGCTGTGTCAGGAACTGTCCAGAGTAGGAGCAAATCCCCATAGCAAACCTATCCTGCTCTGGACAGTTTCTGACAAGGACAGAGGTGTCAGCAGAGAGCACTGTGGTCAGACTGGAAAGAACTACTCAACTTCTACTAGAGCATACAGCAGCTGATAAGTACTTGAAGGCTTAAGATTGCTAAATAGACATAATTTACAAATATAACAAAACATACAAAAACTGACACTAAATGTCCAAATTCAAAATGTCTTTATTGATTATCAAAACATACATGGGACAACCCTCTCCCATTAAAAACTCTCCCAGGTTTGGTAGTAATTTACAAATCTTTATAATTTTCTGGCACCAGTTGATTTGAAAGTACCCCTTGAAGCAACATGGACATTTTCTTTGAGAAGAACACACCATGAAGACCACTTTTCAATGCAATTTTGAGTCTTCTGAAAGGCTGGTTCAATGCATATCAATCAGCATCAATCCCCGCATCAATCATGAGAATGGAGGTCAATTGTCTCTTTACTGAATGGGGGGGGGCAGTGCACAGGCTTGGCTAACACTCCATTCACAGTCTATGGAAGTCCTGTAGAGAATTAATTGAGCAGCAGCCAAGCGGACAGAATATTGACTTCGGTTCTTTGACCAGCGGGCTTGCCAGAGGTCAACGGGGTACTCCAGTGGAAAAAAAAAATGTTTTTTAAATCAACTGGTGCCACAAAGTTAAACAGATTTGTAAACGACTTCTATTTAAAAATCTTAATCCTTCCAGTACTTATTAGATGATGTATACTCCACAGTTAGTTCTTTTCTTTTTGAATTTCTTTTCTATCTGACATCAGTGCTCTCTGCTGACACCTCTGACCATGTCAGGAACGGTACAGAGTAGGAGCAAACCCCCAGAGCAAACCTATCCTGCTCTGGACAGTTCCTGATATGGACAGAGGTGTCAGCAGAGAGCACTGTGGTCAGACAGAAAATAACAACTCATCTACCTCTGTATCATACAGCAGCTGATAAATACTGGAAGGATTAAGTTTTTTTACATAGAGGTCATTTACAAATCTGTCTATTTAAAAAAAACATTTTTTGCCACCAGAGTACCCCTTTAAGCCTCCATGAATCAACTACTAATCCCCTGTCCTGTGGATAGGTAATAACGTTAAAATCTTGAGATAACCCCTTAAGTACTGTATACAATGAAAGTATTTATTTCAATTCATACTGGTACTTCCTTGATGAAAAATATGTCAGACACAATCTTCTACCGAAACCTCATCACTAGTTTTTACAAACATTTTTTGTAGGACTTGATTTGATCATATTAATTTATTTTATTCATTTATTCATTTATGATCATGTTCATTTATTTTATCAACATTATTGACTGTATAGGTACAGCATGTTATATTTACCAAAATTATTAAGGACATTGCATTATGAATGAGCCATTGATAAGCAAAAACTCATAGGGCTCATTGGGGCCCTTTTATTGTAAAGAGCAGCCTTTTGTGTGAAAAGTTTAAACACTTTCACTTTGGTTAATCTGAATAAAAAGAACTGCAATAAATTTACCAGTCCGTTATCATTGCTAAGAGCATACTGTACACAGGTTTTTACTATGGTATAAATATTTCAATTTATTGTATTACAAATTCCCAAATAATTGATGAACACATAGTATAAGAATAATGATAACCTGTAAATGAAAACATTTCCCAATAATATTTTTAACAATCTGAATTTGAAATTAAATTAAATAAAAGGCACATACCCATTATGGCTACATACACACACACACACACACACACACACACACACACACACACATACACACACACACACACACATACACACATATATATATATACATATATATATATATATATATATATTCAGTATTTTGCTCAGTATTTTTAACGAAAACCAGGATTGAAATTTGGGTTTTGAACAGGAGAATTTGAGGTCAACATTGAAATTCTTACATTTGTTGAATCCCCTGTGTAAAAAGTAACTAGGCACAAGCCTATGGTGTCACATGTTAAGATGGCATAAAGATAAGATATTTGTTGGCTAAGTAGTCCGTTCTGCCTTAACACTACATTTCCATGTCTGCTATTGACAATGGACAATGGGATCAGGACAATGAAACTGTTGGTTGAAAACAAAATCTCCTGTGTAGGACCAACCTTTGCAAGAGGAGCTGTACAGAAATGGGAGAATTTAGTTAATAGGTTCTGTATTTTCATTTTAAGATAATAGAGAAGAGTAAATATGGATGATATTGCATATGGACTCAAAATGTAAAATAAAAATTAAATATCTTGTTATTCTACAATTATTGTTGAAAAACCTGACTTTTACACCCCTGCCCCTGCACATGGGGATTTTGTTTAATACAATGTTTCTTTACGAACTAGACAGCACTGACCTTGACTCAATCCTGCAGCTGATCCATTGATATTAATGGACATAAGCCACGATCCCCAAACCATCCCCCCCCCCTTGATAGAAAAATATTCCATAAAATGCATTACTTGTGGGAGACCAGGCGCTAAGATCCCTACTGATCCCTACAATGAGGTAGAAGCATTGACCTTGGTGCTGGGCCTCTTTATTTTTTATTGACTCTGCGAGAGGTATTCTGGTTTCCTAAGAGTTGAACATAATTGGATTAATTAGAAACAAAGTTGCACAGTACCCAGACTTATATTGACCTATATTGACCAACATTTCGAATATCACTATGGCATGTCAAACATTTTGATATTTATTGATTGGACTTGTTTTTCCAGCACATCTCAAAAATGCATGGTCAAATTTACATCTGGGGAATCTGGAGGCAAAGTCAGCAACTTGAACCTTTTATTATATTCCTCAAACCATTCCTGAATATTCTTTGCAGTGTGGTCGGGGCATTATCTTGCTGACAGAGGCCACTGCCATAAGATCATACTGTGATGGAGTACTTAGTACACAAAAATATTTAGGCAGGTGGTATGTGTCACAGTAACATCCTCATGAATGCCAGGACCCAAGGTTTTCCAGCAGAACATTTCTCAGAGCAATACACTGCCTGCACTGGCTAGTATTCTTCCAATAATGCATTATGGTGCCATGTTTATCGCAGGTAAGCAACATCCATCTATTCCCTGTCTACATTTTGTAAAAAAATATGATTTTTTAGACCAGGCTTCTTTCTTCCATTGCTCCATGGTTCTATTATAATGCTCAGTGAACCCAGTGTAGGCCCTTTCAGATTATTCTAGAATGGCTAGCCTTTGCTTTCCACACACATCAATAAGCCTTGACCTTTTTGTCAGTTAACCTGTTGCCCTTCCTTGGACCACTTTTGTATATCGGTATTTACCATTTGTAAGAGACTCACCTCACAACACCTGCCCTTTTTGCCTCCTGTCCCCCAAATAAAGGGAACACTTAAACAACACAATGTAGCTCCAAGTCAATCACACTTCTGTTAAATCACACTGTCCACTCAGGAAGCAACACTGATTGACAATCAATTTCACATGCTGTTGTGCAAATGGAACAGACAACAGGTGGAAATTATAGCCAATTAGCAAGACACCCCCAATAAAGGAGTGGTTCTGCAGGTGGTGACCATAGACCACATCTCAGTTCCTATGCTTCCTGGTTGATGTTTTGGTCACTTTTGAATGTTGGAGGTCTTTTCACTCTAGTGGTAGCATGAGACAGAGTATACAACCAACACAAGTGGCTCAGGTAGTGCAGCCCATCCTGGATGGCCCATCAATGCGAGCTGTGTCAAAAAGGTTTGCTGTGTCTGTCAGCGTAGTGTCCAGAGCATGGAGATGCTATCAGGAGACAGGCCAGTACATCAGGAGACATGGAGGAGGCCGTAGGAGGGTAAGAACCCAGCAGCAGGATCGCTACCTCTGCATTTGTGCAAGGAGGAGCAGGAGAAGCACTGCCTGAACCCTGCCAAATGACGTCCAGCAGGCCACAAATGTGCATGTGTCCATTCAAACGGTCAGAAACTGACTCCTTGAGGGTGGTATGAGGGCCTGACATCCACAGGTGGAGGTTGTGCTTACAGCCCAACACCATGCAGGACGTTTGGCATTTGCCAGAGAACACAAAGATTGGCAAATTTGCCACTGTCGCCCTGTACTCTTCACAGATGAAAGCAGGTTCACACTAAGCACATATGACAGATGTGACAGAGTCTGGAGATGCCGTGGAGAATGTTCTGCTGCCTGCAATATCCTCCAGCATGACCGGTTTGGTGGTGGGTCAGCAATGGTGTGGGATAGCATTTCTTTGGGGGCCGCACAGCCCTCCATGTGCTTGCCAGAGGTAGCCTGACTGACATTAGGTGCCGAGATGAGATCCTCAGACCCCTTGTGAGACCATATTCTGGTGCTGTTGGCCCTGGGCTCCTCATAATGCAAGACAATGCTAGATCTCATGTGGCTGGTGTGTGTCAGCAGTTCCTGCAAGAGGAAGACGTTGATGCTATGGACTGGCCCACCCATTCCCCAGACCTGAATCTGGTTGAGCACATTTGGGACATCATGTCCATCCATCAATGCCACATTGCACCACAGACTGTCCAGGAGTTGGTGGATGCTTTAGTCCAGGTCTGGGAGGACATCCCTCAGGAGACCATCCTCCACCTCATCAGGAGCATGCCCAGGCATTGTAGGGAGGTCATACGGGCACGTGGAGGCCACACACACTACTGAGCCTCACTTTGACTTGTTTTAAGGACATTACATCAAAGTTGGATCAGCCTGTGGTTTTCCACTTTGATTTTGAGTGTGACTCCATATCCAGACCTCCATGGGTTGATATATTTGATTTCCATTGATAATTTTTGTGTGATTTTGTTGTCAGCATATTCTAAAGCATGTAAAGACGGAAGTATTTCATACGATTAGTTAATTCATTCAGATCTAGGATGTGTTATCTTAGTGTTCCCTTTATTCTTTTGAGCAGTATATATCCCTCCCTATGACAGGTGCCCCTGTCAACTGATAATCTATTTAATTTTTTTTTAACTAGTCAGGGGGACTTTATATTCTAGCTGATCGGCTAATATTGATTCTTCCCACTTATCAAAGTTTGTAAATGTTTTTTTTTTTTTTTTTTTTTAAAGGATCAGGATAATCACACTGGGGGAGATTTATCAAAATCTGCCCAGAGGCAAAGTTGCTGAGTTGTCCATAGCAACCAATCAGATCGCTTCTTTCATTTTTCAGAGGCCTTTTCAAAAATGAAAGCAATGATCTTATTGGTTGCTATGGGCAACTCAGCAACGGTTCCTCTAGACAGGTTTTGATAAATCTCCCCCACTGACCTGGAAAAAGCAAATTGTGAAATCTATTATGGTATTTCCGACCTCAATGTAATGCTGGTTTTATGTTGGTTTTTAGTCTGATGTCCAGTAGTCGACAATATGCTGCTACATAATGCAGCTGATAGGTAAAGGACAATATGAGAAAGGTAAGTTCAAATATGCATTCTCTTTAACCTGTTAAGGATGCAAGGCGTACCTCTACACCAGTGATGGCGAACCCATGGCATGCGTGCCACAGGTGGCACGCCGAGCCCCCTCTGTGGGCACGCGGCCATGGTTGCCATTTGATGCGCTCCGTGCGCTGGACTTCCCTGAACTTCCGCTATGCTCCTCCCGAGCTTGGGGCGGCAGGAGCAGGGGAGCCAACGGGAGCCACCCGCAAAAAGTGCCCGGGGTCAGGTCTTACCAGCAGTGGTGAGTAGGTACTCTATTCTTGCAGAGTGTGCGCCGCGGGGAAGCCATCCATGGCAGGCCGGCGCGATGACATCACATCATCATGCTGGCGCCCGGAGATCACGTCCCCGAGGCGCACACTCTGCAAGAATAGAGCTGCCTGTGATAAGAGGTAAAAACAGAGAGAGCTGCTCGGGCGGGAATGCACAGAAAAGGGCACATAAAAGGGCACATAACGAGGGGGATTTTAAGTTAGGAGCACATGACAGGGTGGCACATGACAGGGGGGCATTATAAGTTAGGAGCCTATGTTAGGGGGACATTACATGTGAGGGGCACATGACAGTTGCCCCCTGTCATGTGCCCCCCACATATAATGCCCCCCTGACATAGGCTCCTAACTTATAATGCCCCCCTCATATAATGCCCCCCTGACATAGGCTCCTAACTTATAATGCCCCCACATATAATACCCCCCTGACATAGGCTCCTTTCTTATAATGCCCCCTGTCATGTGCCCCCCACATATAATGCCCCCCTGACATAGGCTCCCAACTTATAATGCTCCCCTGTCATGTGCCCCCCACATATAATGCCCCCCTAACATGTGCTCCTGACTTTTAATGCCCCCCCCGTCTTGTGCCCCTCACATATAATGCCCCCCATTATGTGCCCCTCACATATAATGCCCCCCCCCATTCCCCCCTGCCCCTCCGTGCATGCCCCCAAAAGCAGAGCGGAGCATCGAGGAGAAGGAGGAGGACCCAGGATGACGCGCGCATGGTAAGTGACCAACAGGACGTGATATTCGGTTTTCCAACTACCACTCCCCCGCTCTCGGGACCTACTGCTATGGCCAGACCGGAGGAGGGGTGGTCGGGACACTGAAGTGGGGCAGTACCCAGACATACAGCCTCCAGCCATACACTGTATATGGCTGGAGGCTGTATGTCTGTAGGGGAACTATACTGCACCTAATGTGGGGGGACTATACTTCCTACCTAATGTGGGGGAACACTGCCTACCTAATGTGAGGAACAGTGACAACCTAATGTGGGGGAACTGTGCCAACCTAATGTGGGGGAACAGTGCCAACCTAATGTGGGGGAACAGTGCCAACCTAATGTGGGGGAACACTGCCAACCTAATGTGCGGGAACACTGCCAACCTAATGCGGGGGGAACTATACTGCCAACTTAATGTGGAGGGAACTATACTGCTAACCTAATGTGGGGGGAACTATACTGCCAACCTAATGTGGGGGGAACTATACTGCCAACCTAATGTGGGGAGGAACTATACTGCCAACCTAATGTGTGGGGGGGACTATATTGCCAACCTAATGTGGGGGAAACTATACTGCCAACCTAATGTGGGGGGGGGGACTATACTGCCAACCTAATGTGGGGGAACTATACTGCCACCCTAATGTGGGGGAACTATACTGCCAACCCTAATGTGGGGGAACTATACTGCCAACCCAAATGTGGGGGAACTATACTGCCAACCCTAAAGTGGGGGAACTATACTGCCAACCCTAATGTGGGGGGACTATACTGCCCACCTAATGTGGGGGGGACTATACTGCCAACCTAATGTGGGGGGAACTATACTGCCAACCCTAATGTGGGGGAACTATACTGCCAACCCTAATGTAGGGGAACTATACTGCCAACCCTATTGTGAAGGAACTATACTGCCAACCCTAATGTGGGGGAACTATACTGCCAACCCTAATGTGGGGGAACTATACTGCCAACCCTAATGTGGGGGGACTATAGTGCCAACCTAATGTGGGGGGGCTATACTGCCAACCCTAATGTGGGGGAACTATACTGCCAACCCTAATGTGAAGGAACTATACTGCCAACTCTAATGTGGATTTTGATTTAATTGCTGTGCTGGCACTTTGAGGGAAAAAAAGTTGGCGTGCATTACGGTTTGGGCACTCGGGCTCAAAAAGGTTCGCCATCACTGCTCTACACCCTGATTCCGTTACCTGGGTTTAAAGTGTGCGCACGAGCTGAGCACGCTTCAAACCTGGTTGGTCCTAACTGCTATCAGAAGCCAGGACCCAGGGTTAATGCTGGGCATCACTGATCAGACCGATGTCTGATATTAACCCTGTAGACACTGTGATCAAAGGTGATCACGGCGTCTAAAATGGAAGTGAAACGATCCTGGCAGCTCAGCGGTGCTGATCCGGACCATTGCAGTGAAATTACAATGTCCCAATCAGCTGAGAGGACGGCGGGAGGGCCCTTAACTGCTTCCTTGCCATCCGATTGGTCCTCTGATACTCCCAGCCAGCCATGTAGGCTGATGCAACAGAGCACCCATAACACTGATCATAGCATTGAACAGTGTATGCAATCAAAAGATTGCATGGTATAGCCCCCTATGGGGATAAAACATTATTTTTTTAAGTGTCAAAAAGAAAAAAGTTAATAAATGTGAATAAGCCCCTCCCCTACAGTGGCGTTGCGACCCGGGTGCGGGGGGTGCGGAGCGCACCGGGTGACACCAGCCTGGAGGGGTGACACCACGGCCGGCAGCACCGCCCGCATCTGCACACCGTCACTCAACTCAGCCGGTATTTGCAGCATCCCCAGACAGAAGAGGCTTCTTTCATGACCTGCAGGCTGCCGCACTCCAGTTTCAGCCCCCGACACGAAATCCTATCCCCCAGCCCCAGGAAGCTGCCTCTTTAAGACCTGCAATGCTTTCTGGGAACAGAAGTGCCGTGCGCACGTCTGCTCCCTCCCCCGACGTGTCCCTGCCTCATGTGCTCCGCGTCTGTATGGGTGATAAATTCCTCCCCAACCCCCGGACATTCCTGGACCTGGAGCCGCCCGGGGAGAGGAGAAAGTGAAGACAAGAGACTGGTGAGCTTGTAAGACCTCTCTGCAAAACTGTGTATTTAATGCAGTGTTTCCCAACCAGGGTGCCTCCAGCTGTTGCAAAACTATTACTCCCAGCATGCCCAGACAGCCTTTGGCTGTCCGGGCATGCTGGGAGTTGTAGTTTTGAACAGCTGGAAGCACCCTGGTTGGGAAACACTGATTTAATGTTTTAATGTAACAGGGAGAAAGGGGGTGCTGAGAGGCTCTGGGGGGTGCCATTGCCAGGAGGATGATCCTCCTTATGTATGATGGGGGTGCTACTGATGAATGATGGGGGTGCTGCACCCCCATCATCCATCAGCAGGATCATCCTCCTGGATGATGGGGGGTGCCCCTGGCAGGAGGATGATCCTCCTTATGTATGATGAGGGTGCTACTGATGAATTATGGGGGTGCTGCACCCCCATCATCCATCAGCAGATCATCCTCCGGGATGATGGGGGTGCTACTGGCAGGAGGATGCTCCTGCAGATGTAGCACCCCCATCATCCTGGCCATAGCACCCTCATAATCCATTGGGAGGATCATCCTTCTGCCAGTAGCACCCCTACCATCCTGGATGATGGGGGTGCCACTGGCAGGAGGATGATCCTCCTTATGTATGATGAGGGTGCATAAGGAAAGACTATAGAGAAGTCACCTGTAGTCACTGATATTATTGTGTATTTTCCTCATTATGTCCCATCAGAGCTGTTGTCACTTGTAAGTTCTGCAGTTGTGATGAGTAAAACTACAACTCCCAGCCAGGGCCGGTGCAAGGATTTCTGCCTACACAAGCGAAGCTCCATTTCGGGAATCTCGGTGGGCCGCAGCAATAAAACCAGAGAGGGTGGAGTGGTGTCAGTGACCTCTGCTGTGCGGCGGCGGGGCGCACAGGTGGGGGTCTTAGTATAAAAAAAAGTCTTCATTTTTCTGCCCCCATCAGCTGCGAGTCCATGCACCCTCAAGCGGACGCATGGTTTGCCTTATGACAGCACCGGGCCTGCTCCCAGCATAACCTCACCACTGCTTAGGTCATACTGGGAGCTGTAGTTTTAATTGGTGAAACCTTTTTTAGCGCTTTCCCATTCTTTGGCAATTGGTATATTTGATTATTATACTGGAATTTTTCACACTGCTCTACATCAGTGGCACCTGTCACGACAGGCTAAAAACTTACTGGGGGGGGGGGTAGGTATGGGGTGACACCATTTTATATTGCACCAGGTGACACCAACCTTAGCAACGCCACTGCTCCCCTAATAAAAGTTTGAATCCCCCTCCATTCCCATATTTTTTAATAAAATAATGTAATCAAAAATAAACATTAACCTGTGTGGTATCGCCACATGCATAAATGTCTGAACTATTAAAATATAAGGTTAGTTAAACCACACAGTCAATGGAATACTCATAGCAAAGTCCAAGATTTAGCATTTTTGGTCACTTTGTATACCGAAAAAAAATAATAATACAAAGCGATCAAAAAGTCCCATCAAAACAAAAATGGTAAAGATAAAATCTACAGACCACGGCGGAAAAAATGAGAACTCATATAGCCCAGTATGCATAAAAATAAAAAAGTTATGTGGGTCAGAAGATGCCAATTTTAAACATTCTAATTTTGGTGCATGTAGTAAAAGAAAACCTACATAAATTACGTATCCTTGTAACTGTATGGACCTACAGAATAAAGATAAGTTGTAATTTTTTATGAAAAGTGCACTGCGTAGAAACGTAAGAGCGCAAAATTTCCAAAATGGTGTGGTTTTTTTTATTCCACCCTTCAAATAAGTTTTTTTTTTTTTGTTTCACCACAATTTATGTTAAAAATAAATTATGTCATTACAAAGTACAATTGGTAATGCAAAATAACAAGCACTTATATGGGTCTGTAGGTGCAAAATTGAAATCTTTATGATTTTTAGAAGGGAAGGAGGAAAAAACAAAATGCAAAAATAAAAATTGTCCAGGTCCTTAAAGGGGTACTTTACTGGAAAACTATTTTATTTATTTATTTTAAATCAACTGGTGCCAGAAAGTTAAAAAGATTTGTAAATTACTTCTATTTAAAAATCTTAATCCTTCAGTACTTATCAGCTGCTGTATGTTCCAGAGGAAGTTCTTTTCTTCTTGAATTTCTTTTTTGTCTGACCACAGTGCTCTCTGCTGACACCTCTGTCCATTTTAGGAACTGTCCAGAGTAGGAGCAAATCCCCATAGCAAACCTATCCTGCTCCAGACAGTTCCCAAAATGGACAGAGGTGGCAGCAGAGAGCACTGTGGTCAGACTGAAAAGAAATTCAAAAAGAAAAAACTTCCTGTGGAGCATATAGCAACTGATAAGTACTGGAAGGATTAAGATTTTAAAATAGAAGAAATTTACAAATCTGTTTAACTTTCTGGCACCAGTTGATTAAAAAAAATATATTTTCCAGGGGAGTACCCCTTTAAGGCCAAAATGAGCTTAGTCCTTAAAGGGGTACTCCGGCGCTTAGACATCTTATCCCCTATTCAAAGGATAGGGGATAAGATGCCTGATCACGGGGTCCCGCCGCTGGGGACCCCCATGATCTTGCACACCGCACCCCGTTAAAATCAGTCCCCGGAGTGTGTTCGCTGCGGGTCTGATTACTGTCGATCACGGGGCCGGAGCATTGTGATGTCACAGTAAGCCTATGGGAGGGGGCGTGACAGACTGTTTTTAACAGGGTGCGGCGTGTAAGATCACGGGGGTCCCCAGCGGCGGGCCCCCGTGATCAGGCATCTTATCCCCTATCCTTTGAATAGGGGATAAGATGTCTAAGCGCAGGAGTACCCCTTTAAGGGATTAATAATATTTGCACCAACACCCTGTGTCATTTTATGCATTTTTGATACATTTTAATCCCCCTCTACAGTAGGTTATTCTACATTACAAATATTAAGGCTTATGAAATTTGTAGTCAAAAATACACTTTTGTTTTACAGTGATTTGTTCAGGGTAGGTATATAACTACTTTATCTTCTGATCCCAAATAGCAGCAACAGACAGATCTGGATAGGGAGAGGTCTGGAGCTAGTAGCTAGCAGTCTAACCCAAGACTGAAGTCCTCTTGTTTTTTATAAGCATGGTAAGTTTGTGATAGTCAGACTGGTCATCACATGAACATGTTGGGGAAATAAAAAACGTGGATGCTGCTGTACTGAAAATAAAAATTGTGCTGTACAACTAGTGATGGTGAGGGTGCATGACATGGAAAAAACTAAACGAAAACAAATCCAGAGTTCTTCTTTAAAAATAAACTGTCAGCGCAATATCATGCTCAGAGCTGCAGACATAGGCAGATAGCTGATAGAGAGATAAAACAAATGATACCTGCTTGAGAGCTGAAGGCCGTTTGCATAAAAAAAAAAAAATCTTCTAAGCTCAAGAGTCATAGAGACTGGTCTGAACTGTAGCATATATGCCCTCTCCCTCTCCAACCCCTCTCTGTCCTGCATAGTTGGTGTGCAAGGTTTAACTTCCACCAGTAAGCTTTGCACATTAATTATATAGGGCAGGGAGGTGTGTATGCTGCAGCACAGTGACTATAACACTTGAGCTTGGAAGGAAAACATGATTTTATAAATTTGCAAACAGCCATCAGTATAGAAACAGGTATCATTAGATTTATCTCCCCAGTATCTGCCCGTGTCTGCAGCTCTGAGCTGATAAAATGTTTATTTTTACTTGTTTTGTTCTAGATTTTGAACAATTTGTCATATATTTTCTTAAGATACACTCATTTAAAAGAGCTTTTATTGAGTTTTTCGATTGCATAGAGGCTTTTCTAAATATCCAGAGGTCTTCTTTGCCAAGGATCCCTAGCTCACCTAGCAACATAAGGGTTACTTCTATTTTTGTCATGGATTCTTCTATCATAAACATTTAATGCTGACAAACAAGCAAACTTCTCAGGGAGCACCATTCACCAAAAAGTCTAGTCTTTAAAAAAAAAAGACTTTTGCAAGACTTTACAGGGTTTCATTGTCACCAGGAGGGGGGGGGGGGAGTTATAAAAAGCAAGAAGTAATCAGAGGTAAGGATGATTTCTCAATAGTACAGCAGCAGCACTGGGAACCCATGAGTGCGTCTCTTCAACACAAGTGAAGTGCTTTCTTTTTGGACTGTGGCTTTAGCGGAGCCGGGGACGGCATGTTCAGTGTACTTGTGTCAGTCCCTCTAAATAGCTTCACATCTGCTTGTTCCCTATTTCTGACATTTTCATTCATCTTGTCTGCCTTATTGGGTGATAGAGGCCTGTACAGAAGCATCTTTTTCTGCAGTTGTCATTGTGTTGGGAGGACAATGGGGGGACCTCCCACTGACCGCAGCTGTGCCGAGCTCTGAATACAACAAGGCCTCTCTTGGCACTTGCTCTGAGGTTTTGCTGTTGGAAAGTTCCTCTGTGATTCAGCTGTCACTCAGAGGCAGGCAAAGGGGCACTGAAAGGCGCTGCTCACTGAGTAGGAAATATTCTCTAGGCCATCAGCAGTGAATAAGAAAACTTGCCCATTGTCCCGTCTGACCATTCAAATAGACTGGGGTCCTTTGCAAATGGACAATAGCTGGCAAGTACGTACAAGGCTGCACATAACTGAAGAGTGAGAACAGTCCACTACTTTTTATTGGCCCTTGTAAATGGGAAAAGAAAACAAGAGAGGGCATGTTTAACCCTCTTCTATGCCAGGTGGATTAAAATCTGTGGTCCTTGGAGAAAAAGACACTTCAGCACGAGATGACTCTTATCCAACAAACATTATGGCCATGGGGAGTTGAAAATGATTTTATTTTAACCGAGAAATCCTGTATTATCAAAGAACATTTTCACCATAAAGTGCTCTATATAGGTAAAAAAAAAAATGTCCCTAAATACTATTTATATGATCCCAGATCGGTTATTAATGGGGAACTCATTTATCATTGTAGGTGTAAGTGAAGCATTTTTCTACAAATTTTTTTTTTGTGTGCTGGTAGGAGCACCAGATTTATCCAATAGTCGCAGGACATTTGATACATTTTGTGAAGGTACACATTTTATGACACTTCACTCTTCACATTTTTTAATATTCAGGGACTCTATAGTAACAGGGACTGTTCCCCAGGACTGGCTCATGTTAAAAGTGGTGCCAATATTTAAAAAGGGGCCAAAAGGTGATACCGGGAATTATAGGCCAGTAAGGCGTCTTTCACCCTATAGAATTCTCTGTTTTAAAGATCTGTTAAAATGACCTGTTAACAAAACCATTAGCAACGGCCATTAAACGGCCGTTACAAAATCCCATTATAGTCTATGGGATTTTTACATTACCCGTTTTAACCCATCATAACCCGTTATTAATAACAGATGTTATTTTGTGATGGGAGAAAGTAAGGGGAGAAATAGTGCATGAACTGTTTAACAGCCGTTTTTAATGGTTTTGTTAATGGGTCATTGTAACGGATAGTGTCAAAGCAGCTTTGGCTGGCCACCTTGGCATGCTCCTGACTACATCTGCTTCACTCTTGCCCCCAATCTTAGACTATTCAGAAGACCGTGACCTGGGGCTTTACCACTAAAAAGCCCTCATGTTTGGTTAGCAGGTGAAAGCTATGATTCTCCTTAAAGGGGTATTCCAGTGGAAAACTTTTTTTAAATTTTTTTAAATCAACTGGTGCCAGAAAGTTAAACAGATATGAAAATTACTTCTATTAAAAAATCTTAATCCTTCCAGTACCTATTAGCTGCTGAATACTACAAAGCAAATGGTTTTCTTTTTGGAACACAGAGCTCTCTGCTGACATCTCTGTCCATTTTAAGAACTGTCCAGAGTAGAAAAAAATAATCCCCATAGCAAACATATGCTGCTCTGGACAGTTCCTAAAATGGACAGAGATGTCAGCAGAGAGCACTGTGGTCATAATATCAGCAGACAGCTCTGTGTTCCTCTGTAGTATTCAGCAGCTAATAAGTACTAGAAGGATTAAGATTTTTCTTGCACCAGTAGATTTAAAAAAAATTAAAAGTTTTCCACCGGAGTACCCCTTTAATTTCAGCTTCTGATGGAGTTATCATCTGTTGCACCTCATGGTTCCTTGTTACAGCCTTTGTCCCGGTAAAAAAAAAAATACATGGCTGCTTTCTTCCATAAACAGCCCCAAAAGTGTCCAGCCTGATTTACTGTACTTTAATAGAATTGAGCTACAATACCAGACAGAATACTCATGGGCAGATGGGCTGCAAAGTAGGCAGCCATGGTTTTATAAGGGTACGTGCACATGGGTAAAATCCATAACCATTTTAACCAGCACGCCATAGCTTCTCTTAGCCATGGACAGCGCTGGGCGACCCCTGCCCTGCAGCTCCCCCTGATTTAAATGGGAGCTTCAGAGTACAACTGCACGATAACTGCAAGTGGCATGTCTCTTTTAAGCAGGGTTTTCCAACTCCCACTGAAGTCAACAGGAATTTTTTAGAAAAGTGAAACTGTCATTTTTGACACAGAATATGGCACGGTTTCCTAATCTTAAAGCTTACTTGTCATTTCAAAATATTTTTAACAACTTGCTTTGTCTTGTTAAACCTAACTCTTCAAACTGGTGACAAACTGATTTGATTGTTCTCACTACAAATTTTCAGCCCCTGAGGGCCACCTTCATGGTGCACATCTGTTCCACATGCCACCTCCAGGCTGTCTCATTCTGCCACCATATGTTCTCTTTATGCTGATGCCACCTCCAGGCTGTCTCATTCTGCCACTATATGTTCTCCTCATGCTGATGCCACCTCCAGGCTGTCTCATACGGCTACCATATGTTCTCCTCATGCTGGTGCCAGCTCCAGGCTGTCTCATACTGCCACCATATGTTCTCTTCCTGCTGATGCCGCCTCCAGCCTGTCTCATACTGCCACCATATGTTCTCCTTATGCTGATGCCACCTCCAGGCTGTCTCATTCTGCCACCATATGTTCTCCTCATGCTGATGCCAGCTCCAGGCTGTCTCATACTGTCACCATATGTTCTCCTTATGCTGATGCCACCTCCGGGCTGTCTCATACTGCCACCATATGTTCTCCTCATGCTAATGCCAGCTCCAGGCTGTCTCATTCTGCCACCATATGTTCTCCTTGTGCTGATGCCACCTCCAGGCTGTCTCATACTGCCACCATATGTTCTTCTCATGCTGATGCCAGCTCCAGGCTGTCTCATTCTGCCACCATATGTTCTCCTAATGCTGATGCCAGCTCCAGGCTGTCTCATTCTGCCACCATATGTCCACCTCATGTTGATGCCAGCTCCAGGCTGTCTCATACTCCCACCATATGTTCTCCTCATGCTGATGCCACCTCCAGGCTGTCTCATTCAGCCACCATATGTTCACCTCATGCTGAGGCCAGCTCCAGGCTGTGTCATCCAGCCACTATATGGTCTCCTCATGCTGCTTCCACCTCTGGCTGTGTCACTGTGCCACCATGTGGTCTCCTCATGCTGCTGGCATATTAAATAAAACTTTTTAGGTTCATATATTAAAAATCTTCAATTAAAATGTTAAAAAAAATATCTTTAATTTAAATTGTGAGGCCTTATTGTCTCATCAGGCTGTTGCCACCTCCGGGCTTGGTCATTCAGCCACTCTATGGTCTCCTCATGCTACCGCCACCTCCATGCTGTGTCATTCAGGCACTATATGGTCTCCTCTTGCTGATGCAAACTCCAGGCTGTGTCATTCTGCCGGATTATGGTCTCCTCATGCTTCCACCACCTCCAGGATGTGTCATTAAGCCACTTTATGGTTTCCTCATGCTTTTGCCACCTCCAGGCTGTCATTCAGCCACTATATGTTCTCCTCATGTTAATGCGACCTCCACGCTGTGTCATTCAGCCACTGTATAGTTTCCTGATACTGATGCCACCTCCAGGCTCTGTCATTGTGCCACTCTGCAACAGTTATTCTAATAGCGACACCTCTTATCTGCATGTCATACTGAATAACAGTATTATTTCACTAACACAGCACACTCCCTATGCGTGTTATGGCAAGGCAAAAGTGTTTTACACCCCTATTGAGGCTCTCTGTAGCCTTGAAATAGTGGTTTTTAATAGCGATTCACCACAAATAAATTCGGACCAAACCAAATTTTTTCGGAAAATTGGGCAAATCGGCCCAATCGAATTTTTCAAAAATTCGCTCATAACTAGACAAGACATTAGAGCTTTTTTTCTGGGGTAATGAGTCTCTCATTGATGAGATTTACAAACATATTAGAAATCACATTGGCTTATGGCATCACATGGAGGAGAGTTGTCTGAAATAACAGTGCCCATTTAATGCTGATCAACCCCTTTAACCCCTTAAGGACACATGACGTACTGGAACGTCATGTGTCCACTCCCGATCTATAACGCGGGGCCACGGCGTGGCCCCGCGTCATAGCGGGTCGGGCCCGGCCTCTAACAACGGCCGGGACCCGTGGCTAATAGCGCGCGGCATTGATCGCTGTGCCGCGCGCTATTAACCCTTTAGACGCGGCGTTCAAAGTTGAACGCCGCGTCTAAAGTGAAACCGAAAGCATCCCGGCTAGCTCAGTGGGCTGTTCGGGATAGCCGCGGTGAAATCGCGGCATCCCGAACAGCTGACAGGACAGCGGGAGGGCCCCTACCTGCCTCCTCGCTGTCCGATCGCCGAATGACTGCTCAGTGCCTGAGATCCAGGCATGAGCAGTCATCCGGCAGAATCGTTGATCACTGGTTTCTTATGAGAAACCAGTGATCAACATAGAAGATCAGTGTGTGCAGTGTTATAGGTCCCTATGGGACCTATAACACTGCAAAAAAAAAGTGAAAAAAAAAAGTGAATAAACATCATTTAACTCCTCCCCTATTAAAAGTTTGAATCACCCCCCTTTTCCAATAAAAAAAAAAACACAGTGTAAATAAAAATAAAAATAAACATATGTGGTATCACCGCGTGCGGAAATGTCCGAATTATAAAAATATATCATTAATTAAACCGCTCGGTCAATGGCGTGCGCGCAAAAAAATTCCAAAGTCCAAAATAGTGCATTTTTGGTCACTTTTTATATCATTTAAAAATGAATAAAAAGTGATCAATAAGTCCTATCAATGCAAAAATGGTACCGTTAAAAACTTCAGATCACGGCGCAAAAAATGAGCCCTCATACCGCCCCATACACGGAAAAATAAAAAAGTTATAGGGGTCAGAAGATGACAATTTTAAACGTATTAATTTTCCTGCATGTAGTTATGATTTTTTCCAGAAGTCCGACAAAATCAAACCTATATAAGTAGGGTATCATTTTAATCGTATGGACCTACAGAATACATATCAGGTGTCATTTTTACCGAAAAATGTACTACGTAGAAACGGAAGCCCCCAAAAGTTACAAAACAGCATTTTTTTTTCAATTTTGTCGCACAATGATTTTTTTTCCCGCTTCACCATAGATTTTTGGGCAAAATGACTGACGTCATTACAAAGTAGAATTGGTGGCGCAAAAAATAAGCCATCATATGGATTTTTAGGTGTAAATTTGAAAGAGTTATGATTTTTTAAAGGCAAGGAGCAAAAAACGAAAATGCAAAAACGGAAAAACCTCCGGTCCTTAAGGGGTTAAATTTAGGGATCATTATTTTTTTTAGAACCTGGACCATTTGAAAATCCTGTGGTTGATCAGACTGATCCTGGTACCAAATCACTACAGCAGCTGTCTGGTGCCAAATATATGAATATTATATATAGAATACATAGAATTCAGCATTACTAGTGTAAAAGGAATAATAGTAAGATTGGCCATCACCTTTCCTTCAAATACCTGGCAGCGCGTGTGAGTAAAATTCTGCAGCTCATGTATCGGCTAAGAGGCTTATCCTTTTCAGAGGATGTTGTGAAAGATTTTGTGTTTGTGAAGAGTTAAGTTCTGATTCCCGGATATCTGTTTGGCTGCCAAATGTCTGTCCGATGAAGCAAATCAACTGGGAAGTCTGTAATGCTCATTCCACTTACTGAGACCTAATCTGAGGACTGCCTAATCGGGCAAATAGTGCAAAAAGATTTACTAGAACTAATGGAGCCAAAGTAAAAGTATTTGACCTGCAAGAATATTGTGAATCTCTGAAAAAATCCACCTTATATGAACTCCAGGAACGGGCACCACAGTGTGACCATGAAAAAAACACTAATACTAAAGTTTAATTAATGACTATTTGTTACTCACTGAAACTTACAGCTTGGCAGAAATGAACATTGCTACTAAATAAATTCCCAGTAAATACCTGTGAAAAGGTTTTAACCATACATTTCTTAGTGACATCTCTCTTTGTAGAAACTGGTTTACAATTAATGGTTGACTTATACTATGTTGGTTGTCACTTCAGCTTTTCCAGGTAAATGCATAACTGTAAAATATTGAACCTTGGTACAGGGGGTTTGGTTATATAGCTGCATACTATTGCCATGTTTGCCCTTTAGTATTCAGGAAAGGAGCAGCAATGAACACCATATTGGTTGACATCCAGCTGGTTGAAGATTTTGCCAGGACTATCTAAGGCTATGGCTATGTGGCGACTTTGGCTACCACATGGATCATGTGGCCAGATATTGTTGTGTCTCTCTCCCTGAATTTTGTCAAAGTTGATGTAAGTGAATGGGGGTAACATTATGACCCACCATTGGTCATTTGTAGGTTGCAATATGACCCTACTAACTTACATTAGCTGTGATAGGACACGATTCAGGAGACAGACACAGAGATCTTTGGCTGTGGTCTTCATGTTGTCATATAGCCCTAGCCATAGTCACCAAACTTTACTATTCTACTACTGCCAGAGATGGAGCAAATGACTAAGGTAGACATATATTGGGTACATAAAGACGAAAGAGTTGTCGGTTCACAGTTTTTTGTACAGTAACAGAAACGTTATTCGGACATCAAGGTGAACACTTCCATGGCGGATCTATGTACACCGATGCAGGCATGAACAGCCACACAGATGATGTTTCGCACAATTGAGGCACTTCCTCTGACCTAGACATGCATTGGGACCAGCTTCACCTATGGTGATCCTTTGGCTGGCCTGGGCATTCCTCTGTCTAGAAAGGAACTACTCGGGGACACTGTATTTTGGCACGATGACTGGTATTGTCATAAAGGGAATTAAAACAAAAGAGGTAGGCCTCTGGGTGGTTCTAAAAAGGCAAGGTATAAAGGGGACAAATTGGGTTTGGTGGGTGAGGGCTCATCATCCCGAATCTCGCCCGAATAAGGCCTATTTTCCCCCATGCTAAGCTTTCAATAGTGAGGGAGATATTACATAAAAGCAATGTATTTTACAGAGTTAAGTTTGGTAGCAGAGAGATGCAGATTTGTTAGACTTACAGATTACTTGCTTGACTACTCAAACATGTAGACATTTGCAGTTTTCTTCTGCCTATGTCCTTCTACATTAAATCATTAATGCAAAGCAGGCCCAGCATGTCTGACAAGAAATGGCCAAAGAATAGCGAGAATATGAATGCTCTTGTCTCACTGCAGGGTGTGTTTATCACTAACTTTACCATTTTATTTCAACAAATCCATTCTTCCCGCAGAGCGGCCTCACTGCACCCATAAAAATAACAAGGCCCCAACTGAGTTCCGAATAAAGGAGATGTCTGCTTCTTATAGCAGCCAAGGGATGAGCCTGTGAATGTGCCCTGCCACAGTACGCATCGATTTTCACAGAAAAACAGAACATTGCAATCACAAAGACAACTCCGTACCTCCGACTCCTTTACTGCCATAGTGAAAACATCCAGTATTTTGTTCTGTGAATACTTTCACTTGTGCTATGTGATCGTAATCACAATACCTATAGAAGAAGGAAATACCTTTACAGATAACAGAATTTAACCTTCAATTTGAGAAATTGCAGTACCAAAGAAAGGTCATGTACAAATGCACAATCTAAATGTAAAGAACTTTATTAGCTGCTGTATGCTCCAGAGGAAGTTGTGTAGTTCTTTCAAGTCTGACCACAGTGCTCTCTGCTGACACATCTGTCCATGCCAGGAACTGTCTAGAGCATGGGTAAATTCCCATAGTAAACTTCTCCTGTTGCAGACAGTTCCTGACATGGACAGAGGTGGCAGCAGAGAGCCCTGCAATCAGACTGGAAAGACCTACTCAAACCTAAGAAAAGTAAAGACCTAAGTAAAGTAAAATATAACTTTTATTTAGTCCAATAAAATATGTAGCAGCTACCAGAAGCTCACACTCTGGCCGTCATATTTCTGGTGCGTCACACACTCGTATTTATGGCCAATGTTAGCATCAGCTGGAGTGTGAGATCCCAGTAGCTGCTACTGTGTATCTCATGTTTTAATGGACTAAACAAAAGTTATATTTTATCTTGGAATTCTGGGTCATATGTTCTGTGGATACTTGGTTACAGCTGCACCCCATTTGAGTATAAGTGAATCCATTTCCCCAGAGATGAGCAAGTGCAGCACCAGAGTCCCATGCTTAAAAAGGTTGGTAGTGTAGAGGCTGCAGGTCCTGGCAGAGTATAGAGCAGGAGCCATGCACTGGAATGTACACAGTGTGGGCTCCACACAACCAGAATCTTACCACTATGAATCATTCTCAGATCCTTGCTTTCAGTTTTGTAAATTTGGGCAGGTAGTAGTAGGGGCAGGTGGTAATAGCCCAGGGACAGATGGTAGTATAATCCCTTGTAGTGTTCGTGACGCCAGGATGTGGTTGTATGGTGTAGGGCACCGCCAACAACCAACCCAGAAATGGCATATATTAAATGAGAGTCCAAAGCAGGTTGACTTTAAACGGGTATTCCAGCCAAATACATCTTATCCCCTATCCAAAGGATAGGGGATAAGATGATTGATCGTGCAGCACCCACATTCTATGCGGGGCTGCGTCTCCAGTCGCGGAAACCTCTTTGTTTCTGGGACTTGAGACGTGACATCACGCCACGCCCACTCCATTCATGTTGATGGGAGGGGGTGTGATGACTGTCACCCCCCTCCCATAGACATGAATGGAGGAGGTGTGGCAGGACATCATGAGGGGGCTAGGTTTCCGAGACTGGAAACGCAGCGCCGCATAGAATGTGGGTGCTGCATGGAGATCGTGGGGGGTGCCAGCGGTAGGCCACCCATGATCAGGCATCTTATCCCCTTTCCTTTGGATAGGGGATAAGATGTATTTGGCCGGAATACCCCTTTAACACAAAGTATTGAATACTGCACACAGGAGTAATGCAGATGTCTCAATATGGTTGTTACCAAAAACAAGAAAATGGCAGCTCAACCTCTATATCAGAGAGTGCAAAGCAGTCTATCCCATTAGCCATACACGAAAAAAGAGAGACTAAAGCGGATATACTAAAGTGCAGTGCAAACCTATCAGTAACAACAATATTCTGTATGAAATATTAATCTTTATTACCAAATGATATACAAAAATACATGGATACAAATAACACAACACAGTACAAATAAAAACAATTAGAATTGCTCTAACCAGAGAAACCTCCTTCAAAAACATGAGAGGAGGATATAACCACCTTTGGGGTGTATACTGAGTATATACTGTATAATGTAGAACTAAACACGTGGGGCTCTGTGGGGGACACATGTTGTGACCTGTTTACACGGGCATCTGTCTTATCCCCTGTCTGGTATTCTGTACAGTTTTGCATGTTTTACTTTTACATTCATTGCTATACAGGTAGGATAGCCAGTCCAGCCTGTGTATAGTGTATAGGGCAGCATTACTTTGCCTTGATGGTATACTGTGTAACTTGTTTCTGTACACTAGGTACTTGTTTTTTCTGCCACATATATGGTTTACACATGAGCTTGGGGTTTTTGATGGACTAAGCAGTATTATCTGCCTACTATTATTTATGTACATGTGCCCTCTTGAGGATGGTTACATCCTTTCGTAGGGTATTACTCTGGTTAATTGTTTTTAATTGTACTGTGTGTTTTTGTATCCATGTATTTTTGTATATCATTTGCTAATATAGAGTAATATTTCATACACAGTATTGTTGTTTCTGATAGGTGTGCACTGCACTTTAGTACATCCGCTTTTTTCTCTCTTTTTTGTTTCCGCCGCAGAAATCCCGATTCCAACGTGCGCAGTAAGAATAGACTTGTCGGCTACTTGCTCTCTACGTCCTAGCACCCAGAGGATTAATCAAATGTGTGGAATGTCTTCCTGTGTTTTCCGGGCGGACATTTTGCACATTTTACTCCGTGTGAACATACCCTTCATGGGACAAGAGGAAAGGAGCACAATAAGTGGATAAACATTTTTATCTTAGATATATTCACTTTCCTATATTCACTATTGATTTATCTAAAATTAAACACAATTAGGGGAAATTTATCAAAACCTGTCCAGAGGAGAAGTTGCTGAGTTGCCCATAGCAACCAATCAGAATGCTTCTTTCATTTTTGAAAAGGCCTTTGAAAAATGAAAGTAGCGATCTGATTGGTTGCTATGGGCAACTCAGCAACTTCTCCTCTGGACAGGATTTGATTAATCACCCCCCATTGTGACCGTTGAAAGTGGATAAAAACTCAAAAACACCTTCACAAACAGAACGCACTGTCATTGAAATCTACATCATAATGTGTTCCTTAAATGTCTGACTGCTGTAGTTTTTAAAAAAGTTGGGCGCTAAGCTAAATCATACTGTACCGGTGAGGTCCATGTTTCAGGACACTTATTTGCTTGTTTTACAGCAAAGAACAGAGCCATCAAAGCGTTCGGTAGATGAATCAAGAACAAAACTGTCCCGGGAGCTCGAGAACACAGAATAGATTGTTATTGAAAGTGAAGTAACAATTATCTTGCTGAATAGATGACACTTTGGTTATGTAAGATCTAGTTCTGCCTTACCTGCACAGCTGTTCCTTTCTAGACTACTTTAATATGTTCTTAGATCAGTGTCACGGCTAATTAGGGCAAACAACATGTGTGTTTTGTTTGCACGTCTCCTTTCATCCTTTTTTATTGTGTAAGTAGCGCCTTTCACTTTGTACAGATCTTAGGAGTGTTGGGGTCTATTCACATGGCAGAATTTGCGCTTGCAAAATTCTGCTTCAAATTAAAGCCCATAGACTTCTATGGGATTCCGCATTCCCATTCACACTTCTGAATTTCCGCTTGCGGAAATTCAGAAGTGTGAATGGGAATGCGGATTCCCATCAAAGTCTATGGGCTTTAATTTGAGGTGGAATTCCGCAAACGGAATTCCGCAAGCGGAAATTCTGCTGTGTGAATAGACCCACATGTCCTTTTGAGCAATACATATATAAATTCATCTTTGTATATCCTCATTGTACCGTAAAAGTGTCAGGTGCTTCTTACTTTTTTGGTGTAGTGCACCACTATGTTGAAGAAGTTTGGTTGAGAATTTGTTGCAGAATTTGAAACATACATGAAAATTGGAGTTGACAACACCAATCTGTGCCCTATTCATGAAATTTTTGCTTTTCTTGGGCAGTTCCTGACATGGACATAGATGGCAGCAGAGAGCATTGTGGTCAGACTGGAAAGACCTACACAACTTCCTCTGGGGCATAGAGCAGCTGATAAGTACTGGAAAGGTTGGGATTTTTAAATTTACAAATCTATATGGCTCCAGTTGATATGAAAAATCTTGTTTTCCACTAAAGTAACCCTTTAATATGTGTTTTTCAAGCTGGAGAAAGTCTGGTGGAGGTCTATGGAAGAAAATGGACACAAACTACTTGAAAAAATGCCATACCCAAAATGCACACTCAAAATGAAGAAAAAAAAATGAAAAAAATCAAACGCATTGATCTTTCTGACTTCCGAATTATTTTTCTCTATTGACTTCCAAAAAAAAAAAAAATGCTGGTAAAAACTTTAGGAAATTGACACAGAAATTTTTTTTTTTTTTTTTTTTTTTTTTAACGGAGAACTCCATTTGTGACACCAGCCTAAGTAGAACACAAGGTCTAGCTTCTTCCAATATAGCTTTACTTTTTACTTTCAGTCATGTTTTCTATTGTTACAAACTTAAAAAAACAATTGTTAATAGCGCCCCCTTTGTGTCAATAATCTCTAAGTCGTAGCCTGTCATTAACCAAACTGAATAGAGCTGAGCAGAAAACATGGCTTCAGTCAATGCTCTTCTCACTGACCACTTAAAAAGGATAATAACTTTTGTTACTAGCCTTTTACATCAGAAGTGACAAGTAAATCTGTTGGCTATTACTATGGCCCCTATTGGCCTTAACAGAGAGTTGACTATTTTGGGGGTAGTACAAGGACATTGATGATTAGTATGCACATGATGTGATACAACAATGTAACATTTATATCATAGGATACAATACCTACAAGGTGTTAAACCCGTAAAAAGTCTCATTAGGTTACATTATTCTCATCATGCTGAAAAACCTTCTCTGACATGTAAATATGTTTGTTCAGATAATTGTTAAATATCATTAGGCCAGCCCAGTGGTGCAGCACTGCCACCTACATGAATTGGGAAAGATCAATTGCAAATGTATTATATTTTGTGTAAGATAGTTGTTTTTTGTTTACATGTTTGTATATATATATATATATATATATATATATATATATATATATATATATACAGATATATAAATTTGTATAAATAATACCTGCCATTTCAAAATGGGATAGGTCAATTATGAGTGCTTGAAAAAAAGCTTGCACAATATTTCGGAAAAATAAATGCAATATAAATATTTATAAGAAGTAAATTATTTGTCTAGAAAAAATCTATTACAATACAAAAGTACAATACAATAGGACAGTTCCTACTACTGCCATATATGAACAGAAATCAAGAATTGCCCCATTATTAAACTGTTTAAGTCTTTCAGATATATAACAGATGTTATCACCATCATACAGTGAAGGAAAGAAGCTCACTCACAGCCACTCTTTCTGCCTACTTATCTGCCCTAAGCACTGGATCCTTAGCTGGACGGGCGTCTCTTTTCTAAGTAAGTACAGGGGCGTAACAAGGTCCAAAACAACAGCACTGTATTGAGGTCGGGGAAACAGGTCAGGACACAAAGTGTTAACAAGCACAGAACAAGATACAAAATACAGGGAGTAAACACGAGAAAAAGAAGTAGCCTAACAAGCCAGGTCCAAACTGAGATTGTTTCATATGGTACCAAATAACTAAGCAGAGCATAAAGATGTAGCAAGCTGAGGTCAGAATACACAGAACAGAACAAGTTAGGAGCAGAATAAGGCTATGTTCACACGTTGAAACGTCCACACGAAAAAATCTCCACATGGACATTCCATAGACTGCAGACACTGGCGATATGAACGCACGGGAATGTGCTGTCTCATATATGGCAAATCATTCTGTGCGGAGTCCGCAGAAAGAATAGACAGGTTCATTCTTTCTGCGGACACCAAAAACATCTTGTGCAGAAATTCCGAGGTGTGCACAGCGGAGCAGAATCACGTTGAATTTACCGGGACTCTGCTGCTATATCTGAAGGAAAGACGATAAGATAGGGGATAAGTTTTCGATCGCAGGGTCCGGACCCCCCCGTGATCTCATGAACGGAGCGCCGGTTCTCCAGCACAGGAGCGCGTAACGACCCCCGCCTGAAGCGGAGGTCGCCACGCCCCCTCCATAAAGCTCTATGGGAGAGCCATTCAGCAATCTTCAGCTTTCCCCAGTGCCTGGACCCTCCCGCGATCTGAAACTTATCCCCTATCCTTCACATAAGGGATACGTTTTTCTTGGTGATGCTTATCCTTTAATACCTCCCAGAGCAATCGCATCAGCCTCAACATTGGTAGCTGCAGGACATAGCTGGACACCTAAGTGGCCTCCATGATGACTACTTGGATGCGGAGCCCTGGTGCAGTCCCCGATGAAACCGATGCAACCAGGGATGGGGGGAGGAAACGTGGCCGCGGCGCCGGCAATGGGTGCCGCTGCCCCTTCTCTCCCCCTGGCTGTCGGCGCTGCTGCCCCATTTCCGGCGCCGCTTCTCTCCCCCTGGCTATCGGCGCCGGCAATGGGGATATATCGGCACCGATAGTCAAGGGGAGAGAACGGGCAGCGGCACCGATAGCCAGGGGGAGAGAAGGGCCGGCAGCAGGGCTCTAGACCCCAGGGCAGGCAGGGGCAGAGAAGCCGGCAGCACTGGCTGTCTCTGCACCTGCAAAGCCGTTGCAGTTCATTGATTTAAAGCGCCCACTTTAAATCATTGAACTGCAGCGGCTTATCGGCGTATAACACGCACATAGACTTTAGGCTAAAAATTTTTGCCTAAAAAGTGCGTGTTATACGCCGATAAATACGGTATTCATCTAGTAAAAATTGGGTGACACATTTCTGTGGTTTTGTTGTTTCTTTAGACATGTATGGTAGTAGTTGCAGTTTTTTGCAGATTACATATTGTTTGCATACATTTCTGCTTGAGATTGCATTTCAGTTGTGAATTAGAATTTTTAGGTACAACGACATGTTTATGTTTGATGTAACATTACATGAAGGTGGTTTTGTGTATTTACTATTAAGTTGTATTTTTTTTACATTCCATGCTGTGCGCTCTCGAAGAAATGTATATTTGCATAGCATAAAAGCTGTTTGCAGTGCGCGTATACATATATTTAACACATTTGTGGATAACAGCGAAATATCGCCGGGCCCCTGTTTCAGTGTTTTAGAAGACATCATGTTGATATAGACGAATGTGGTATATATGAACACTGCACACATTATTCCAGTATTTTCCCGTTTTATGTAAGTAAAGATTAATCACTCTTTAAAGAAGTGTTAGAAAGATATTGGTCAGTCACATATTCTTCTCTTGAAATATTCTTGTTTTTATCCATGTACTGATTGTGTCTAAGGCCATGTTCACATCTGTGTTGGGCATTCCGTTCCATCACATATTCCCAGAAAAGGTCCAAAAAACGCAGATGTAAGCGAACCCTAGCTGACACAGGTTCATGACTGGTGACAAGAGAGAAACACTAAGGGACATACTGTATTCAAAAACCTGTGTAATTTGTGTTACAGTAAGTATAAAGGGGTTATCCAGGAAAATACTTTTTTATATATATCAACTGGCTCCAGAAAGTTAAACAGATTTGTAAATTACTTCTATTAAAAAATCTTCATCCTTTCAGTACTTATGAGCTTCTGAAGTTGAGTTGTTCTTTTCTGTCTAAGTTCTCTCTGATGACACGTGTCTCGGGAACTGCCCAGTTTTGAAGCAAATCCCCATAGCAAACCTATTCTACTCTATGCAGTTCCCGAGACAAGCAGAGATGTCAGCAGAGAGCACTGTTGCCAGACAGAAAACAACAACTCATCTTTAGCAGCTGATAATTATTGAAAGGATTAAGATTTTTTCATAGAAGAAATTTACAAATCTGTTTAACTTTCCGAAGCTAGTTGATATAAAAAAAAAAAGTTTTTTCCTGGAATACCCCTTTAAGGTTGTTCTTTTCTGTCTAAGTGCTGTCTGATGACACTTGTCTCGGGAAACGCCCAGTTTAGAAGAGGATTGCTATGGGGATTTGCTTCTAAACTGGGCGGTTCCCGAGACACGTGTCATCAGAGAGCACTTAGACAGAAAAGAACAACCTTAACTTCCGAAGCTCATAAGTACTGAAAGGATTAATATTTTTTAATATAAGTAATTTACAAATCTGTTTAACTTTCTGGAGCCAGTTGATATATAAAAAAAAAGTTTTTTTTCCTGGATAACCCCTTTAATAACACTTTTTTTTCCTCATCACATTATTATTACTCACTTGTATTGCTTTGAAGATATGTGAGCTTTCGGTTGTGGACCCTTTATTTTAATTTCACCCCCACTTTTTATTTATTTGTTTGTTTATTTTTGTGCCAATTTAAAATCCTCAGCTTGGTATATATTTATATGACATTGGAAAAATGTAAAAAAATAAATAAATATAAATAAATAAATAACAAAATCTAATTCTATAACATTTTCACACCACTACAAAGGTAGTGTAAACTTTGTAAGGTCGGGATATGAGGACAGGATATAAGGATGCGATATGAGGTGAGGATATGAGGACCAAATATGATGTCGGGATAGGAGGATGTGATATGAGGACGGGATATGAGGTCGGGATAAGAAGAAGGGATATAAGAATGGGATATTAGGACCGAATATGAGGTTTAGGTAGGAAGACTGAGCAATGCTGGGTACTCTAGACTATACTTAATCCGACACCACCCCCACTTATGCAAAGCTGGATGATGCAAACTCCTTTGAAAATGTAGATTTATTTTCATGCCACTTTTTACTGCGTTTCCTGACACATATTTGATGCAAAACGCTGTAAAAAGTCATGCGACATTCACACTAAGTTTTGAATATGTCCTCACTGTAACAAGTTATTTATTGTATCTGTGTCATTGAGTTATAATTTGGACAAATTTTCATCCACTGGACATAGACAATAATGTTCCTAGGCAGCGTGGGCTCACACTGTTTTTTATTTTCCGTTTAATACATTTGAAAAGGAAAAGACTTATACAGTGGTCCCTCAACATATGATGGTAATCCGTTCCAAATGGAACCATGGTTTGTTGAAACCATCGCATGTTGAGGGATCCGTGCAATGTAAAGTATAGGACAGTGGCCTACAACCTGCGGACCTTCAGATGTTGCAAAACTACAACACCCAGCATGCCTGGACAGCCAACGGCTGTCCGGGCATGCTGGGAGTTGTAGTTTTGCAACATCTGGAGGTCCACAGGTTGAAGACCACTGGTATAGGAAGTTGTACTCACCTATCCCCGCCGCTCCGGACCGTCACCGCTTCCCTGGATGTCGCCCTCCATCGCTGTCGCTGCGTCCCCGGGGTGTCCCCAACACTCCGGCAAGGCCTCTGCTTCCCCGGCATCCTCGCTTTCCGTCGCCGCCATCACGTCGCTATGCACGCCACTCCTATTGGATGACGGGACGGTGTGCGCAGCGACGTGATGGCGACGATGGAGAGCGCCGACGATGCAGGGGATCCCAAAGAGGAAGCCCTGAGGAAAGGTAAGTGATTGTCAGCGGACCACACGAGGGCACCGGAAACGGCTATCCGGCGGCAGCTGAAGCAGTCTGCGCTGCCGGATAGCCGTTTATGCGATGGCCCCGACATACAAAAGCATCGTATGTTGATGCTGCCTTCAACATGCGATGGCCTCTGAGAGGCCATCGTATGTTGAAATGATCGTATGTCGGGGCAATCGTAGGTCGGGGGGTCACTGTACATTAATGGATTCTAAGGATTCAAAGGATGTTGCTGTACACCATACAGCAGAATCCATTTGCATTGACTTACATTATTTTTAAAAAAATGGAATGAAATGTATACAATTTTTGTCAAACATACTGCAAGGGTACTTTCCCACCTACCGCTTACACAATGTATTTCGCACTGCGCAAAATCATCTGCGCAGCGGGAAATAATGCTGAATATTCTCCGATGCGCCAGCGCTGTGTGTTCAGTGATGTTTGGAGGCAGAGCCCTGCGTCACAGTCACACCGGCACAGTACTCTGCCAATCTTCACTGAAAACATAGGACTGTCGCTGGCTAGTCCTGTGTATATGAACATCGAAGAATACGCAGCGTATTTCCTGCTGCGCAGATGATTTTGCGTGAAATACGCTGCGTAAGCGTTACGTGAAGGATACAGTGAAATGGAGACGAAAAAACACAGTGTAAATTCTGACAAGCAGGAATCTTAAAAAACAGATATACAATCCAATATATATACATTTTTTTCATAACGTTTTAATAAAAAAAAAAAACATAACAAAAATATAAGGCTAACAATGCTCGTATCATGGCTAAGAATTTCCAAAAACAGGACAATAATATTACCAGCTGCAATATTAGGAATTAAAGGGTTACAGCTAGACAGATATAATGCTTTACAATCTTATCATTATGAAAAATATCAAGATACAGTTGATAATAAAGGTTCACACAGCCCAGAAGAAGGATTATCTGTGATTTGAAAGTCAAATACTTGTGCAGGAGATGGAAAACCCATGGGTGATATTTTCCTTTAATATATGTAAGCCCAACAGATGGTGGCAGTGGTAATGCTTGTTTGTAGCAAACGCTCACAGGAGCCGGTTCTTCCAAAAAGTAAGAAAACAAGAAGCTTTTATGGGATAATGTAATGGAGGGGATGAACAATAGGTGACAGCAAGTAGAAGGCGGACACAGGAAAAATAGTGTTTCTGTTGCATTGAATACAATTTGGAAACTTCAGGAGGATCTCTTAGGGCTCATGCACACACTGCATTATTGCTCTCTACAGTCTTCACATTACACAAAGCTGTAGTACAGCTCCCATAGAATTTTTTGAAAAGGGTATTCCGGTCATAGATATCATATCTCCTATCCAAAGGATAGGGGATAAGATGTCTGATCGCGGGAGGCCCATCGCTGAAACCCCCCCGAGATCTCCGTGCATCACCCGCATTTTATGCCCGGCTGCTACAGTCTCGGAAACCTCTGTGTTTCCAGGACTGAAGACATGACACCATGCCACGCCCCCTCGTGACATCACGCCATGCCCCCGCCATTCATGTCTATGGGAGGAGGCGTGAAGGCTCAAGATGTATGGGTAGAAATGTAAAAGATGTTCCCCTCAATAACGGCGCTGGTCCATGGTAAGATGAATATGCATTTATTGGAACATTAAAGGCAATGCGTTTCAACCCCGGACAGGGGTCTTCATCAGGCATAATATACATTAGAAGAAGTACTCACTTTTATAAGATGACAAATTGGAACGCAATGACCACGAATTGTTCCAATTTGTCATCTTATAAAAGTGAGTACTTCTTCTAATGTATATTATGCCTGATGAAGACCCCTGTCCGGGGTGGAGACGCATTGCCTTTTATGTTCCCATAAATGCATATTCATCTTACCATGGACCAGCGCCGTTATTGAGGGGAACATCTTTTTACATTTCTACCCATGCCTCGTTACCGGTTAGACTGACGTCACTCCGGGAAGTTCCTCATGGCAGCTGCCCGGCTATCCATTCATTCCAGATGCTACTGTAGGTGTTGTGCTCTAAGCGCAAAACCTTAGGGTAAGGACCCATCTTTCTTTTTACCTGCACCATTTACCTAAACGGTCCTCACTAGGTGCGCACCTTTTGTTGCCTTTTTATCTCCTTTATAAGTCAAGATGTATGTGAATCTGACCAAAAAAAAAGTATTGGCAAATACTTGACAATCATCCATCTGTGGTCATTACTCCAGTGCAGAGCTCGCTCCTGTGGTATGGGTGAGGCCTGGGGCGAAGTGTACAATGGTATGTTCACACTGAGGAAATTCTGCGCTGAATCGGTGCTAATTTTGCACGTACTTTGCTACTAGAGTTAACCCCTAAAATTCAAAGTCCAGTTGACTGATGGGCTTTTCCAGGCGGATTCCGAGAAAAAAATAATGAATATGTTCCTTATTTTTGAAGAATCACTACAGAACTTCCGACATGTAAATTGAGCAGCAGTCTCTCATTGAGATGAATGGGAGGCTGCTGCAAGTGCGATCCCCTCGGAATTTCCTCTTGGAAATGTCTTCAGTGTCGATGAGGCCTTACACTATACCATTCATTTTTTGATGACTGATGTCTGTGATGTATGAATATAATCCATTCTGAAATGCAATGGATTATTCTTGATAACAACATGTAGCACGCTCCATCAGATGCCATATAAAAAGTATGTTTACCTAGGACCATTGCTTCTAGAATATATGGTTTTACATAGAGGCAGCATATGGCGGAATGCACAGTGCATACAGCTTTACAGTAAGCAGTTGTAGAAACACATTGGGGGAAAATTATCAAGGCCTGTGCAGAAGAAAAGTGGAACAGTTGCAAATAGGAACCAAATAGATTGCTTATTTTATATTTCAGATGCATTTTTTTATATTTTAGAAACAATCCGATTGGTTGCTCTAGGCAACTGCTCCACTGTTCCTCTGCACAGGTTTTGATAAATCTCCCCAATTGTGTCTTTGTAAGAGGTCTGTGAGAAAAGACAAAAGAATTTTAAGATATAGAATCACATTGTATTACACAGTAAGACTTGATAGCAGGATACAGGGACCCGGCATTGCAGTGGCTCTGTGCAGATAATGTGCGTGTCATAGACCTCACTGAGGTCGACAACATGTCCCCTCTATGCAGCTCTATGGGAGAGGCGGGGATACACAAACACTGCATCTCCACCTCCCATAGAGATACGTGAGGGGGTGGAGCGTGACGTCACACGGGGGCGGTGGCGTGATGTCACAACGCTCCGGCCCTGGGATCGACAGTAATCAGACCCGGAGCGAACACGCTCCGGGGACTGATTTTAACAGGGTGCTGCGTGCAAGATCACGGGGGTCCCCAGCGGCGGGACCCCCGCGATCAGGCATCTTATCCTTTGGATAGGGGATAAGATGTCTAAGCAACGGAGTACCCCTTTAAAGTATAAAAGCAAAGTGACAAAGTTGCTCATTATCTTATGGTTTCTGTTTAGAATAATTTCCTTTATGAACATGTTTGCATTTGAAATAAACATCATTGTATTGTCCTTGGTGTTTTTGATCCTTCAGTATATTGTAATTTTAACTAGTAGATTCTCATTGCTGTCCGTGGTCCTGAAGCCACTCTGAGCAACGTGCCCAATGACTCCCTCAGCTTCTAGATATTGTACATGGTTTATGTAATAAAGGACATGATGTAAATAAAAAAGGAAGGCTGGATCCCCTTGACATGGTCATAACCCTAAGAAAATAAATTTTTTCATATTCAATATTAAAGGCTAAACAATATGGGCAAGGAAACCTCAGGCTTTTTTATGCCACATAGCAACCACTTAGTTATTAGTTACATTTGATCATTTCATGTCATGTTTAATTGAGGTAAACAATAGACACATATTTATATGATTTGCCATTTTTACTTGAGAGATCACTGTGTAGGTACTGTGTAGATTTCATGTAGTTTTATTTCTTCATTTCCTAATTTTTCAACATTATTGTCCTATATTTATTTTGATACCTGTCAGTCACACAATAGGATGTAGCGTTAGAGCAGCATGGAACAATAACGCATAGACATAGTAAATGCTGAATAGATGAAAAAAGCTGTGCTGTAAAATAGGCCCAACACTATAGGGCACTTTGCGCATGTTCAGGGTAGTCACTGCCATTATCTTTAAATCTTACAATGATGTCCACCATATGGAGAAACAGTATTTAGACAAACCGGATAGAATTGTAGCTCCAAAAAAGCAGAATATGCTTGTTTACGTGATACATTTAGTTATTTATTTCTTTATTTAGCACTCACCAAGGCTACATCAGGTTTGGAATTGTCACAGGGACTCTGCCTACATACAACCTCTATATATGGGGGAGATTTATCAAAACTTGTGCTGAGGAAAAGTTGCCCAGTTGCCCATAGCAACCAATCAAATCGCTTCTTTCATTTTTCATAGGCCCTTTCAAAAATAAAAAAGAAGCGATCTGATTGGTTGTTATGGGCAACTGATCAACTTTTCCTCTGCACAGGTTTTGATAAATCTCCCCCAGAGCTGTTTTGTACAAGAGCAATAGGACTTTCAGCCATGTTAAATAGATTTAAAAAATAATAACAATAATTATACCAAACCAAGTATTGTTTACACAGTTAAATGAATTGCAACCTTGCTATGGCTTTCTCCCAGTGATACATTTTCGTCCACTTCTAAGCAATATTGTCATTAAGAACAAAATATAATAATTTCGAAGCAGTATAGCAGCATAATACTAATACTTTTATTGTGCAGCATAATACTAATACTTTTTATTGTGAAACCACTAGTTTTATAAAATAAAAATAAAAAAATTCATTTTAAGGGGTTGCTCATAACATACCCAATTTCCCCAATTTTAAACTAAACAAAGTAGTTTAAAATTGCTGTAGAAGCTCTGTACATGTTTCATACATGTGGCTCTATTTTGTGCATGATCAATTCGAGTTTCAACCAAGTCAATTAAAAAAAAAAGTTTATGCCAATCCAAGCATTGTTTAGAAGATCCAATGACCTTTTTTCACCACCTCTAAGCAAAATTGTCCTCAAGCTTAATTCATTTATTTTATCAGTAAAACCTTCTGAAATTATTTAAAAGGCCACTGTTGTTTCAACAAACTTTTGAATTTAGAAATAGTACTGCGAATATACGAAACTTTTAAACACATTTTTCCTGTTCCTCTGTCAGCTCACTGAGAGAACAGATTACATGCTGTCAAAACCAGTCTATGAAGAGGGGAGGGGAATGGAGGAATTAAAGAGAGCCAGAAGCACACAGAACCTGGAAAAGACTATGCAAGAACTTGCAGAGAGCATTACAACTCACTTCAAAGCTTAATTTACAGCATACACTTCTCAGTACTCTTCTTTAATGTCCCCATGCTGCTGCTGTTTCTGAAGGTGTGTTCTAGAGATACAGGGGAGAAGGTGATAAAAAGTATGTTATTTTTCAATATCACAAGTACATGCCACGTGCTCACCAGTTGTCAAAGGATATCATGATATCATAAAGATAGACAACATGACACACTATATATTATTTCAGTATATATGTAGTAGGGGAATAGTCATGTCAAGACATCAGAGAAGTACCATATTTGTAGAGCTAGTAGTATCCAATCATATAACAACATAGCCATGACACCCACAAGTTAAATATATAAATTCAGCCAACCCACTAGGAGGAGATATATACTTTTAATAAACCATATTTGTATATTTATGAATAGTAGACACATGATCAATTAGGATAAACATGCCCACATTTATAAAGGACACACCTTCAATCATGATGGACACACCCATCATTTGAGCATAAGTTGCTCCAGAGAAAGCCAGGATGCAGGGAGTAACGGATGAAGGTCTCCAGGAAGTCCTGTACAGCCCTCCAGCACAAGGAGGATGACAGCTAGAGGAAGCAAACAGAGGAGGCCATCTTAAAAGGATATTTCAAGATGGATCCACCATGTTGGAGGAAGCACTTAGGAAGAAATCCCAGTTGGTGAGAAAAGATTTATGGACATGCTTACATAACCCTCCTACATTATTTACTTATGCTAAGGACTAAGAGCTTTATATGAAGATTTCTTGTTTTATGTACTGTCTGACATGATGTCAAGAAGATTAAAATAAATGTATGTTTTTCATAGAAACAAAGAGCTCACTCTCTCCATGGTCAGACCGCGTTATAATTTAGCGTTCCGGTTATATTTAACTGAAGGATATCCTTTTCTGTTTGTGCAATGTATGTGAGACATCATGGAGTTTAGGCTCTAACCACTTGCTCAGGGGAAGTGAATATTAGCAATGAACTGAGAAAATATAATATAATATGGGATAGTTCCCATTAACATGCACGAAGTGCCCTGGCAGAAGTCGGACGCCAAGGTGACTACTAAAGGCGGAAGTGGTCACAGTCATGTGATCATGGATGATAGGTGACATGGCAGCATCGGGACTTCTGATTCCGGGACTCAGTCCGTGCACTGATTGGAGGAGCTACAGTTAAATACTTGACCATGGTAGTACCTCCTGACGAAGTAGTGCAAACTACGAAATGGTGTCGAGGCGGCACTGGGTCCCCATATGACACATGGTACCATGTCTGCTCCAGATATGGGTCTTTTACCATAATATTATATTTCTATGCTTGATATTATTCTACTGTGAGGTCAGTCTAACTAATCATGCTGGAGCGGTACTAAGGTCATAACTATATCATCAAATACTTATGGATTATGTCATATGGATTCACCTTGTGCTTTTTTCTTAGGTTAGGGATACTATGTCTTTTTTATTCTTTTTTTTATACTTGTTTAATAAAGATTGTACCTTTTTCGGGTTATACTGGAGTTGTAATTATGTTAGGTAGCACTTATAGGTTTATAGAAATTAGCAATGATGCCTGCAAAGCAGAAACCTGGTTAAAATGCCATATACCAGTTATATAATAGGCATAAGCAGTGATACTCCTCATGTATACACACGACAGCTTATCATTAAGTAACCTGAAAGGAAAGGTATGATTTTTTAAACAGGGTCTGATCCAGAACAAGTACATTACACATTTTTTTTTCCAAAGAACAATAGACTTTACTACTATACGTGTTACTGAACATTTTTTAGATGTTCTGTTGCTTCGCACAGGTTAAGTGTGTATTACCTGAGGACTCCAAATAACAAGACACATTCAGATTCTGACAATCAGCTTTTCCTTCCCACATTGCAGCCAAAAGGGTTTAAGATCAAAATAAAGCTTATGCCATATTCTTTCAAAGTCACATTAAGTATCAATAATAGAGGTGCTTACTGATACTCAATACAATTCAACCCTTATTTTTTATTTATAGCTGACAAAGCTGCGAGCAGGAGAAATACAATCACACTTTAAATAATGGAAGGCAACCGCATTAAAACTATCTGCGCAGTTACAGTACTTGCAGAAATGCCTCCCGGGGGACCCCGGTGTGCACACATCCTGCATTTTTAATTTTAAAAACATATTTCTTTCAAAATTATTCAGTGTTTCAGAAGAGCCTCTTTTATTTCTGTGATAAATTACTGTAATAAAAATGCCTTTTGTCCCAAAAATATAAGAAGCCGCATCTACGGTTAGATAGCGGAGAAGAAGCCTCCGGAGGCTTGAGACAGAGACTACAGAACAAGCTGATTTATAACTTTTAAGTTTAATTATTTTTAAGGCATAGCTTCTCTTTTTATAGAGGAGTTTTATAGAAATGATTTTCTTTGGGTTTACCATTATTTTAAAAGTGCAACCCTAGTATGAAGAAGGGAAAAAGAGAAAAAACTAGTTTTGTTAAACAGAGCGTGAAAGCAGAGCGCTGGCACGATTATTCATCACCAGGTTCGGAGGAAATGGGCATGAATGCAAATTGAAAAATTTTTAAAAATGACATTGAAAATGAGAGGGGGATAGAGAAGATTTCTAAAAACAGTAATAGATAACAAGCATCTGCAATATTGTAAGTTCTTTACCAGTGAATATAGTTCAAGATGGTCTAGAAGAAGAGTTTTCTTGAGATAGGATCTACCTCCGCAAGTCAATGCAAAACTGGACATAGACATTTTGGACACATTATTGGTTCCAGAAAATACATTTCATGAAAAAATCAATTATTGAAAAGATAATGTTTTTTGATGGAGGCTGGAATCGGAATTTCCGTGGCAGATGAAAATTCTGTTTTGTGCATGGTGCAGCACAATCTCCAGACTGAATTTTTCTTCTGAAATTCCATCGTGTGAATATGGCCTTAAAAGAAGTCCCTGGACAACCCTGTGAAGTCCAGGCTTCAAAGAGTTCAAGCATCGTAAAAAGCCAAAAGAGGAGCAAGACATTAATACTGGCAATTGTTTTTTATTCCATATTTTTTCCTTTACTTGGAAAAATATCTACCATTAAATAAAATAATTTCCCTTTATTTGAGGAACATCTCATGAAGCCAGAACGTTAAGCTGTAAACATGGTTTTGTCTGCCAAATGGGATTTCTGTATTTGCTATGAAAAAAAGCTGGAGCAACCTGTAAATTGTCTGGTTTCCATAATTTTTGCAAGGTTGTATGTGTATACATGTACCTATGTCAGTGTTTTTGTCATATTTGTTATAATATATATATATATATATATATATATATATATATATATTATATATCAATGGAAAGAGCAGTGGCACTACAGGTTGTAAAAAAAGTGGTCTTTGTTCACTTCAAACGGTGCTACGTTTCGGCACCCTCACGTTGCCATTGTCATGCGTGAGGTTGCCGAAACGTAGCACCGCTTGTAGTGTAGTATACATATATTGTATGTATGCAGTTCAGCAGCACTCAATAATTGACATGAAAAAGGTGGCGGGGGCAGGCAATTATAAGGATAAGGTCCTCTAGTATCCTTTAACTAGTAAAAAAAATCACCTTTTTTTCATGGATAAAAAGGTTTGCCACTTTTTCACCTAAATGGAGTGCTGCATTGACTTGATTTTTTACCATATATATATATATATATATATCCCTGTGTGGTTGTGTATGTGACCGTAGGTATATACATGTGTTATGTGTGTGTATTTATACATGTATACATGTGCCTGTGTATGTATCTTGCTGTTTAGGTCAATACTTGGGTGCTTGTAATTGTAAATGTGCTTGTGTGCATACATGTGTTGGTGTGTGTCTATATATAATAAAACACAATCTGATCATCTGGCTGTTATGCCAGCTATTTCACATACAGCTTCACAACAACTGATTTGTACGAAATTATGGAAAAACTGTGAAACAATCGCAGAAAATGCATGTGAATATATTCTAAGGGTACATTCACACGAGCGGATGCCCAGCGCGTTTTACGCTGCGGATCCTCCGCTGAAGGACTGCTGTATGGCGCTTTTACATGTGCCTGCTCTGAGCAGCAATACGCCACTACGAACAGACACACTGAAGCGATATGCGAGTCGCCGAGCATGCGCGGTGTACTCGCACACACACTGAAGCGATGTGCGAGTCGCCGCACATGCATGGTGTACTCGCACACATCGCTGCCGCTCCCCCTGCTCTATGAGCTAGGCCAAGAGCTGCTGCGATGGGCGAGTACACTGCGCATGCACGTGGCGACTTGCACATGGCAGTGTGTCTGCTCATAGTGTATTGCCACTCAGAGCAGGCACATGTAAAGGCACCATACAGAGGTCCTTCAGCGGCAGATCCACATCGTAAAATATGCTGGGGATCCGCTCGTGTAAACGTACCCTAACGGTACGTTCATATGTGCATATTTTGTTGCAGATTTTATTAAGCAGATTTTGCTACCCACTAAAGGCAGTAGCTAGCAAAATCGCCTGTGGAAAACCGCAGCAAAATACAGTGTGAACTTAGGGTACGTTCACAGGTACAGCATCTGCTGCAGATTTAAAGTTGTAAAATCTTAATTTGCGGATTACAAGGCAATTCTTTCACATTTTGGATTGTCATGTCAATAAAGTGCTTGCCTTGTAAAATCTGCTGTCACGATGCCGGCTGGCAGGTAGTGGATCCTCTGTGCCAGAGAGGGATTGGCGTGGACCGTGCTAGAGGATCGGTTCTAAGTCACTACTGGTTTTCACCAGAGCCCGCCGCAAAGCGGGATGGTCTTGCTGCGGCGGTAGTGACCAGGTCGTATCCCCTAGCAACGGCTCAACCTCTCTGGCTGCTGAAGATAGGCGCGGTACAAGGGAGTAGACAGAAGCAAGGTCGGACGTAGCAGAAGGTCGGGGCAGGCAGCAAGGATCGTAGTCAGGGGCAACGGCAGAAGGTCTGGAATCACAGGCAAGGAACACACAAGGAACGCTTTCACTGGCACTAGGGCAACAAGATCCGGCGAGGGAGTGAAGGGGAAGTGAGGTGATATAGGGAAGTGCACAGGTGTAAACACTAATTGGAACCACTGCACCAATCAGCGGTGCAGTGGCCCTTTAAATCGCAAAGACCCGGCGCGCGCGCGCCCTAGGGAGCGGGGCCGCGCGCGCCGGGACAGAACTGACGGGGAGCGAGTAAGGTACGGGAGCCGGGGTGCGCATCGCGAGCGGGCGCTACCCGCATCGCGAATCGCATCCCGGCCGGAGGTAGTAACGCAGCGCCCCGGGTCCGTGGAACCGACCGGGGCGCTGCAGTGAGGGAAGTGTAGCGAGCGCTCCGGGGAGGAGCGGGGACCCGGAGCGCTCGGCGTAACAGTACCCCCCCCCTTGGGTCTCCCCCTCTTCTTGGGGCCTGAGAACCTGAGGATCAGACTTTTGTCCAGGATATTGTCCTCAGGTTCCCAGGACCTCTCTTCTGGACCACAACCCTCCCAATCCACTAAAAAAAAAGTTCTTCCCCTGACCTTTTTAGAGGCCAAAATCTCTTTGACAGAGAAGATGTCCGAGGAGCCGGAAACAGGAGTGGGAGGAACAGATTTAGGAGAAAAACGGTTGAGGATGAGAGGTTTAAGAAGAGAGACGTGAAAGGCATTAGGGATACGAAGAGAAGGAGGAAGAAGAAGTTTGTAAGAGACAGGATTAATTTGACACAAAACTTTAAAAGGACCAAGATAGCGTGGTCCCAACTTATAGCTCGGGACACGGAAACGGACATATTTAGCGGAGAGCCATACCTTGTCTCCAGGGGAAAAAATGGGAGGAGCTCTTCTTTTCTTATCTGCGAATCTCTTCATGCGAGAAGAAGCCTGTAAGAGAGAATTTTGGGTCTCTTTCCATATGGTGGAAAGATCACGAGAAATTTCATCCACAGCGGGCAGACCAGAGGGCAAGGGGGTAGGGAGGGGGGGAAGAGGGTGACGGCCGTACACCACGAAAAACGGAGATTTGGAGGAAGATTCAGAGATTCTGAAATTATACGAGAATTCGGCCCAAGGTAGAAGATCTGCCCAGTCATCCTGGCGGGAGGAAACAAAATGTCGTAAATAGTCACCCAAGATCTGGTTAATTCTCTCTACTTGTCCATTGGATTGAGGATGGTATGCAGAAGAAAAATTTAATTTAATCTTGAGTTGTTTACAGAGAGCCCTCCAGAATTTAGACACAAATTGGACGCCTCTATCCGAGACGATCTGTGTAGGCAACCCGTGAAGACGAAAAATGTGTACAAAAAATTGTTTAGCCAACTGAGGCGCTGAAGGAAGACCAGGAAGAGGGATGAAATGTGCCATTTTGGAGAATCGATCAACGACCACCCAAATAACAGTGTTGCCATGGGATGGGGGTAAGTCAGTAATAAAATCCATACCAATCAGAGACCAAGGTTGTTCGGGGACAGGTAGAGGATGAAGAAAACCAGCGGGCTTCTGGCGAGGAGTCTTATCCCGGGCACAGATAGTGCAGGCTCGCACAAAGTCCACCACATCAGTCTCTAGAGTCGGCCACCAATAGAAGCGAGAGATGAGTTGCACAGATTTCTTGATGCCCGCATGACCTGCGAGATGGGAGGAGTGACCCCATTTGAGGATCCCAAGGCGTTGGCGTGGAGAAACAAAGGTCTTTCCTGGAGGAGTTTGCCTGATGGAGGCTGGAGAAGTGGAAATCAGGCAGTCAGGAGGAATGATGTGTTGAGGAGAGAGTTCAATTTCAGAGGCATCTGAGGAACGAGAGAGAGCATCGGCCCTAATGTTTTTATCAGCAGGCCGAAAGTGAATTTCAAAATTAAATCGGGCAAAGAACAGAGACCACCTGGCCTGACGAGGATTCAGCCGTTGGGCAGACTGGAGGTAGGAGAGGTTCTTGTGATCGGTGTAAATAATAACTGGAAATCTTGATCCCTCCAGCAGATGCCTCCATTCCTCAAGTGCTAATTTAATGGCTAGAAGCTCTCGATCCCCGATGGAGTAGTTCCTCTCCGCCGGAGAGAAGGTCCTGGAAAAAAAACCACAAGTAACAGCATGCCCGGAAGAGTTTTTTTGTAGAAGGACAGCTCCAGCTCCCACTGAGGAGGCATCAACCTCCAATAGGAAGGGTTTAGATGGGTCAGGTCTGGAGAGCACGGGAGCCGAAGAAAAGGCAGACTTGAGTCGTTTAAAGGCGTCTTCCGCTTGAGGAGGCCAAGACTTGGGATCGGCATTTTTTTTTGTTAAAGCCACAATAGGAGCCACAATGGTAGAAAAATGTGGAATAAATTGCCTGTAATAATTGGCGAACCCCAAAAAACGTTGGATGGCACGGAGTCCGGAGGGGCGTGGCCAATCTAAGACGGCAGAGAGTTTATCTGGGTCCATTTGTAGTCCCTGGCCAGAGACCAAGTATCCTAGAAAAGGAAGAGATTGGCATTCAAACAGACATTTCTCTATTTTGGCATAGAGTTGATTATCACGAAGTCTCTGAAGAACCATACGGACATGCTGGCGGTGTTCTTCAAGATTGGCAGAAAAAATCAGGATATCGTCCAGATATACAACAACACAGGAGTATAGTAGATCACGAAAAATTTCATTAACAAAGTCTTGGAAGACGGCAGGGGCGTTGCATAGACCAAAGGGCATGACCAGATACTCAAAGTGTCCATCTCTGGTGTTAAATGCCGTTTTCCATTCATCCCCCTCTCTGATGCGGATGAGATTATAAGCACCTCTTAAGTCCAGTTTGGTAAAAATATGGGCACCTTGGAGACGATCAAAGAGTTCAGAGATGAGGGGTAGGGGGTAGCGGTTCTTAACCGTGATTTTATTAAGACCGCGGTAGTCAATGCAAGGACGTAGAGAGCCATCTTTTTTGGACACAAAGAAAAATCCGGCTCCGGCAGGAGAGGAGGATTTACGGATAAAGCCCTTTTTTAAATTTTCTTGGACGTATTCAGACATGGCAAGAGTCTCTGGGACGGACAGAGGATAGATTCTGCCCCGGGGTGGAGTAGTGCCCGGGAGGAGGTCAATGGGACAATCATAAGGCCTGTGAGGAGGTAGAGTCTCAGCTTGTTTTTTGCAAAAAACGTCCGCAAAGTCCATATAGGCCTTAGGGAGACCGGTTACATGAGGAAGCACAGGGACACGGCAAGGTTTACTGGGAACCGGTTTTAAGCAGTCCTTGGAACAAGAGGGCCCCCAACTCTTGATCTCCCCAGTGGACCAATCCAGGATTGGGGAATGGAGTTGAAGCCAAGGAAGTCCAAGAAGGATTTCAGAAGTGCAATTGGGGAGGACCAACAGTTCAATCCTCTCGTGATGAGATCCGATGCACATTAGAAGGGGCTCCGTGCGGAAACGTATAGTACAGTCCAATCTTTCATTGTTTACACAATTGATGTAGAGGGGTCTGGCGAGACTGGTCACCGGGATGTTGAACCTGTTGACGAGAGAGGCTAAGATGAAATTTCCTGCAGATCCAGAGTCCAGGAAGGCCACAGCAGAGAAGGAGAAGGCAGAGGCAGACATCCGCACAGGCACAGTAAGACGTGGAGAAGCAGAGTAGACATCAAGGACTGTCTCACCTTTGTGCGGAGTCAGCGGACGTCTTTCCAGGCGGGGAGGACGGATAGGACAATCCTTCAGGAAGTGTTCGGTACTAGCACAGTACAGGCAGAGATTCTCCATGCGGCGTCGTGTCCTCTCTTGGGGTGTCAGGCGAGACCGGTCGACCTGCATAGCCTCCACGGCGGAAGGCACAGGAACAGATTGCAGGGGACCAGAGGAGAGAGGAGCCGGGGAGAAGAAACGCCTCGTGCGAACAGAGTCCATATCCTGGCGGAGCTCCTGACGCCGTTCGGAAAAACGCATGTCAATGCGAGTGGCAAGATGGATGAGTTCATGTAGGTTAGCAGGGATTTCTCGTGCGGCCAGAACATCTTTAATGTTGCTGGATAGGCCTTTTTTAAAGGTCGCGCAGAGTGCCTCATTATTCCAGGATAATTCTGAAGCAAGGGTACGGAACTGTACGGCATACTCGCCAACGGAAGAATTACCCTGGACCAGGTTCAACAGGGCAGTCTCAGCAGAAGAGGCTCGGGCAGGTTCCTCAAAGACACTTCGAATTTCCGAGAAGAAGGAGTGTACAGAGGCAGTGACGGGGTCATTGCGGTCCCAGAGCGGTGTGGCCCAAGCCAGGGCTTTTCCAGACAGCAGGCTGACTACGAAAGCCACCTTAGACCTTTCAGTGGGGAACTGGTCCGACATCATCTCCAAGTGTAATGAACATTGGGAAAGAAAGCCACGGCAAAACTTAGAGTCCCCATCAAATTTATCCGGCAAGGATAGTCGTATTCCAGAAGCGGCCACTCGCTGCGGAGGAGGTACAGGAGCTGGCGGAGGAGATGATTGCTGGAGCTGTGGTAGTAACTGTTGTAGCATAACAGTCAGTTGAGACAGCTGTTGGCCTTGTTGCGCAATCTGTTGTGACTGCTGGGCGACCACCGTGGTGAGGTCAGCGACAACTGGCAGAGGAACTTCAGCGGGATCCATGGCCGGATCTACTGTCACGATGCCGGCTGGCAGGTAGTGGATCCTCTGTGCCAGAGAGGGATTGGCGTGGACCGTGCTAGAGGATCGGTTCTAAGTCACTACTGGTTTTCACCAGAGCCCGCCGCAAAGCGGGATGGTCTTGCTGCGGCGGTAGTGACCAGGTCGTATCCCCTAGCAACGGCTCAACCTCTCTGGCTGCTGAAGATAGGCGCGGTACAAGGGAGTAGACAGAAGCAAGGTCGGACGTAGCAGAAGGTCGGGGCAGGCAGCAAGGATCGTAGTCAGGGGCAACGGCAGAAGGTCTGGAATCACAGGCAAGGAACACACAAGGAACGCTTTCACTGGCACTAGGGCAACAAGATCCGGCGAGGGAGTGAAGGGGAAGTGAGGTGATATAGGGAAGTGCACAGGTGTAAACACTAATTGGAACCACTGCACCAATCAGCGGTGCAGTGGCCCTTTAAATCGCAAAGACCCGGCGCGCGCGCGCCCTAGGGAGCGGGGCCGCGCGCGCCGGGACAGAACTGACGGGGAGCGAGTAAGGTACGGGAGCCGGGGTGCGCATCGCGAGCGGGCGCTACCCGCATCGCGAATCGCATCCCGGCCGGAGGTAGTAACGCAGCGCCCCGGGTCCGTGGAACCGACCGGGGCGCTGCAGTGAGGGAAGTGTAGCGAGCGCTCCGGGGAGGAGCGGGGACCCGGAGCGCTCGGCGTAACATCTGCAACTTCAAATCCACAACAGATCCCTAAGGGTAAATTTACAAGTACAGGATCTACTGTAGATTTCAATGTAACTAAATTATTAAACACAGTATCACATTTCCAGCAGATCTGTATGTGTGAACGTACCTTTAGCGTGCATATTTTCTGCAGCAGACCTGCTGCAAATTCTCCTCAGCAGATTTTGCTGCCCATTGAAGTCAATGGGCAGCAAAATCTGCAGCAGCAGATCTACAGCAGATCTGCAGCAAAAATATGCATGTGTGAACGCACCCTAAGGCTAAGTTTCCACAAAGTCAGAAGTGGATCCATAAGGGAGGAGAAGTGTAAGTCCTTCCTTTATATGTCCTCTTCCTTTTGAATACATTTCTGGCTTTGGCTCAAAAACTGCAGTGGCAGATATCCAAAAACTGCCAGAAAAAAAACCTAAGGGCATGTTCCCACATGCCATATTTTGCTGCGTATTTGCTGCTGCGTATTTTCTTTCCCATTGAAGTCAATGGCTAGCAAAATATGCAGCTGATTTTGCTACCCATTGACTTCAATAAAAAAAAAATATGCAGCAGCAAAATACGGCACATGTGTATTTTTGCTACAGATGTAGCTGCCCATTGACTTCAATGGGCAGCAAAATCTGCTGAGGAATATCTGCAGCAGATCTGCTGCAGAAAATATGCACATGTGGACGTACCCTAAGGGTGCATTCACACATGCATATTTTCTGCTGCAGATTTGCTGTAGCAGATTTTACTATCCATTGAATTCAATGGTCAGCAAAATCTGCAGCTGATCTGCAGCAAAAATACGCACGTGTGAACGTATCCTAAACGTGGATTGAGCAGAAAACTGAGATGCTTTCTCCCTGAACACTGGCAGCCACATCCTCTGTCAGCCACATCTGCTGTACAGCACAGTATGCCCGACCTGTCCTGCTGTCCCCAGAGATAACACTAGTTGTGGGCCACAAATGGGATTTCCAGGGTTGTCAACTTCTTGCAAATGTATGGACAGTTGGAAAAAATATGGTGTTTTTTTCAGCCATTCATAGTGTCCAAACTGTCTGAATTTTTATTTACTCCCCAATGAGTGCATGACACGTGCCGAATGTGACAGAAAAAGCAAGAAAAAAGAGCATAGTTCTGAGGAGGACAATTGACAGCAGTTGCTGGATGGTTTTGTGATGCCCCAGTACAGGACATGGTCCTGCACTACACTTAGGCCCTGTCAGGTTTTGTCCCTCAGTGACCTGGGGCTCTCCTGCCGTGTCTCCCCTGCTGTTACTATACTGTCATTAATTGTCATAGAATTGTAGTCAGTGTATTAATGTATAGTTAGTATAAAGGACCTGTGAGAGGTCATCTAAAGGACCTGTGAGTTGTCACATGTTATGTTTATGTTATCACATATACAAAGAACAAAACAGTACACCATAAAGATCACACGCGAATAAATGTACAAGAAAATCTTTAATAGAAAATACACAATACACTTACAATATGTCTAATCAGACAACAAACCAACCTCCATAAAAACATTTAAAAAGGCATAAACATGCCCTCCAACAACAGGGGGGAGCCCCTTGGACTCCTCCCAGGACACCTGTATCTATAGTAAAGTTCTAACACCACCTCTGAATATATCCAAATAACACAAATATATCCGTATTATCACAAAAACTCTCTGTCAAGTACAAATATAAAGTATACAACCTGATCCACAGATATGACAGACAGGAAGCTGGGAAATGCAAGAACCAGAGGTAGTGCAGTAAAAAATCCCTGTACAGGTGTCCTCCTGTGTATGTTATCACATGTTACCCAGAGGGCACCAGGTTGACACATGACCCGCAGCTTGACCAATGGGCTTTGGCTCAGCCTCCCTCTATATAAGGGGGTGGCCATTACAATTCTCTCTCTTTCTGCTCAGGACAGCAAAGCACAGACATCACAGACCCTGTGTCCAGTACATCTGGAGGCCATAAAGCCTGCACACCAGCCACATTGTCAGTAAGTCATCTCATCTATGTCTGCTGTCACAACTATCATTAGTCAAGTCCAGCCTAAAGTCAAGATTCTAAAGTCTATTACAAGTATAATTAGTCTCAGCAAGCTGTGAGGTCCTTCTGTGTTCCTGGCCAACTCTCTGGGATTCTGACCTAGATGTGAAGATAATAAAACCTGTCCTAACTCAGTAAAGCCTCTGTTAAACCTTAACCTTGTTGTGGACTCACCTTTCACTGCCTAGCCATTGGAATAGCAGAGATATCGTTTGGGTGGTTCCGGTACCCAAAAAACACTCTGGTGTCATGAATATTAGGGGTTAATAACACCTTGCCCCTGGGGTTAATACCATCTTGCCCCATCCACCTACACCGCTACACTCGTGGTCCCGCCATCACCGTGGGTCACCACAGTTTCATATTGCTCACAGGTCAGGTTCAGAGGTGGTGAGTCAGTGCAGGTGACCTCTGGGGAAGCAGAGCTGAGAGGTTTAGTCAGCGTAGTAGAGCTGTGTGTGACTAGAGGTTTTGCATGATATTTATAGTGTTCTTGTTGTATCTCTTACTATAGCACCTACTCACTGCTCTCCACTGTCAGATACCTCACTGTACTACAGCTCCTATCACTTACCTCACATTACTACTACTCCTATCAATCACATCACGTTCCTACTACTTCTGTGTTAGGCTTCACAATGTATTAACACTCCTATCAGTCACCTCACTGTGCAGTACTGTACTACTACTCCTATGTAAGTCAACTCACAACACTATTACTCCTATGTAAGTTACCTTACTGTACTACTGCTACTATCAGTCATCTAACTGTATGACTACTCTTTATTAGTCACCTCACTGTAGTATTACTCCTACCAGTCACCTCACTGTACTACTACTCCTATGTAAGTCACCTCACTGTACTATTACTCCTATGTAAGTTACCTTACTGTACTACTGCTACTATCAGTCATCTCACTGTATGACTGCTCTATATTAGTCACCTAACTGTAGTATTACTCCTACCAGTCACCTCACTGTACTACTACTCCTATGTCAGTCACCAGTATACTACTACTCCTATTTTAGTCACTAGTAAACTACTCCTATGTCAGTCACATCTCAATGGAGTAGGGGGATGTAAATTTTGAAGTGTTTTAAAGAAACTATATGGGGGGGGGGGGGGTACATGGGGGAGTTGCTTAAAAACAGTAAAGAGCATATATCCATGCAAATTTGAGCCCTCCATGATTTTTTGTCAAGTTGTCCTTAATGATGATCTCCCAGCACTAGGACAGAGCAGATTATATACAGAGCAGTGAAACAATGCAAAAAACACCTGCATTCTGTGCCTTCTCTGCACTGTACAAAGTCTCTAAAAATACAGTCATACCATTCCATGTAATACTACTATACAAGGGCCAAATATTATCCCCTAATTGCAATTATATGTCACCTTCACATAGTATCTGAATAACAAAACCACAGAAGAACCACATATTTCCACTGTATTGGAACGGCATAATACCACCAGGGCAGGTCCGCAAATACCGGATAGACCAGGCCCTCCCATGCTCAACTGCATACACCGATTGATGTACAGAGCTTCAGAATACAAGCAGAGCCCTATATATCAGTCCTGGGACAGAGGAGGCATATCGCTGCTGCACAGTACCACCTCTACTACTGTACCCACACAAGAAAATTGTGATTTTCTAAGTGTTTAAAAGGCATCCAGTATCGCTTAAGATATTATTTGTTCATTATTATAGTGTTACTATTTCGGTTGCCCATTACGGGAGGTGCTACCCCATACCCTTGCTGCCCTGTCAGGCAGCCTCGCTACAGTGTCCCCTGGGCCCCCTTGCATCTGTCCCCCCCATGTAAATATGTTTCTAATGTATTATACCATGTAATGTGTTCAGAAAGCGTTGTCACTTTAAGACTGTTTACCATGTGACTTGTCATGTACCAGGAGGTACCAGTGACCAGGTGATCCCAGGGGTGACCTATGGGCTCCCTGCTAGTTTCCCCCATAAAAGCCTTGGATGGAGCTAGCTCTCTCTCTTTCCTTACAAGTCTTTGCTGAGGTCAAGTCGAGTCCTAGAGAGTGTCCAGAGTCATAGGAGCCTCAAGTCCAGTCTGCAGCCACAAGCAGCTACAAGTAACCACAGTCTCAGCATTGTCAGTCATCAGTCAAGTCAGTCACAGTCATCATTTGTCAAGTCAACGTGGCCTGCATTAAATTGACCATATCTACTAGTCCCAGCAAGCCCTTAAAGTCTCTGAGTCACTGGTCACTTCCGTGGGCCCTGGCTGAACTGTATAGACTTCTCCACCTGTCTAACCTCAGTAAAGCTACCTTTATCTATAACTTGGCGTCAGAGTCATTATTGCCCCCGTGCCTAGCCCAGGATCTACCGGTATACCTTCGGGTGGTATCGAAGATAAACCACGCCCTGGCATCATGAATACAAGGGATTACTGCCATCTTCCCCTAGGTCAAAAACATCTGCCCTCATCACACCCCATTACCACACTATCATAAAAAAAAAAAAGATGTCAAAAGTCTTGACTGGGCAAGGTCTGTTGTCACTAGAACAAACTGAGAGAAGAGCTCAGCTGCAAGCCCCATCTCGCCACTCTTAAGACTTACTATAAAATGAATCTTCAGCAATGAAGAAAGGGAGAGCAACAAGGCCAGAAAGAGAATCACTCAGCTGAGAGCTTCTCGTTCTAGCGATCGGTGGGGGTCTGAACACTCAGACCCCAACCGATCAACACTTTTCACAAGTCTTTGTAGGTAACCATGTTTTGAATTTGGTTTTGTGGTACACTTTCTTCTTTATATCTATTATAAATACCCCACAAAATACAAAACGAACGATGCAAGAAGTCTGCAGTTGATATGTATAGTACAAGAAGTGTGATAAGTCCCTAAGAGTACCATGAATTACCCAAGTGAGGTCACTGGGCACCATATGACCTGCACAGATGTCACTTATAGAGCTCATATGTTTGGCACTGATAGAGTTAAGACAGTTAAAAATACTGGCACCATTATCATAGCAACATGGCACATCTCTTTGCTCTTCAATCTCAAACACAATGACATATGTTGTCCTAATGCCTGCAGCAAAGACAAGTCATCTTGGCTCATTGAAAAGCCCTTCCTGGAAACTGTTGACACTTTATCTTACTTATGGTTTGGTTGTTAAAAATCTCTTCCTCGGCTGATAAGAGCTGCCAAGATTAAGACTGATCGCTGAGGTCCTAATGTATCAATGCCAGGCAATCTTTGTTTAACTCTTTCCACATTCTGTGGGAAGCGAGCAAATATTTATAAGCGGTGTGACTGTTTTTCACCTCTAAATAAGCAAGGTTCGGAGCCAAAACCAATTTTCTTGTTGCTTGTGTGCTTTGGCTTTAAAATAAAACACATGTTCTCCCTCTCTGTCTCGCTCCCTCTTCTTCTTGCTGTAGATTCTTTATGGCATCCTGCACTCCCAAGCAAGATTCCTTTATGTTACCAGTGACAGTCTGGATGACAGATCTTATACCTGTGGAGACACATGGGTGACACAGATTCAAAATTAATCTTTCCTAAATAGGAGCTCTGCAGCAAACCAAAGACAAGACATCGATGCAGTAGGATAGCATGTCACCAATAAATCAGACCTGATTTACTCCTGTCTACTTAGCTACGGCTTGTAGAATATGTGCATCCTAACAGACTGGATATACATGACACCTCCTGATCAGTTAGCAGAGAGTAGGCTTTTTTTTTCTACTTTTGGGAGTAACAAACATACCATGAGGTCGCCCTGGGGGGACTATTTTACCTTCTATCCGGAACGACTATGCAGTTTGGTGCTTTGAAATTGCACAGCGGGATGTGAAATACACTCCATCATGAATATTTTTATGCTTTATTTTCGATTCCGTTGTTTCTTACTTACTTTAACATTTTATTTTTAGCTTACACGGAATTCTTGAAATCCTTTTTTATGTTATATTAATGTTTAAATATTGCACATTTTAATCAAATAAGAAGACTCAAGGTTTAACCCAGTAATATGCCTCAAGGAAAACCCTTAGATGTAAAACTTTAAAACTGTAGACTTCTAGATGGAGTATTACTTTCTTGAAGGAATTAGGGTCTACATGTAAATAATGCATTTTGGCTGCCCTTTTTGTGAACAGACAGTTCAGACTTCAGTATCTACCTAGGTGAAAAATAAAGTAGTATGACATAGTTCATAAGGTTGAAAAAAGACCAGGGATTATCAAGTTCATTCTATAACCCTAATGAGTCCCTACTGAGTTGATCTAGAGGAAGGCAAAAAAAAAAAAAAAAAAAAACTCATACTAGAGGTAAAAATTCCTTCCTGACTCCAAATATGGAATCAGAATAAATCCCTGGATCCACGTTCTGTCCCTATCCATTCAGTATACATAACCAGTGATGTTATTATTCTCCAAAAATGCATCCAGACCCCTTTTGAACTTTTTTACAGAGTTCACCATGACCACCTCCTCCGGAAGAGAATTCCACAGTCTCACTGCTCTTACAGTAAAGAACCCCATCTGTGCTGGTGTAGAAACCTTCTTTCCTCTAGATGTAGAGGATGCCCCCTTCTTATAGATACAGTCCTGGGTATAAATAGATCATGGGAGAGATCTCTGTACGGTCCCCTGATATATTTATACATAGTTATTAGGTCTCCCCTAAGTCTTCTTTTTCTAATCTAAATAACCCTAATTCTGATAATCATTCTGGGTACTGTAGTCATCTCATTCCCCGTATTACATCTTTAAACCCTCTCCAGCTCCACTATATCTTTCTTATACACTGGTGCCCAGTACTGTACACAGTATTCTATGTGTGGTCTGACTAGTGATTTGTACAGAGGTAGAATTATTTCCTTGTCATGGGCATCCTTTTCCACATCAGTCGTCCCAAGTGTTCTCCCATTTAATACATAATCCCAGCACGATTTTTCTTCCCCATGTGCATTACCTTACATTTATCAATGTTGAACCTCATCTGCCACTTCTCAGCCCAAACCTCCAACCTATCCAGATCCATTTGTAACAGTGCACTGTCCTCTATAGTGTTTACCGCTTTACAGAGTTTAGTATCATCTGCAAAGATTGCTACTTTACTGTTCAACCCCTCTACAAGGTCATTAATAAATATATTAAATAGAATAGGACCCAAGACTGACCCCCTGTGGTACCCCACTAGTAACAGCCACCCAACCTGAATAAGTACCATTAATAACCACCCTCTGTTTTCTATCGCAGAGCCAGTTACTTACCCACTTGCACACATTTTCCCCCAAATCCAAGCATTCTCATTTTATGCCCCAACTTATTATGTGGCACCATATCAAATGCTTTGGAAAAATCCACATACAGACGAAATCCAGCGATTGCCCCTGGTCTAGTCTGGATCTCACCTCCTCATAAAAGCTGATCAGGTTAGTTTGACAGGACCGATCCCTTATAAATCCATGCTGATATGAAGTCATACATTTATTTTTATCAAGATACTCCAAAATAGCATCCCTTAGAAAACCCCTAACAATTTACATACAACAAAGGTTAAACTAACAGGCCTATAATTCCTGGGGTCACCTTTTGACCCCTTTTTAAATATTGGCACCACATTTGCCATGCGCCAGTCCTGGGGAAAAGTCCCTGTTACTATAGAGTCCCTGAATATTAAAAATAGGGGTCTGTCTATTACATTACTTAATTCCTTTAGAACACGGTGGTGAATGCCATCTGGACCTGGCGATTTGTATATTTTGATTTTTTGTAGGTGGCACTGTACTTCTTCCTGAGTTAAACAGGTGACCTGTACTGGGGAGTTTACCTTATCTTGCTGTATTTCACCTGGTATTTCATTTTCCTCAGTGGATACAGTGGAGAAGAATTTGTTTAATATATTTGCTTATTTCTGATCCCCGTTTATAATTTCTTCCTCATCATTTTTTAAAGGGCCAACACTTTCATTTTTGACCTTTTTGATATTTATATAGTTAAAGAACATTTTGGGGTTAGTTTTACTCTCTTTGGCAATTAGTCTTTCTGTCTCTATTTTTGCGGCTTTAATCTGTGTTTTTTTTAACATATTTTTACATTTTTCTCTATAGCTTTTTAATGCTTCTTCACTGCTGTTCTGTTTTAGAATTTTAAATGCTTAACATTTTTATATATCCATATTGTTTTTCTTTTATTCTTGACTCTTTTATTCCTATAAGGTATATACCTCTTACAGGGAGGATTCAAAATATTCTTAAAAGTCTCCCATTTAGTGTCCGTATTCTTGTTTTTGAGGACATTATCCCATTTTATATTGATAAGGGCTTGAGTTGATCAGTCTTTGACTTCCTAAAGTACATTGTTTTTGTGGCCCCTTGTGAGGTTCCCTTATTGAAGAACAAGTTATAAGATGAAAAACATGCTGTGCCAGTCATTTGCTGCTAACTCTAGAAACCTGGAGAGCCCCTTTAGTAAATAATATTGTCAAATGCTATCATATTCGACGATAGTGCAGACAACGCTGTTTCCGGGTTTGTTGCCCCTCGTCAGAACAGAGCAGGGTCTTCTCTTTTAAAAGGCTTCTCTTGTAATAGGCTTGTCGTGAACTCTGGAACGGACCCCGGCTCTCTCAGTAAGGAGCGTGTGTCATCTACCGTTAGACGGCACACACTCCATTCATGTCTATGAGAGTCTCTTCGGCACTCCCATAGAAATGAATGGAGCCCGTGCCAGTTGCATCATGTGCTCCTCACTGAGCTCTGGGTCACATTCTGGTGATTGCAGGGGGTCCCAGTGCTCAGACCCCCCGCAATCAGCTACTTAGCCTCAATCCTGTGGATAGGGGATAAGTTCATTTATGCCAGAGATCTCCAGTAAAGGGGTCATTCAGTGGGAAAATTATTTTTAAAAAAGACACAACCGTAACACATGTCAACCAGTGAATGGCAGAGCAGACTTTCCAGTGATCCTGTGAGTCGAGACAGGACCTAAAAGTAGGAATAAACAGGGAGGCAGTGTGTTGGAGCAAAAGTGGGGGGGGGGGGGGGGGGGATCAATGAAGTAAGAAATAATTTTTTCCTATCCAAACAGGCCCTTCAAACACCAATTCCTGATTCCAGTAGCAAAGTGGATTGGGGGCTCAGTACCACTCCAGTCTTACCTGTATTGGAATAGGGGGGGGGTTGCAAAAGCATAATTCATCACCTTAACAATGATGACCTTTTTATTGAATGTCAGTGATAATAGGGTCTAATTTGATATTTTAATACCTGTTTCTTCTAGCACATGGAGTTCAGGTCTATAGTGTAATTTACATTTTGAGTCTTAGGGTTGTTTTTCAGAGCCAACCCCTGCCTGATATGACCGCTGATCTCCTGGATCGGTGCTAATTTACTGAGATTATTACATGGCATGGCATTTGGGCACTCAGGGCAGCAGGAATAATTACTGGAGAGCAAGCATGGATGTGAAGGAAAATGTTCTCCTCTCTGTGTCCGTAGGCATGTTCTGTGCTTGCGCAATCTGCCAGCGCAGACTGGCTGTTAAAGGGGTACTCCAGCGGAAAACTTTTTTTATTTTTTTTAAATCAACTGGTGCCAGAAAGTTAAAAAGATTTGTAAATAACTTCTATTTAAAAATCTTTTTTTTTTTTTTTTTTTTTTATTAACAATTCTTTATTTAAGTTTTTTAACACATAAACAATAGTAGCGTCATGGCACAAGAGGAGCAGTACATCGAAGATCTTCAATACACAATGCAGAGGGGGTACAGCTTTTGTGTGACAGAAAGGTTTATACAAACAGAAAATGGCATACTCCTTGCTTGGACAATCAAAGCCAGGGTAATGTAATCCCCTCTGGCTACCCTCCTCACGCCCCGCGCCTGATATCAGTAACTACTTAATCCCTCCAGTACTTATCAGCTGCTGTATACTACAGAAGAAGTTCTTTTCTTTTTGAATGTTTTTCCAGTCTGACCACAATGCTCTCTGCTGACACCTTCAGGAACTGTCCAGAGCAGGAGAAAATCCCCATAGTAAACCTAACCTTCTCTGGACAGTTCCTGACATGGACAGAGGTGTCAGCAGAGAGCACTGACAGAGAGAAAGGAAATTCAAAAAGAAAAGAACTTCCTGTGGAGCATACAGCAGCTCACAAGTTTGGCTCCAAATCCATCTGGCCATAAAAAAATAGATGTGCACTCTGCTCTAAATTTACCAACTTTTATTACAGAATCTCTGATGCAGGAGTGAGCGTAGCCTAACCTGAGATCTGTACCATAACTATACCAGTTGGGTTTCACAATGTATTCTTACCATTTGAACTATACACGTTATGAGACATTTAGTCAATTATATCTTTAAATAAAGGTCAAATCTCAACATCTACACTGCTTAATGCGCCTGCCACCTAATGTATAGTTCACCTAGTTCAAGTATAGTTTTTAAAAGAACCTTGTTCCTGCAAACACAGCTGTCACAGTGTAGCATATTTATTTTCAATATCATGTTCTATTACTGGCCCTAATATAACTACTGTGCCTGAGATTCTCAGGGAAACTTCCAAGTAATGAGCGTAATGTAACCTAATGTAACACAGCTTTAATTACACTTCTGCTAGACTTGCAGCAAACTCCCATCTAAATGGCGCGGATGCAGTAATGTCACCCAGTTACCGGAGGATAATTATCAATAATCTTTAAGCAAGTTGAAATAACCATTTTCACGCTTTATTTTGACAGTCAGTTTAAATTTTGGGATAAACTTTCTCATTAAATTAACCATCACTATTATTCAAACTAACACGTCCGCTCCACCTCTCCAATTTTCTTCATTAAGGGTCTTTTTTTTCATGCGTCGATAGCAGTTGTCACTGCGGTGCCAGATTAATACCATCTAACAGGGCTGCTTTTTTAGATATTTACAGCTATCTGTGCAATGCTATTGGGGGAAAGTGCACAAGAAAAGGAGTATACACATCTACGATTCTGTCAGGAGGAGCAAAGAACAATCAAACACTAACTAGCAAAACACATCTCTACTTTGACATGACATTTTGACATAAATTTCTTTTAAAAGTGGGGACTGAAGAACCATCATTCAGATTAAGAAAGATGCAGTCACTGGCTACCGAGATATTGTGCTGTACTGCAGCCTTAAGGCTTCTATATAGGAAGGTATCGTTTGCTTAATTAGCTCCAATTGTATATGACATTGTCATGTTGGTTTACTAAATATACACATGAAATTGCTTTATTTTGCCAACTGATTGCTGACATAATTTGTGAATATAAGTTGCGGATTTGACATCAATTCCCTTTGGTGATGTTACCTGCCTGTTCCACCTGCAATTGCTTAAATAAAGCCTGCAGGGAGACTTCAATAACCAATCTATTTACTTTAGCATGTGATAGAGAAAAATAAAGCCCACATCCAACTGCAAAGATTCAAGATGACAATCAGAATTCTGTCCCATTCGGCTTTTCCCGGCGCATTTTCTCAAATTATTTTACAGATTAGACAAGAAGGACCCAGACAATCCATTCTTCTGCACAAGAACACTTTCAAAGAAAATACAAATTTGGGACTGTTTGATAATAATTGGACAGGAGGCTATGCCCAATATATGTATATTTTTGTATCCAGTAGCTGGCAGCGTGTTATTAAAAAAAATCATTGTGCTGTATACAGCAAAGTATATGGCATAGTAAACTTAAAGGGTACCTTCCATCAAAAAAAACTTTTGATATATTATAGATTAATGTATGCAGAATAACTTTCCAATAGCATGTTACTAAAAAATATGCTGCAGCCGGGACACAGACAAGCTCAGCACTGCTCCCTGGCAAGAAGCAGTGATGAGCTTGTCTGTGTCCGGGCTGCAGTCTGAGATTTAGGACTCCAGCATGAGTCTGAAATCTATAAACAAAAAAAAAAAAAAAAGGCTTGCGGCCAGGACTAGTAGGGAGACCCTTAGTGGTCATTTTTTCAAAGTGGAAAATTAAATAGAAAGAAGCATATTTTTTAATAACATGCTATTGGAAAGTTATTCTGCATATATATACCCCTTAAGGACTGAGCCCTTTTTCGCAATTATGACCACCGTCACTTTACGAATTAATAACGCATATTCTACTTTATTTTGGTGGTAAATTTTTGGCGTTAATTGCATCCTTTTTTGGTGAAAAATCCCAAAATTTCATGAAAATTTTGAAAATTTAGCATTTTTCTGACTTTGAAGCTCTCTAATTGTAAGGAAAATGGATATTCCAAATAAATTTTATATTTCTTCACAAACACAATATGTCCACTTTATGTTGGTATCATAAAATGGACATACTTTTGCTTTTTGAAAAAATTAGAGGGCTTCAAAGTAGAGCAGCAATTTTCAAAAATGTCATGAAAATTGCTAAATCTGAAGGGACAGATGTTACAGAACTAAAAGTCCCAGCATGCCTGGGCAGTCGAGGCATGCTGAGAGTTGTAGTTTGGCAACATCTGGAGGGCTACTGTTTGGGCACCACTGTAACAGTGGTCTCCAAACTGTGACCCTCCAGATGTTGCAAAACTACAACTCCCAGCATGCCCAGACAGCCTTTGGCTCTCTGGGCATGCTAGGAGTTGCAGTTTGGTCCCCCTAGTGGTTGCCACAGTAAAGATCAATTTACTTTCACTTTCAATTCCCCCCCCCCCCCCCCACTGTCGATTCCCTACCTAATCAGGATCCTGCAGGCTCCAGCAAAGATCCCGTGTCCCCAGGCATCTTCTTCTGCAGGTACGGCCTTCATCTTCTTTCCAGAGCCCCTCAACATCCAGGGGCGGGCATAACGGGGGGTTGCAATGGCAACCCCCTGTCCTGCGCTGCCATTGGTCAGAACTCCGTTCTGACTAATGCCAGGGGATAGGAGTAGATCACAGCTTTGCGACCTCACTCCTATCCTTTAGGCTGATCGGGGCTGTTGCTGACAACTCCGATCAGCCCTCTTTTCCGGGTGATCGGGTCACCAGAGACCCGATCAGCCCGGAATTGGAGAAAATCGCATGTCTGAATTGACATGCGATTTTCTCCGATCGCCGACATGGGGGGGTCTCAGGACCCCCCTGGGCGATGTGCCAGGGTGCCTGCTGAATGATTTCAGCAGGCATCCGGCTCCGGTCCCCAACCGGCTAGCGGTGGGGACCGGATTTCCCACGGGCGTATGGATACGCCCTCGGTCCTTAAGGACTCGGAATGCAGGGCGTATCCATACGCCCTGTGTCCTGAAGAGGTTAATCTATAATATATCAAAAGTTTTTTTGATGAAAGGTACCCTTTAATTCTTGGGATACCCCTTTTTACTATACGTATCATGCATATTTGATGTCCACAGGGTCTTGGTGGGGGGCGTGACTTTACAAGGGGAATCTGGCCATGACATCACGATCACGGCCTCTGGCTTCGAGCATTCTGAACTAAATGTTCAGAACACTGGAGCTCTGGCGTACCCCTTTAAAGGGCAACTCGAATTATGTTGTGGTTGAAGGGTACATGTTTAAAACTGCTGGCAACTCCATAGCCTGGAAGTTAACTGCTGCTAAAGTGAGCAATTTACCAATTAGCCAGAAGTTTCAGTGGCAAATCCGTAGACTTATCAGCAGGATACGGAGTTGCACTTAAACCCCTTAAGGACCAAGCGTTTTTCTGTTTTTGCACTTTTGTTTTTCATCCTTACCTTTTTATAATCATAACCCTTTCAATTTTTCACCTAAAATGTTTTTATATTTTGGGGGCTTCCGTTTCTACGCAGTAAATTTTTCGGTAAAAATTACACTTTATCTTTATTCTGTAGGCTCATACGATTAAAATGATACCCTACTTTTACAGGTTTGATTATGTAGTACTTTTAAAATTGTCCTATTCGGACCCCTATAACTTTTTAATTTTTCTGCATACGGGGTGGTATGAGCTATGTGCCGTGATCTGAAGTTTTAATTGGTACCATTTTTGTTTTGATCAGACTTTTTGATTGCTTTTTATTCCTTTTATTATGGTATAAAAAGTTACCAAAATACGCTGTTTTGAATTTTTTTGCGCATACGCCATTGACCGTGTAGGGAGGTGATTTTAACTTTTAATAAGGAAGGGGTTCATGTGTGTGTTTTTAAACTTTTTTTTTACTTTTTTTTACACTTTTAGGGGTCCCCTTAGGGGAATTTTAGGAGAAATCATTTGATTCCTCACACAGATCAATGTGGTTCCATAGAACCACACTGATCTGTGTGCTCTGCGCTCGATTGATAAAGCCTAGACCTGCCAAGATTTATCATTCTGAGCGCAGGAACAGGAGCAGATGTAAGCCCTCCGGCTACCTCCACAGTGGATCACCCCCCCACCCCACCCCACCCCACTGGACCACCAGGGACGGGATAAAGGTACCTTTGGACACCGCTGTCAAAGCTGATCTAAAGGGTTAATAGCCACCCGCATGTTGAGGGCTGGCCGGTTTGATGTGGGCTCGAGTCAGGAGCCTACGTCATACCCCGTTAATGGCATATGGCCGAGCATAGACGTCCATGGTCGTTAAAGGGGTACTCTCATGAAAAACGTTTCAACTGGTGCCAGAATGTTAAACAGATTTGTAAATTACTTCCAGTACTTTTTACGGGCTGTGTACTACAGAGGAAATGCTTTTCTTTTTGGATTTCTCTTCTGGCATGACCAAAACCAGGTGGTAACCAAGGGCTACAGAAAGCCGTCTTCTCCAATGCTATATTTGCATCATGACAGCTTCCACCGGGACCACACCAAAGCAGCTTTGCCGTACAGCCAGTTATTACGAATTAAAAAAATAAACAGTGACTCCGCAACCTTCCAGGAGCAAGCGGATCAACTCACTAACCATCTGAATAAAAGAAAATATCCTAAACAAGTAACTGAGGCTGCCCGAAGATGTATAGACAAAAAGCCACGTCTTTCTTTGATCAACAAGACCACTGTTGATCTCCATCCTGTTGCACAAAAACGCTTTGTCTTCTCGTTTAAACACAGCAATATGTCCGACACTTTTAAAAAACTTTCCTAAAATATTGGCATCTACTAGAGGAGGATCCGGACCTTCGAGACACAGCCAAAAACAAACCTATCTTTGCCTACAGGAAAAATAAAACCATTAAAGACCATTTAGTTTGTAGCAAATTCTCCTCCATCATCCATAATAACAATTGGATCTCAGCCTCCTCCCCGTCTGGTAACCACAAGTGCGGTCATTGCTCGTACTGCCCTCAACTTCTCACAGGAGAATTACAGTGTTGGAGGAGTCAACATACGAGTTAAAGATTTAATAACTTGCAGAACTGACTTTGTGGTATACATAATTATCTGCCCCTGCGGACTCTTTACATAGGCTCCACGATCAGAAATCTCTTTACAAGGTTCAGAGAGCATCTACGCCTATCAAAATTGGGTACCGGAGTACCCAAATTGGCAGAACACATCAGAGACGTACATGCCAGCGACTTGCCTGGAGTTCCTAGACATTGAGCGAGTCACATACCCCTTTCCAGGAAAAACTAAAGACAATACCTTACGCCAGAAAGAAGCTATTTGGATCTCCAAACTGAGAAACGAACCGAAAAAATGAACTCAATGCTTGTGTTTAAAGTTTTAATCTTCATTACATAGTCTAATCATATTCTTTTCTCCCCATATGTTCCTTTATTTTTGTCTCCCTTGCCTATGAATTGTTCTCACACGTATTTGCTTGTTCTATATACCTTTCCAAATTTATAGCGTGCAATAATGCGCAACTGTCCTCCTTTATTGATTGCTCGCTGTGCTGATACTCTACTGTGCTGCACCACTTAAAATAGCATTGCGCGCATAGCATACCAGTATATTTAGCTCATTGCCAATTTTGGTTTACACTTAGAATTATCCAGGCTTTGGATTTCACTTGATTGTATTGCATCCTCAGCCGTGCCCACCGGTGTCACGAGCTGCAGCTTCTTTCCTCCTCCCCCCACTTACCTAATCACCTTCTCACGTACACATCACACACACACCTTGACGCATTAGTCCATTGACGTCATCAACCGGTACCGGCGCACTCCTTCCCAGGTCATCGGCACTGCATATATAAGTCAGAGCCGATCCTCTTTCCAGCAGAGTGAACAAGCAGACTTCCTGCGAAACGATTCATCGCTCTAGATCAGCTCCACAGAGCTGATGTCCGCTCCCTCCTCCCTTCTATTCTACCTGTATGTACAGCACGCATGAATAAAACCTGCTTTACTTCAACATTTAAAACGTGGTGAGTGCAATGATTTTTTTCTATCTTCATTTTTGCAAAGTCTTAAAAAGAGTTCTTTTGATACCTAAAGGAATTGCAGACTTTAATATACTAGTGCAACATTATAAAGAGATTTTGGAAAGACTTTGCACCAGTGAAGATATAATAGGAGGAGCATTTAGTAGGTGGCTTGTAATAGGAGAACATAAAAGGACAGTAAGTGGCTAAGCGGGCAGATCCTGCTCCAACATCTCATCTCATCTCAGAGCAGGGAGAAAAGACAAGCAGTGGGGGGGCTGAAAGGAGCTGCAACAGGAGTTGTGGGGGACTGGGGTAGGTAAGTATCCCTTTTTTTTTTTTAAATTTTACAGCAGCTCCAGCATAATATCAAAACAATCAGAATACTATTTAAAGCAGAATTAGATGTATCTCTCACACTAGTTGGGGCTCATCTCTTCTGTGGTTTCAACAATTTCATACTAAAATTCTGTTTGTTGTTTACAAAGAGAAAAGAGTGCATCAGACTATGGAAACGGGGGAAAAAAACTACATAGTATTACAAAAAGGCTTATTTTTTCTTATTGTAATTTGTTTTACTTTTAACTGGTGAATGCCAGATATCAAGATATTTTTATCCTTTATAGGTTTTTCATACTCTGATAGTCACTTGTTTCTTTGTATGCCATCAAAAAGAATTGCTACTACTGCTGGTCATGACTAACTTCGTTGCTATAAAAACATGACCAATTTTTTTAATAGTTTTTATAGGGAAGGTAATATTTAGTGTTTTTATTACATTTTCTTTTAAGTTTGAATTCAGTAGCAGCGGTGTAACTGGGGGGAGGGGTGTCTGGAGTTTCTGTCTTTCCCTCCCATTGTTGCCTGTATTCCTTTATGTTACAGCAGCTGGGGCTTTTAACAGTAGAGGGAGAGAGGCTGTATCCACCGCTCACCAGGGCTCCTACTGCACTCCTGGGATGTAACTGCTCTGCAGGAGAGGTAAGTATGTGCAATGTTTGTAAATATGTGGGCAATGTGTATGTATGTCAGAGTAATGCCGAGTTCACAATGACCTCCATTTTCCATATATATATCGGGAACAGCTTCTATCACATATGTTAAATGGAAACTTAGATGTACTATTTGTCACCCATATAGACCAATATGGAATGCATTTAGCACATACATGGTGAGCTTTTTAACAATGTATCTGTTAAACAGATGCCATTACAACCTATGGGTATTCGATGTCACTGTTAGGCATCTGTTTAATGAATCCATCCCCCAATGGCTATAATGATATATATATTTAATGGATAAGTCATGAAAAGCTATTGAAAAGCAAATGCTATATCTATTAAATGGATACATACAGTGGCAACCATCATAGGCTAATATAGTATTCAGTAATAGATCATTTTATTTATTTATTTTTAATTATATTATCTATTGAAATAACATAGTCCACTATGCTTTTATGTATAACATTTTTGGGATATATTGATGTATACTTGCCAGATTGAGGCCCAAAAGGGTACTTTACGCCTCCATTTGACTAATGGAAAAGTCTATCAAGTATTTTCCAATGTACATGTAGGGGAGAAAAGTAAAGTGCGAACCTAGCCTAATATAAGTAAGTATGAGTGTTGGGAGAATTACATGTGTGTATTTTGTGTAATGTGTATGAATATACTGCATGAATATGTTTAATTAGCATTTATGTATGTGTGCAATGTGTATGTGTGTATTTATAGGCAGCAGCCAATTGGAAGAGGCAAGGATGCAGGAGGAAGGGAGAGAACCTATACCAATAATGGAGCACGAAGTGGACTCACAGTAGACACTGTAACAAAGCTATTATAACTGATTTATAAGGTGATTTGCAGAAATAGCAGATAAATATATGATATACCGTATTTTTCGCCGTATAAGACGCACTTTTTCTTCCCCAAAACGGGGGGGGGAGGGAAGTTGGTGCGTCTTATATGGCGAATATACGCCCGAGGCTGCTGCGGGCGAGAGCGGGAAGTCAGCGGGAAGTACAGAGGCTGCGGCGGTGCGGTACAGCGCTGACTACCCGCTCCCCGCCCGCAGCAGCCTCATGACCGCCAGTGAATTTTTCACCTCACACCGGCTATGTTTATTGCCCTACGCCTGGAACATACAGTTCCGGGCACCGGGCAAGTGAATTACTAATAACTGTATACTAAAAACCAGGGTGCCTCCAGCTGTTGTGAAACTACAACTCCCAGCATGCCCGGACCGGCAAAGGCTGTCCAGGCATGCTGGTAGTTGTAGTTTCACAACAGCTGGAGGCCCCCTGGTTTTTAGTATACAGTATTAGTTTTTACCTGCTCTGTCCAGCCCCCGCCTGCAGCCGCACACAGGAGCCGGCCCGGGCAGATGATCATAGGTTTTCCTATGCCGGACATCCCTGTGTCCCGAAAAATCTTTTCGGGACATAAGGATGTCTGCGGGTCACTAACCATTCCCCGGCCGATGCGCGTCCTCCTCTGGTCCTCCTGCGGTCTTCCTGCGATCCTCCGCCTCTCTATGGTTGTACGCACAGGACCTCAGTGACGTCCCGTGCGTACAACCATAGAGGCGCAGGAGGACCGGAGGAAGACGTGCGCTGGCCGGGGCCTGGTGAGTGACCGGCGGCGCGTAATCTTCAGTGTTCCGGTCACCGCTCCTCCGGTCCCGGCACCTACTGCTATGGTCCATAGGCCATAGCAGTAGATTGTGACACTGGGCCAGAGGAGCGGTGACCGGAACACTGTGGGGGCAGCACACAGACATATAGCCTCCAGCCGTACACTGTATATGGCTGGAAGCTGTATGTCTGTGGGGGGGAGCTGCCTACCGTTGTGGGGGAACTATACTGCCAACTATTGCGGGTGGGAGCTGCCTACCATTGTGGGGGAACTATACTGCCAACTAGTGCTGCTCACGAATATTCGCAATTCGAATATTATTCGCGAATATCGCATATTCGCGAATTCGCGAATTTCACGAATATTGCGCTATATATTCGTAATTACGAATATTCGTTTTTTGTTTTTTTCACAGTACACATCACAGTGATCACCCCTCTCTGCTTCCAGCTTGTGGGGTGTAAAGAAGGCTGTAATATTACTGTGTGAGACTGGCGTGCGAAAATTCGCATATGCGAAAATTAGCATATGCTAATTTTCGCATATGCTAATTTTCGCGTATGCTAATTTTGGATATGCTAATATTCACACATGTTAATTTTCGCATACGCGCATTTACGCATATGCGAAAATAAAACGAGAATATAACGAATATTCGCGAATATATGACGAATATTCGTCCATATATTCGCGAATATTCGCGAATTCGAATATGGCCTATGCCGCTCAACACTACTGCCAACTATTGTGGGGGAACTATACTGCCAACCATTGTGGGTGGGGGGGGGGGGGGGAGCTGCCTACCATTGTGGGGGAACTATGCTGCCAACTATTGTGGGGGAACTATCCTGCCAACCATTGTGTGGCGGGGGGGGAGCTGCCTACCATTGTGGGGGAACTATACTGTATAACTCTCTCCTGTCTGATAGCACTCCTCTGTACTCTCTCCTGTCTGATAGTACTCCTCTGTGCTCTCTCCTGTCTGATAGGACTTATCTGTGCTCTCTCCTAATAGGACTCCTCTGTGCTCTCTCCTTTCTGATAGGACTCCTGTGTCCTCTCTCCTGTCTGATAGTACTCCTCTGTGCTCTCTCCTGTCTGATAGTACTCCTCTGTGCTCTCTACTGTCTGATAGTACTCCTCTGTGCTCTCTCCTGTCTGACAGCACTCCTTTGTGCTCTCTCCTGTCTGATAGCACTCCTCTGTGCTCTCTCCTGTCTGACAGTACTCTTCTGTGCTCTCTCCTGTCTGATAGCACTCCTCTGTGCTCTCTCCTGTCTGACAGTACTCTTCTGTGCTCTCTCCTGTCTGACAGCACTCCTTTGTGCTCTCTCCTGTCTGATACCACTCCTCGTTGTTCTCTCCTATCTGATAGTAATCCTCTTTGCTCTCTCATGTCTGATAGTACTCCTCTGTGCTCTCTCCTGTCTGATAGGACTCCTCCTTTGTTCTCTCCTGTCTGATAGGACTCCTCTGTGTTCTCTCCTGTCTGATATGACTCCTCTGTGCTCTTTCCTCTCTGATAGTTCTCCTCTGTGTTCTCTCCTGTCTGATAGTACTCCTCTGTGCTCTCTCCTGTCTGATAGTACTCCTCTGTGCTCTCTACTGTCTGATAGTACTCCTCTGTGCTCTCTCCTGTCTGACAGCACTCCTTTGTGCTCTCTCCTGTCTGATAGCACTCCTCTGTGCTCTCTCCTGTCTGACAGTACTCTTCTGTGCTCTCTCCTGTCTGATAGCACTCCTCTGTGCTCTCTCCTGTCTGACAGTACTCTTCTGTGCTCTCTCCTGTCTGACAGCACTCCTTTGTGCTCTCTCCTGTCTGATACCACTCCTCGTTGTTCTCTCCTATCTGATAGTAATCCTCTTTGCTCTCTCATGTCTGATAGTACTCCTCTGTGCTCTCTCCTGTCTGATAGGACTCCTCCTTTGTTCTCTCCTGTCTGATAGGACTCCTCTGTGTTCTCTCCTGTCTGATATGACTCCTCTGTGCTCTTTCCTCTCTGATAGTTCTCCTCTGTGTTCTCTCCTGTCTGATAGTACTTCTCTGTGCTCTCTCCTGTCTGATAGGACTCCTCTGTGTTCTCTCCTGTCTGATAAGACTCCTCTGAGCTCTCTCCTTTCCTATCAAATTGTGTTGCTAAATATGTACACTTAATGTATTGACTGACAAAAAAAAGTATATGAGACATGTTATGTTGTATTGAGAAGCTTATATGATAACATGACTACACTTTTCAGTCCAGGTTTGTAGTTTTTTTTTATTTTATTTTTTTATTGCTCTTGGGCTCTTCATATGTTCCATACATCTATAACGATCTATAACCAAATAGTGTTCCAAGTAATATGCTTCATCTTCCTACAAAGTACATTAGAAATCCTTGGGATGCAGAAAATTGCCTGACTAATGTTCTCGAGTTCATTCCATCAGATGATAAAGTGTATTAGATCATTTTGCAATAGTAAAATGGTTTTTAATACACAATAAAAAATGGAGATGACTTTTATTACTGCTCAGACAAATATTACAAAACTTTCAAAAGTAATTGGCTGCTCCGATTTTACTGCGTTTATTGAATTTACTTATTAATTTGTGGAAATTTACTGTGACCCATCAAAGCCAGAACTTCCAGGTTTGATTTTTCATAATTCTGCTTAAAATAAATGTACATTGTGTGAGGTAATTCTTCATTAGAAGTTTGAGATGGATGCTCTGTGTATTTCGGTTATATAGGTTAATATATTAGGAAGAATACGCAATTATTTCAACATCAACAAGAATAGTCCTATCCACTTCTTTATCATGCATCTTGTCCTGCAAACAGCATACAAACGCACCAATTGGCCACAAACACCCCTTATAGAAAGCCCCCCCCCCCCCCATAATAATGACTTAGCTTTTAATAGTGTCAGTAAAATACTAAGTATAGACATACTAGTTGTGAATAAGTGAAAACTAAAAATTTTTAAAAACACTTCAACATACACCAGTAACCTGTCATAATAGGATACTGTAGGATACTGTCACAGGGTACATAAATATATTATATGGATACAGTTGTACACCAAATTGACCAATACATACATTATCTCCCATAAGTTACTCTATCCCTCAAATTGTTGTAAATATTGTATTATATCTTTTCATGTGACAACACTGAAGAAATAACACTCTGCTACAATGGCTACAATGTAAAGTAGAGAGTGCACAGCCTGTATAACAAGAGTGTTTAATGTTGTGTCCCCTAAATACATCACAACACACAGCCATTAATGTCTAAACCTTGGCAACAAAAGTGAGTACACCCCTAAAAGGAAATGTCCAAATTGGGCCCAAAGTGTTAATATTTTGTGTCACCACCATTATTTTCCAGCACTGCCTTAAATGAGCACTCTCATTAAAAAAAAAAAAATTCTATTACACTCTTGATGGTAAATAAAACAAATCTTTGTTTCAAAAAATTTAGTTTTTAACCCCTTCCCGCAGAATGTCATATATAAACGCCGGGTTGTGCAGTGCGTTCGCGCATCCCGGCGTTTATAAATGACATTCAGTTAACCCGGCGATGCGCAGCATCGCACGGGTTAACTGGCAGAAGTCCCGCTGTTTCCAGCAGGGGACAACTTCTGCTTCACCCCCAGGACCATCCATTGATGGTCCTGGTCAGTGATCACTGTGATTGGTCCCTGTGGACCAATCACAGTGATCTGGGGTGAAAGTTCAGATCCCCCGCACTGCCCGCCCCTGGAAGTCGGGCAGAACGGGGGACGATGGCTGCGGGGGCTCGCGGGGACCTGCGGCATAGGGGGGGAACATCAGGGGACCGGCGGCCTTACCTGGCGGGACCAAGGAGCAGCGGCAGGATCGGCCATGTGGACGAACAGCGACGGGACCGGCAGGTGAGTATATGGTCCTCAGAAGCAGCAGTGAAGATCTTCACTGCTGCTTCTAGGAGTCTGAAAACTACAACTCCCAGCATGCCTAGACAGCCTTTGGCTGTCTGGGCATGCTGGGAGGTGTAGTTTTGCAACAACTGGAGACACACTGGTTGGGAAACATTGTTTCTAACTCAGTGTTTCCTAACCTATGTGCCTCCAGCTGTGGTAAAACTATAACTCCCAGCATGCACTAACAGACCATGTATGCTGGGAGTTGTAGTTTTGCAACATCTGGAGGGCCCCAGTTTGGAGACCATTGTATAATGGTCTCCAATCTGTGCTCTTCCAGCTGTTGCAAAACTACAACTCCCAGTATGCACTGACTGTCCAGGCATGCTGGGAGTTTTAGTTCAGCAACATCTGGCCCTTCAGATGTTGCCGAACTACAACTCCCAGCATGCCCTTCAGCTGTCTGGGCATGCTGGGAGTTGTAGTTTTGCAACAACTGGAGACACACTGGTTGGGAAACATTGTCTGTTTCTAACTCAGTATTTCCTAACCTGTGTGCCTCCAGCTGTTGCAAAACTATAACTCCCAGCATGCATTAACAGACCATGCATGCTGGGAGTTGTGGTTTTGCAACAGCTGGTGCAACCCCCCCCCCCCCCCCCCCTGTGAATGTACAGGGTACATTCACATGGGCGAGGCTTTTACAGTGGGTTTCTCGCATCTTGAGATGCAGCAAATTTTGCGCCGGGAAACTCGCTGTAATCCCTCGCCCATGTGACTGTACCCTAAAAACACTACACTACACTAACACAAAATAAAATAAAAAGTTAAAAACACTACATATACACATACCCCTACACAGCCCCCCTCCCCCAATAAGAACGTCAGGTACGCCACTGTTTCCAAAGCAGAGCCTCCAGCTGTTGAAAAACAACAACTCCCAGTATTGCCGGACAGCCGTTGACTGTCCACGCATGCTGGGAGTTTTGCAACAGCTGGAGGCACCCTGTTTGGGAATCACTGGCGTAGAATACCCCTATGTCCACCCCTATGCAAATCCCTAATTTAGGCCTCAAATGCACACGGCGCTCTCACTTTGGAGCCCTGTCGTATTTCAAGGCAACAGTTTAGGGCAACATATGGGGTATCGCCGTACTCGGGAGAAATTGCGTTACAAGGTTTGGGGGGCTTTTTCTTCTTTAACCCTTCATGAAAAGGAAATGTTGGGGTCTACACCCGAATGTTAGTGTAAAAAAATAAATTTTTTACACTAACATGCTGATGTTGCCCTATACTTTACATTTTCACAAGAGGTAAAAGGGAAAAAAGCCCCCCCAAATTTGTAACGCAATTTCTCCCGACTACAGAGATACCCCATATGTGAGCGCAAAGTGCTCTGGGGGCGCACAACAAGGCCCAGAAGGGAGAGCGCACCATGTACATTTGAGGTGATTTGCACAGGGGTGGCTGATTGTTACAGCGGTTTTGACAAACGCAAAAAAAACAAAACCCCACATGTGACCCCATTTCGGAAACGACACCCCTCACGGAATGTAATGAGGGGTGCAGTGAGAATTTACCCCCCACAGGTGTCTGACGGATCTTTGGAACAGTGGTCCGTGAAAATGAAAACTTGTACAGCCCACTGTTCCAAAGATCTGTCAGACACCAGTGGGGGGCAAATGCTCACTGTACCCCTTGTTACGTTCCTCAAGGGGTCTCGTTTCCAAAATGGTATGCCATGTGTTTTTTTTTTGCTGTTCTGGCACCAGAGGGGCTTCCTAAATGCGTATTTCCTGCTATTAACCCTTGCAAAAATGTGAAATTTGGGGGGAATCACACATTTTAGTGGTATTTTTTTTTTTTTTTTTTACATATGCAAAAGTCGTGAAACTCCTGTGGGGTAATAAGGCTCACTTTATTCCTTATTACATTCCTCAAGGGGTCTAGTTTCCAAAATGGTATGCCATGTGGTTTTTTTTTGCTGTTCTGGCACCAGAGGGGCTTCCTAAATGCGATATGCCCCCCGAGCAAAATTTGCTCTCAAAAAGCCAAATATGACTCCTTCTCTTCTGAGCATTGTAGTTCGCCCATAGTGCACTTCAGGTCAACTTATGGGATACCTCCATACTCAGAAGAGAAGGGGTTACAAATATTGGGGGGTATTTCCTGCTATTAACCCTTGGAAAAATGTGAAATTTGGGGGGAAACACACATTTTAGTGAAAAAATATATATATTTTTTTACATATGCAAACGTCGTGAAACACCTGTGGGGTATTAAGGCTCACTTTATTCCTTGTTATGTTCCTCAAGGGGTCTAGTTTCCAAAATGGTATGCCATGTGAGGGTTTTTTGCTGTTCTGGCACCATAGGGGCTTCCTAAATGCAACATGCCCCCCAAAAACCATTTCAGAAAAACGTACTCTCCAAAATTCCCTTATCGCTCTTTCCCTTCTGAGCCCTCTACTGCGCCCGCCGAACACTTTACATAGACATATGAGGTATGTGCTTACTCGAGAGAAATCGGGCTACAAATATAAGTATACATTTTCTCCTTTTACCCCTTGTAAAAATTCAAAAATTGGGTCTACAAGAACATGCGAGTGTAAAAAATGAAGATTGTGAATTTTCTCCTTCACTTTGCTTCTATTCCTGTGAAACACCTAAAGGGTTAAAATGATGACTGAATGTCATTTTGAATACTTTGGGGGGTGCAGTTTTTATAATGGGGTCTTTTGTGGGGTATTTCTAATATGAAGACCCTTCAAATCCACTTCAAACCTGAACTGGTCCCTGAAAAATAGTGAGTTTGAAAATTTTGTGAAAAATTGGAAAATTGCTGCTGAACTTTGAAGCCCTCTGGTGTCTTCCAAAAGTAAAAACTCGTCACTTTTATGATGCAGACATAAAGTAGACATATTGTATATGTGAATAAAAAAATGGGAAGGCAAACAAGGTGAAAGCCAGCTCACCCCGCCCCAGACAGTAGAGCACGGATCCAGGCGCTGGACGGCACCAGCCAATAGGAAATGAAAGAGATCGGATCCAGCTCAATGCAGGTAAAATCAGGTTTAATCCAAAGGACAAGGAAGGAACAAGTAACGCGTTTCAAGCGCTATAAGCGCTCTTAGTCATGACATGACTAAGAGCGCTTATAGCGCTTGAAACGCATTACTTGTTCCTTCCTTGTCCTTTGGATTAAACCTGATCTTACCTGCATTGAGCTGGATCCGATCTCTTTCATTTCCTTTTTGAATAAAAAAATGTTTTATTTGTAAAATACATTTTCCTTACAAGCAGAGAGCTTCAAAGTTAGAAAAATACAAAATTTTCAAATTTTTCATCAAATTTTAGGATTTTTCACAAGGAAAGGATGCAAGTTACCACAAAAATTTACCACCATGTTAAAGTAGAATATGTCACGAAAAAACAATCTCGGAATCAGAATGATAACTAAAAGCATTCCAGAGTTATTAATGTTTAAAGTGACACTGGTCAGATGTGCAAAAAACGCTCTGGTCCTTAAGGCCAAAATGGGCTTGGTCCTGAAGGGGTTAATGTTTTATTTGTATTAAGAAAAGCTGCCACTAGGTGTGTCCCTACTTGTCCAGAGTAAATTTCCCCCATCTCTTGCACATACTTTAGACTCCTGCTGGCCTGGGAGAAGTCCAAAATCAGGAAATACTGAGGTGGGGGGGGGGGGGTGCAGCCTTATCTAATCATAGCTCATCTCACACTCTGAACTGCTCTGGGCTGTGTGTAGCAGAGTGAGGGAGGAAGTTCTCCCCTGTATGGCTTTAGATTATGTCACACCTGCTGGGGAACGCCTCTTCCCAGTCTGTGAATTTGACTGAGCAGAAAATACAGAGCAATATCAAGGTAGAAAACTAAAAAATAATAAAAATAAAGGCAGGGGGTGATTTATCATGATGGGGCAGTGAACTTAGAGGATTATAAAATTTAACAAGATCATGATAGCTATTCTTTAAGCCTCTTGGGCATGGAGATCACCAGAGCTTTACAGGTTGTCACTGGAGTCCTCTTCCACTCCTCCATGATGAAATCACGGAGCTGGTGGATGTTAGAGACCTTGAGCTTCCCACCTTACATTTGAGGATGCCTCACTGATGTCCAATAGGGTTACAGTCTGGAGACATTCTTGGCCAGTCCATCACCTTTACCCTCAGCTTCTTTAGCAAGGCAATGGTGGTCTTGGATGTGTGTTTGGGGTTGTTATCATGTGTGAATACTGTCCTGCAGTCCGGTATTCAAAGGGAGGGGATCATGTTCTGCCTTAGTATGTCACAGTATATGTTGGCATTAGTGGTTCTTTCAATGAACTGTAGCTCCTCGTTGCTGGAGGCACTCATGCAGGCCCAGAACATGACACTTCCACCACCATGCTTGACTGTAGGCAAGACACATTTGTCATTGTACTCCTTGTTCACCTGGTTGCCGCAATACACATTTGACATTATCTGAACCAAATAAGTTTATTTTGGTCTTATTGGACCACAGGATATAGTTCAAATAGTCCAGGTCCTTAGTCAGCTTTTCTTCAGGAGTCTCTTTGGGAGCGTACTTGCGCTTCATCTAGAAGCTTGTTTCTAGGATGACAGTCATGCAGACCAATTTGATGCAGTGTGGGGCATATAGTCTGAGCACTGGCAGGCTGATCCCCCGACCCCTTCAACCTCTGCAGCAATGCTGACAGCACTCATATGTCTATTTCCCAAAGATAACCTCTGGATATGACGCTGAGCATGTACACTCAACTTATTTGGTCAACAATGGTGAGGCCTGTTCTGAGTGGAACCTGTCCTGTAAAACTGCTGTAAGGTCTTGACCACCATGCTGCTGCTCATTTTCCGGGTCTTGGCAGTCTTCCTATAGCCTAGAATATGTTTATGTAGAGCAACAATTCTGTTTCTCAGATTCTCAGAGTTCTTTGCCATGTTGAACTTCTAGTGACCAGTATTAGAGAGTGTGAGAGTGATGATATCAGATTTAAGACACCTGCTCCCTATTCACACCTGAGACCTTGTAACACTAACAAGTCACATGACACTTGGGAAGGAAAATGGTTATTTGGGCTCAATATGGATCTTTCCACTCAGCCAGAACTGTTGATGTCTGATGGGAAGGATTCATCAATTCATACTGCTTGTGCCAAATTCTGGATGTCCCATCCGCATGGTTTAACAGAAATCTGGAATGGATAATCTGCTGTTATAGCCCATCTGTACTAGGTAGTGAAGAGTTTTATGTTCAGACACAATAGTTGGACACTATCGTTGTATTCGGCTGCCATTGCCTGACTTTGCACAATCTGTTCATCAGAACAATTCTTGACATCCTCTTTGAGTCTTTCATTGATGAAATGTTTATGTCCACAGGATTCCCTTTCACAGCATATTCCTTGATCACACTATTCTTAGTAAACTTTTGACTTGTTACATAAGAAAACCCTATAAGATTGGCAGTTTTTGAAATCTTGGCCCCCATCTAGTCTATCACCAGATGACCAGGCCTTGTGTGAAGTTATTCAGATCACCTGATCTTCCCTTTCCTATGTGGATTCCCACTGAAATTGATCCCCAGAAAATCAGCTTTACTTTATTTTATGTTGTACTCCAGGATCACGTGTCTATATACTATACAAGGAAGCTCCAATATGCAATATGAAAGGGCAGTGGGCTCTAATAAAGTGGTCATTCAGTGGCATATCATGGCAAAAAAATATAGCTTTATCTGAGGGGGGCATCTGCATTCAAACAAGAGGTACAGTTAGAGATAACTGTGGATTATGGGAAGAGGGAAGTAAAAGTGGAAGTGAACACTTTAATGAAGGAAAACAAAAGAAAGCATCAGAACATAAATGTCCCAGAAGTAAAGATGAGAAGCTTAACATATCCAAAACTAATTTTTTTGTTGTTGTCTGCAGTGAATTTTTTTTTTTGTGCAGACATTCCTCCATGTGAACATAGCCTTACGGAGAGAGGAAGTCACGGCGGCATGAGCTAGGCCGCTCACTCCGAAGCTCCGCCCCCCGACCCCCTGAGCGCCGGGACCTGGTTGCGGACGCCTAAACCGCCTGGAATGCCCAGCGGGTAGCCGACGACGATGCGATACCCCCTGGAGATGGAGATGGGATGGGACGCTTACCTGCCGGCTCTTGCAGAGGGCCGCTCTGGAGGTTAGGAGGAAGGAGGTGAAGGAGATCATGGGGACACTCCGGATTCTGCGAGACTTGGTGACGAGAGGACAGGGGAGAAGGAGAGCAGGAGGTTTGCGACCTCCTGGCCAATAGGAGCGGAGGAAGGCAGCCGGAAATCAGCTTAAGGGCTGCCATGTGAGGGAGAGGGGAGTGTGGAGCGAGTGCAGCAGGAAGTAGAACTAGTGTTCTGTGCGATTGATGTTGGGGAAGCCTTGGCTTGTGTATCCTTCCCCCACGTCTATGCTGCTAACCCGGACTGTGGAGTTCCCTCTCCCTCCTCCCACTCTGGTGAGACAACTTCTCCTTCGCTATTAAATAACTGTGAGATATTTTAGAGCTGGTGGAATCTGGAATTTGACTCTGAACCTAGGAGCGAATTAAAATGACTGTTTTTTATTTGACCTATGGCCCTAGGTCCTTTTTAGGTGAACCCGGCTTTGGGAAATATTGAAATTAATGCCATTCTTGCCAAATTGCAACAGCAACAGTCCCTCAGGGTGGTCTCCTCTGTCATATTCGCTGTTGAATACTGTGAAGGCGTTGCTGAGTGGATCCTGCCCTAGGTTACTATGACCTTTATTGAAGTCCTCCTTCCTCCTTCCAGACTTGTTTATTGGAGTAGGATTGGGGTTGGTCACCCTGTTGGTTTTGCCTATGGTTACCCACCAGGTACACTCTAGCATATAATCCTGCTTTGTGAAATGGTTTTTCTTTGACCCCCCCTCTCCCTCTCCTTTTTTATTATATAGGAGTTTTTTGGACTAACTGCTCTGAATGGACCTCAAGCTCTTACCATCGCTGGCTCTAAAAGGACTGGGATTTGGTCTGACCACTGTGATCTATAAGATCCGGGACTGGGGCGGGGGGGGGGGGGGACCCTTGACACAATTTTGCCTTACTTATTCTATACAAATTGAACTGTGTAGTAACTGTATTCATTCCAGTGTATTGCCATCACCCTTCTATTTGCCTCTGTAATTCCCTTAGAGAGTGTGTTTCAACTTGTGAATGTGTAACTCAAAGCTCTATATATAATGTACAGCGCCATCTATTGATATATCTAGGTTTGAAGTGGCACTGATCTGCATTGTTTAGTGATACACTATAATAATATAGCAGGAGTACTCTCTATATTAGGGTTGTTAGCTGGATTAGGAGGATTGGGTTTGCCCCTTTTCTATATAATGGCTCCAAAAATTCAACCTAGAAGATCAGGGGGAAACTTTCCTCAGAAAGAGAAGGATGCAGTGGGTAAATTAGACAAGATGTGGAGGTCACCTGTGACAGGTATAAAAACCAGAACACATAAGGACCCCTTCACTGGGAAAACAGGATCTAGATACTCAGTCCTTGAAGTTGAAGAAATGGAAGATAGACAGTCAGAAACCCCTGCCGGGACCCAATTATTGGAGGAAATTTTAGGAGGGGTTAAAAAATCTAACCACTCCATTGAGGAATTAAATAAGCAAATGGGTAGTGTGTCCACTGAAATATCCTTAATAAGACACGATATGACTAAAATGAGAGATAAGATTGCTTGTTTGGAGGCAGAGGCCCCAAAAGTGGAGAAGAGGATTAACTCTCTTGAGGAGGAGGTCAAGGGCCTAAAAAAGGAAAATGTTACTATTAACAACAAACTTATAGATCTCGAAGATAGGTCCAGACGTAATAATGTAAGGATGGTGGGGTTCCCAGAGGGAACAGAGGGGGAGGAGCCAACTGTACATTTTTGTAATAAATGGTTGAGGGCAGTAGTAGGGGAGGAATATCTTACCCAAACGTTCGGAATCGAACGGGCCCATCGGGTCCCAAGGAAAGTGCCCCTCCCCCCCCCGGGAGCCCCCCCCCAGGACCATAGTGCATTCATCACAGGATAGATACGATCCTCAAGAGAGCAAGGGAGGTAAGGGATCTTCAATTTAATGGGCAAAAAATCTTTTTGTATCCAGACTTTTCTTGGGAGACGCAGAGAAAGCGGGCGTCATTTAGAGAAATAAAAAGGCGATTAAAAACTGCAGGGGTGCCCTTTTCTCTGCTATTCCCAACCAGAATGAGGTTGGAATATAAGGGCAGAGTTATGATATATGAAACTTCACAGGAGGTCTCCGACTGGATGGATAAGGAAGGTATTTAGACTACCAGGTATCTTAGGAGAAAGGCGTTTAATTGTTTTCTTTTTTGTCAAATGTAAACGTCCCGGGGTGGGGGGGAGGGGAGGGGGAGTAAGGGTTTCACTAGGTTAGAAATGCACAGTAGAAATACAGTGTATTATGGGGATAAGGGGGGGGAGGGAGGTACGGGGAGGTATGGTCCAGGTGTGGGTGTTTTTGTTTTTTTTAAATTTCCTCTCTCCTAGAATATGCCAATTCCTAAGCTACTAGTTTGGAATGTGCGGGGAATGTCAGATAAGATAAAGAAATGTGCTATATTTGACTCTATTCAGAGACAACTCCCCACGATAATTTGTTTGGTTGAAACACATAGATCAAGGGAGGAACATATTTTGCAGAGAGGATGGGCTAAGGAAGAATTCCACTCTCAATTCTCTTCGTATTCCTCCGGGGGATCACTTTATATTCATAGGAGAGTTCAATTTGAAACTAAGAACGTCAGGATTGATAAGTATGGTAGATATATATTTCTATATGGGATATGGGAAAATAGGTTTATCCTCCTGGCGTATGTTTACATACCCCCACCCTTCAAGTTAGATGTGCTAAAGGAACTTGTGATCTATAGTGAGAGTAAACCACATGCAGCCTTATGGGTGATTGGAGATATGAACAATGTAATGGATCCTAGTTGTGATAGATTCAAGCTAGGCAAAACAGTTAGTGGAAGAGATACCGTATTATCAAGATATTGCAGAGAGATGAGCTGGGTGGATGGATGGCGTAAGTTTAATCCAGGAGTTAGGCAATACTCTTGTTTTAGCACCTCATATAATACTGCCTCCCGAATCGATTTATGTCTTTGTGATAAAAACGCTATGACCTGGACTAGTAAGGTTATATATAAGCGTAAATCCATCTCTGATCATTGTCCAGTGGTAGTTGAGATTGGTGGAGCTGAAAGATATGGAAGGAAATCAGAATTCTGTCTCAATCCCCACTGGATAAATTTGGTAGGAGATAATGAATGGTTCATAGGGGAGCTAAAATCGTTCTGGGAGATAAATCAAAACTCAGCAAGTCCACAGATTATGTGGGACGCCATGAAAGCATATCTGAGGGGTGTTACGCCGAGCGCTCCGGGTCCCCGCTCCTCCCCGGAGCGCTCGCTACACTCTCGCTACTGCAGCGAGAAATTTTATTTTGGCCTCTCTCGTCAACAGGTTCAACATCCCGGTGACCAGTCTCGCCAGACCCCTCTACATCAATTGTGTTAATAATGAAAGATTGGACTGTACCATACGTTTCCGCACGGAGCCCCTTCTAATGTGCATCGGACCTCATCACGAGAAAATTGAATTTTTGGTCCTCCCCAATTGCACTTCCGAAATTCTCCTTGGACTACCCTGGCTTCAACACCATTCCCCAACCCTGGATTGGTCCACTGGGGAGATCAAGAGTTGGGGCCCCTCTTGTTTCAAGGACTGCCTTAAACCGGTTCCCAGTACCCCTTGCCGTGACTCTGTGGTTCCCCCTGTAACCGGTCTCCCTAAGGCCTATATGGACTTTGCGGATGTTTTTTGCAAAAAACAAGCTGAGACTCTACCTCCTCACAGGCCTTGTGATTGTCCTATTGACCTCCTCCCGGGCACTACTCCACCCCGGGGCAGAATTTATCCTCTCTCTGCCCCAGAGACTCTTGCTATGTCTGAGTACATCCAGGAAAATTTAAAAAAGGGCTTTATCCGCAAATCCTCCTCTCCTGCCGGAGCCGGATTTTTCTTTGTGTCCAAAAAAGATGGCTCCCTACGTCCTTGCATTGACTACCGCGGTCTTAATAAAATCACGGTAAAGAACCGCTACCCCCTACCTCTCATCTCTGAACTCTTTGATCTTTACCAAACTGGACTTAAGAGGTGCTTATAATCTCATCCGCATCAGAGAGGGGGATGAATGGAAAACGGCATTTAACACTAGAGATGGACACTTTGAGTATCTGGTCATGCCCTTTGGCCTGTGCAACGCCCCTGCCGTTTTCCAAGACTTTGTTAATGAAATTTTTCGTGATCTCTTATACTCCTATGTTGTTGTATATCTGGACGATATCCTGATTTTTTCTGCCAATCTAGAAGAACACCGCCAGCATGTCCGTATGGTTCTTCAGAGACTTCGTGACAATCAACTTTATGCCAAGATGGAGAAATGTCTGTTTGAATGCCAATCTCTTCCTTTCCTAGGATACTTGGTCTCTGGCCAGGGACTACAAATGGATCCAGACAAACTCTCTGCCGTCTTAGATTGGCCACGCCCCTCCGGACTCCGTGCTATCCAACGTTTTTTGGGGTTCGCCAATTATTACAGACAATTTATTCCACATTTTTCTACCATTGTGGCTCCTATCGTGGCTTTAACCAAAAAAAATGCCAATCCTAAGTCATGGCCTCCTCAAGCGGAAGACGCCTTTAAACGGCTCAAGTCTGCCTTTTCTTCGGCTCCCGTGCTCTCCAGACCTGACCCATCTAAACCCTTCCTATTGGAGGTTGATGCCTCCTCTGTAGGAGCTGGAGCGGTCCTTCTACAAAAAAATTCTTCCGGGCATGCTGTTACTTGTGGGTTTTTTTCTAGGACCTTCTCTCCGGCGGAGAGGAACTACTCCATCGGGGATCGAGAGCTTCTAGCCATTAAATTAGCACTTGAGGAATGGAGGCATCTGCTGGAGGGATCAAGATTTCCAGTTATTATTTACACCGATCACAAGAAACTCCTATCTCCAGTCTGCCCAACGGCTGAATCCTCGCCAGGCCAGGTGGTCTCTGTTCTTTGCCCGATTTAATTTTGAAATTCACTTTCGGCCTGCCGATAAGAACATTAGGGCCGATGCTCTCTCTCGTTCCTCGGATGCCTCGGAAGTAGAACTCTCTCCGCAACACATCATTCCTCCTGACTGCCTGATCTCCACTTCTCCAGCCTCCATCAGGCAAACTCCTCCAGGGAAGACCTTCGTCTCTCCACGCCAACGCCTCGGAATCCTCAAATGGGGTCACTCCTCCCATCTCGCAGGTCATGCGGGCATCAAGAAATCCGTGCAACTCATCTCTCGCTTCTATTGGTGGCCGACTCTGGAGACGGATGTCGTGGACTTTGTGCGAGCCTGCACTGTCTGTGCCCGGGATAAGACTCCTCGCCAGAAGCCCGCTGGTCTTCTTCATCCTCTGCCTGTCCCCGAACAGCCTTGGTCTCTGATTGGTATGGACTTTATTACAGACTTACCCCCATCCCGTGGCAACACTGTTGTTTGGGTGGTCGTTGATCGATTCTCCAAAATGGCACATTTCATCCCCCTTCCTGGTCTTCCTTCAGCGCCTCAGTTGGCAAAACAATTTTTTGTACACATTTTTCGTCTTCACGGGTTGCCCACGCAGATCGTCTCGGATAGAGGCGTCCAATTTGTGTCAAAATTCTGGAGGGCTCTCTGTAAACAACTCAAGATTAAATTAAACTTTTCTTCTGCATATCATCCTCAATCCAATGGGCAAGTAGAAAGAATTAACCAGGTCTTGGGTGATTATTTACGACATTTTGTTTCCTCCCGCCAGGATGACTGGGCAGATCTTCTACCATGGGCCGAATTCTCGTATAACTTCAGAATCTCTGAATCTTCCTCCAAATCCCCATTTTTCGTGGTGTACGGCCGTCACCCTCTTCCCCCCCTCCCTACCCCCTTGCCCTCTGGTTTGCCCGCTGTGGATGAAATATCTCGTGATCTTTCCACCATATGGAAAGAGACCCAAAATTCTCTCTTACAGGCTTCATCACGCATGAAGAAGTTTGCTGATAAGAAAAGAAGAGCTCCCCCCATTTTTTCTCCTGGAGACAAGGTATGGCTCTCCGCTAAATATGTCCGCTTCCGTGTCCCTAGCTACAAGTTGGGACCACGCTATCTTGGTCCTTTCAAAATTTTGTGCCAGATTAATCCTGTCTCTTACAAACTTCTTCTTCCTCCTTCTCTTCGTATTCCTAATGCCTTTCACGTTTCTCTTCTTAAACCACTCATCATCAACCGTTTCTCTCCCAAACTTGTTTCCCCCACTCCTGTTTCCGGCTCCTCGGACATCTTCTCCGTAAAAGAGATACTGGCATCCAAGAAGGTCAGAGGGAAAACTTTTTTTTTAGTTGATTGGGAGGGTTGTGGTCCAGAAGAGAGATCCTGGGAACCTGAGGACAATATCCTAGACAAAAGTCTGCTCCTCAGGTTCTCAGGCTCTAAGAAGAGGGGGAGACCCAAGGGGGGGGGTACTGTTACGCCGAGCGCTCCGGGTCCCCGCTCCTCCCCGGAGCGCTCGCTACACTCTCGCTACTGCAGCGCTCCGGTCAGATCCTCTGACCCGGGGCGCTGCGATACCACCTCCAGCCGGGATGCGATTCGCGATGCGGGTGGCGCCCGCTCGCGATGCGCACCCCGGCTCCCGTACCTGACTCGCTCTCCGTCGGTCCTGTCCCGGCGCGCGCGGCCCCGCTCCCTAGGGCGCGCGCACGCCGGGTCTCTGCGATTTAAAGGGCCACTGCGCCGCTGATTGGCGCAGTGGTTCTAATTAGTGTGTTCACCTGTGCACTCCCTATTTATACCTCACTTCCCCTGCACTCCCTCGCCGGATCTTGTTGCCATTGTGCCAGTGAAAGCGTTTCCTTGTGTGTTCCTAGCCTGTGTTCCAGACCTCCTGCCGTTGCCCCTGACTACGATCCTTGCTGCCTGCCCCGACCTTCTGCTACGTCCGACCTTGCTTCTGTCTACTCCCTTGTACCGCGCCTATCTTCAGCAGTCAGAGAGGTTGAGCCGTTGCTAGTGGATACGACCTGGTCACTACCGCCGCAGCAAGACCATCCAGCTTTGCGGCGGGCTCTGGTGAAAACCAGTAGTGACTTAGAACCGATCCACTAGCACGGTCCACGCCAATCCCTCTCTGGCACAGAGGATCCACCTCCTGCCAGCCGGCATCGTGACAAGGGGTTTGTACATAGGGCGGATCGGGAAAGGAAAAAAAGAAAAGAGTATGTTCAAGAGGAAACAAAGCTAAGCAGTAGAGTGGCGGTATTAGAATCAAAGATAGAGGGGAATAACGGAGGATATAAGCTAATGGAACTTAAGATAGCTCAGGAGGAGTACAGGGAATATCTCCTTAAGAAGGCACAGAATAAATTGTTTTTTATGGGCCAATATAACTTTTTCGAAAAAGGCAAACCTAGTAATGTTTTAGCTAATGTACTTAAGAATCAAGGAGATAACAGTGGCATCGTAGCCCTTAAGGGAGAGGATGGCAAGATAATTACAGATAGAGATGAGATTGGCCAAATGATTAACTCCTTTTTCTCCAGCCTATATACATCTAATAATATTAATAAATGTGAAGTAGTGGATTTTCTAAAAGGGATTAGTGTTCCAGGTATAACAAAAGAACTGAGGGACTCTTTGGAAGAACCCCTTACTCTACAGGAAATTGAGGAGGCTCTCGCATACATTAAGGGGAATAATCCTGGAGGGAGGGTGCCCTGCCTAAATCTATGTGTGAGGCTAATATTACTCTGATTAGGAAAAAAGATCATTGTTGAATACCGATATAAAAATAATAGCAAAAGTATTGGCTAGAAGGTTGGGGAAAGTTGTGGAGGTGGTAGTAGGTAGGGAGCAGGGTGGTTTTATGCCTGGAAGAACGGTTCAAGATAACATCCATCAGGTATGTGAGGCAATCCAGAGTGGTTCCAGTGGTCCCCAGTCCATACTGTCGTTGGATGCTACTAAAGCCTTCGACAGGGTGGAGTGGGAATATTTGTCGGAGGTCCTGAGGAGGGTGGGCCCGAATTTTTAAAGTTATATCCAATTACTGTACACAAACCCAGAGGTGAGAGTAGGGGTGGACGGAGCTCCTTCTTACCCTTTTAAATTAACTAGAGGTACAAGGCAGGGATGCCCCCTCTCACCCTTATTATTTTTTATGTATATTGAGCCCCTAGCAGTTTTGATAAGGAAAACTAATATGTATGAAGGTTTTGGAGTAAATGGAGAAGGAAATAAGATTCTACTTTTTGCGGACGATATTCTTCTCTTTGTAACCCATCCGCAAGAAAAAATTCAGCCCATTATGAAGCTATTTGACGAAATTGTCCCCTTATCTGGCCTAGAAATAAATTGGAGTAAATCCATCTTGCTTCCGCTGGATGAAGATTAGGGGGTATGGACAGTAGATTAAAGGTACTAAAAAGTACTGAATCTTTTTCATACTTGGGAGTCAAAATAGCAGCTTCGAATGATACGTTTTTGATTAATAATTTACGGCCCTTAATTTATAATTTAGAGAAGAGAATTGGAGTTTGGTGATTCTTCCCCAGATCTTATTCTTCCTTAGCTCCTCCCCAATGTGGATTGGGAACTCTTGGTTCCAAAGACTAGAAGTGATGTTGGGCAAATTCTTATGGGGTAGGAAAAGGGTCCTATTAAAGTACAGGCATTTTGTGGCACCATGTGATAGGGGAGGAATGGGACTGCCCAATTTCCTTATTTATTACCTGGTGTCACAACTAGTCAGAATCATAAATTGGAAAGAATCCAGATATTTGAATAAGGTGGTAGAAGGGAAAAAAAAGATAGTATATACGAAGTGTTGGAGCTAGAGGATTATGTAAAAAATAGATGGGACACTAGCACTTTGCTGATTAAATTTAAGAAAGTGTGGAATAAAGTTAAAAAAAAATGCTGCACGCAAATCACTGTATGGGATTTACGCCACTATGGGGGAACAAAAAACTTGAGGAACTTGTACACTGCGAGTCAAGTTTCTGGGATAGTAAGGGTATAACACTGATGGATCTTATGTTTAATAAAGGTCAACTACTTACATTCAACCACTTAAAAGGCTGTACGGTGTGGAGGACAGTGATTGGTTGTACTATTTGCAGATTAGGCACGCAGTTCATAGCACAGTAGATAAGGATGTCTATTTAACACAGAGACACAATGTGATAGAGGTAATGACACAAATAGAACACTTTAAGAGAAATGGGATATCTATTTTATATAAACGTTTGAATAATACAATGGGAATAGTGGGAACTAATAGGATAAAGGAAATGTGGATTAGCAAGGTGGGGCATATACCAGAGGAAAGGTGGGATAACATAGCTCAGAATGGACCAGGGGGTGGGGGCGGAGGGATGGGAGGATAAGGGATAGGAATCTTTTATTGCTATAAATTGTATTCACTCTAGTTCCTTAAATGAACAAAGTTGTACCTATGGATGTCTATTGTAGAATACAATGGATTGCGATTGTTTTATATTTATATAAAAGGAAAAAATAAAGTAAAAATAAAATTTTTGATTGAAGCAAGCCATAGAAGAGTGGAGTATGTTCCAATTTTTTCCATGTGCCCTAAAGGATACTATATTTTTTGCAATGCTGTATATTGTAAGGGTGTTATCCCAAAATTGTGGGAACAGTGGTGAATTGTGTGAATGGAGCTACAGTGTGCATGTTCAGGTACTCTATCCTGGGGACAAAGGAACTCCATTCAGTAGAGGTCCCATCAGTCGGACATCCACCCATAGTTACATAAGGTTAAAAAAAGACAAGACTCCATTAAGTTGAACCTATATCCCTATTGTGCCAGAGGAAGGCAATAAACCCTTATGAGGCTGATGCCAATTGCCCCATTCCTGGGGAAAAATTCCTTCACGACCTGGATCAACGTTCTGTCCCTATCCCTAGTATCCATAACCTGTAGTGTTATTACTCTCCATCAGTTAGTTATTACCCATCTTGTGAACAGGAGATAATATTTATCTTGGGAAAACCTCTATAATAAAACTAACCAATCAAACGGTGTGTTTTTTTTTTTTTTTTTTTTTACAAAAGATTAAAAATTATAGATCATACAATGGTCTAAAAATCAAGTGACACCTTCTTAAGTAATTTGTTCTCCGGGTAATTTTTCATGCCCCAAATAACTCCGAAATAAATTATTAGAAAATGTGATATCATCCTGACAGGTTTCTGCAGCACGGAATGCGCTGCTGGCTCGGCAAGCAATAAAAGTGTGCGTACACCTTGTCAGGAACGCGAGGTGGATCAAAATAAATAAATATATAAATAATGATGGCGCTGTCAGCATTTGCTCATCATCTCATGGTAACAGAACAAGTGATAGAATGAAAGAGAGAACACTTCCTGACACCTCTCAGCCAACAGGCAGATATTGTACACAAATATAGCTTTTTCCCCTCGCAGTATCAGATATTTCATTATCACATCCACACTGCAGCAGGTTTGAAGCACAAACCAGCTGGAACCACGAGGCACGGTTTTTAATCCTGCTCTGTTTGTGCAGCTGAATGTGTCACAAATGTTACTCCTCGTCCCCCCAGATCCTTAGCATATTTCTGTATCCTCACAAGTGTGATACTCTGGAGGTTCAGCCATTCAACTGCCTAGCAAGGTATAACATATGCTTCCCCTTTATGTTCTGCTGATCAACATCCAAAAACACTTCGGCTGTTTTCTTTGTCTTAGGGAAAGTTTTGAACTAGAACGTAGATAAAAATAACAAGTAAACCTCAGGACTTGGTTCTTGATGTGCAAATCCGGCACCGTTTTTGATTCGGTCTTCTAGTGGACAAACATGAAACGCGTATCCATTTGGGAATTGTCCAAAACTGTTGACGCAAGTCCCGAAACTAGAGCACTTCAGATGTTCTTCTCTATAAAACAAAAAATGCATGGGTTAAAGTGTATCCTTGTCTATAATATATTCCTATTTATCAAAGGGTGCACCTGGAATCTGTTGTTCCATGTAATCCTACAACATGGATTATTTTAAGTAACTACACATTTTACAACTTCATTTTTTTGAACATATAGATCAGTCAGATTGGACCTGATTTACTATTTATTCAATGATAAGAGGCATAGATTACAGCCGCGACTGGGATGCAATAGATATCAATCCCCAAATCCACAAACCCCAGTTGCCAAGTCCTGTACAAAACATTATAATTCTTTATTGATACAAAAATATATAAAATCATCAATAAAAAGGCAAAAAGATTGAGATATGGCACTAAGGTTACAGGTACAGATAAGATAAGATGATGTTAATAATATGCACACAATGTTAGGAGAAAGGTAGATGAGAAACAAGATAATGGGAAAGCATCAGGAATGCTACAGCAATGTCTAAGAGAACCAGAACCAAAAGAATGATTGTGCAAATAATAACACACAATTATGAAGATTGACCAAAAGTTACCTAAATTAAGAGACATAACTCAAAAAGATAGGAGCAAAACAATAATACTGTCACGATTCGGCTTACAGGTAGTGGATCCTCTGTGTCAGCGAGGGATTGGCGTGGACTGTGCTAGTGGACCGGTTCTAAGAGGCTACTGGTGTTCACCAGAGCCCGCCGCAAAGCGGGATGGTCTTGCTGCGGCAGTAGCAACCAGGTCGTATCCACTAGCAACGGCTCAACCTCGCTAACTGCTGAGAAGGCGTGGGACAGAAGGACTAGGCAGAGGCAAGGTCAGACATAGCAGAAGGTCGGGGCAGGCGGCAAGGTTCGTAGTCAAGATGGATAGCAGAAGTTCAGGTAACACAGGCTTTGGACACACTAAACGCTTTCACTGGCACAAGGCAACAAGATCCGGCAAGGGAGTGCAGGGGCAGTGAGCAGATATAGTCTGGGAGCAGGGGGAAGCCAATTAAGCTAATTGGGCCAGGCACCAATCATTGGTGCACTGGCCCTTTAAGTCTCAGAGAGCTGGCGCGCGCGCGCCCTAGAGAGCGGAGCCGCGCGCGCCAGCACATGACAGCAAGGGACCGGGACGGGTAAGTGACCTGGGATGCGATTCGCGAGCGGGCGCGTCCCGCTGTGCGAATCGCATCCCCGACGGCCATGACAGTGCAGCGCTCCCGGTCAGCGGGACTGACCGGGGCGCTGCGGGGAGAGAGACGCCGTGAGCGCTCCGGGGAGGAGCGGGGACCCGGAGCGCTAGGCGTAACAGTACCCCCCCCCCCCCCCCTTAGGTCTCCCCTTTTCTTTGTCCGGTAACTGCCTCCCCTGGGATGAGGACACCGGGAAAGAATGGAGGGTTTCCTCAATGGCAGGCAGTACAGCAGGAGTGGGAATGGGGAGGGAGGGCAGAGGGCGAAGCCTGGCACGGGGCAGTGTGTCACCAGGACGGGGGCCATGAGGAGGCACTGAGGTTTGCCTGACGGGACTGGGAGGGGGGGAGAGGCACTTCCTATGGCAGGCAGAGTCCCTGTTCTTGATCTCCCCGGTGGTCCAATCAAGGGTGGGAGAATGAAGCCGGAGCCATGGCAGACCGAGGAGGACCTCAGAGGTACAGTTGGGGAGGACGAAGAGCTCAATCACTTCGCGATGGGGTCCAATACACATCAGGAGGGGTTCTGTGCGGTAACGCACGGTGCAATCCAATCTGACTCCGTTGACCGCGGAAATGTAGAGCGGCTTGACGAGACGGGTCACCGGGATGCAGAATTTATTCACAAAAGACTCCAAAATAAAATTCCCGGAGGCACCAGAGTCCAAGCAGGCCACGGCTGAGAGGGAGGAGTTGGCTGAAGGAGAAATCCGCACGGGCACCGTGAGACGTGGAGAAGCAGACTTAGAACCAAGAGACGCCACACCCACGTGAGCTGGGTGCGTGCGTGCGTTTCCCAGACGTGGAGGACGGATAGGGCAATCCACCAAGAAATGCTCGGTACTGGCACAGTAAAGACAGAGATTTTCTTCCCTACGGCGATTCCTCTCTTCCTGGGTCAGGCGAGACTGATCCACTTGCATGGCCTCCTCGGCGGGAGGCCCAGGCGTAGATTGCAACGGATACTGTGGGAGAGGTGCCCAGAGATCTAAGTCTTTTTCCTGGCGGAGCTCTTGGTGTCGCTCAGAAAAACGCATGTCAATGCGGGTAGCCAAATGGATGAGTTCTTGCAGGTTGGCAGGAATCTCTCGTGCGGCCAGCACATCCTTGATGCGACTGGATAGGCCTTTTTTAAAGGTCGCGCAGAGAGCCTCGTTATTCCATGATAACTCGGAAGCAAGAGTACGAAATTGGATGGCGTACTCGCCCACTGAAGAATTACCCTGGACCAGGTTCAACAGGGCAGTCTCGGCAGAAGAAGCTCGGGCTGGCTCCTCGAAGACACTCCGGACTTCAGCGAAGAAGGACTGGACTGTGGCTGTGGCAGGATCATTGCGGTCCCAGAGCGGTGTGGCCCAAGACAAGGCCTTTCCTGAAAGAAGGCTTACTACGAACGCCACCTTAGACCGTTCTGTAGGAAACAAGTCCGACAACATCTCCATATGCAGGGAACACTGAGACAAAAATCCACGGCAGAGTTTAGAGTCCCCATCAAATTTGTCCGGCAGGGACAAGCAGAGGCTAGGAGGGCCACTCGCTGCGGAGGAGGTGCAGGAGCTGGCGGAGGAGATGGTTGCTGCTGTAGCAGAGGCAGAAGTTGCTGTAACGTGGCGGTCAACTGCGACAGCTGCTGTCCTTGTTGGGCAATTTGCTGCGATTGCTGAGCGACCACCGTGGTAAGGTCAGCGAGACTTGGCAGCGGCACCTCAGCGGGATCCATGGCCGGATCTACTGTCACGATTCGGCTTACAGGTAGTGGATCCTCTGTGTCAGCGAGGGATTGGCGTGGACCGTGCTAGTGGACCGGTTCTAAGAGACTACTGGTGTTCACCAGAGCCCGCCGCAAAGCGGGATGGTCTTGCTGCGGCAGTAGCAACCAGGTCGTATCCACTAGCAACGGCTCAACCTCGCTGACTGCTGAGAAGGCGTGGGACAGAAGGACTAGGCAGAGGCAAGGTCAGACGTAGCAGAAGGTCGGGGCAGGCGGCAAGGTTCGTAGTCAAGATGGATAGCAGAAGTTCAGGTAACACAGGCTTTGGACACACTAAACGCTTTCACTGGCACAAGGCAACAAGATCCGGCAAGGGAGTGCAGGGGCAGTGAGCAGATATAGTCTGGGAGCAGGTGGAAGCCAATTAAGCTAATTGGGCCAGGCACCAATCATTGGTGCACTGGCCCTTTAAGTCTCAGAGAGCTGGCGCGCGCGCGCCCTAGAGAGCGGAGCCGCGCGCGCCAGCACATGACAGCAGGGGACCGGGACGGGTAAGTGACCTGGGATGCGATTCGCGAGCGGGCGCGTCCCGCTGTGCGAATCGCATCCCCGACGGCCATGACAGTGCAGCGCTCCCGGTCAGCGGGACTGACCGGGGCGCTGCGGGGAGAGAGACGCCGTGAGCGCTCCGGGGAGGAGCGGGGACCCGGAGCGCTAGGCGTAACAAATACCTGCCATGTGCGCTGTCTATAACCATGCACCTACGAACCCCAACGCGTTATCAGGGGGTGCCCCCTTCTTTCTGTACCAGTAACCTTAGTGCCATATCAAAATTTTCTGTTTTTTATTGAAACTTTTTATCTATTTTTGTACTATTTTTGTACCAATAAAGAATTATAATGTTTTGTACATGATTTGGTGACTGGTGTTTGTATTTGGTGCCTGATTTACTAATGTAAACCTGACCTGCATTGTGCCACAAATTGTGTCTGCTCCAGATTTTTTGCCACATTGCGTCAAAGTATATACCTGCAAAAACGACGAACCCCAAAAAGGATCCTGGCCGGTTGGCAGAGCGACTTGGGTGGAAAAGGGATGTGCTTTTACTATCTTACCTATTATTGAATTTACATTTCTGTGACTTCAGTAGTGAATAGATCAGGCTGTGAAAACATGCCCCTTTTCCAGACGGCCACAACCAGGCAAAAGGGTCATAGTAGGCAGCAATGGTTCAGGGTCAACAGTTCAGTTAAAGCACAGTAGAGTCAATATGATACAGGAGGGTCAGACAGAGTCAGAGTTAAGTGGTCAGGAACAGGTCAAACACAGTATTCAGGATCAGACAAAGAAAATCTTCGCAAAAGATAAGCCATAGTATTGCTCAGGCATTAAGGAGTGGGTGGAGCTATTTTAAATAAGGTGTGCAGATCAAGGATAGGGGGAGACAGGTTTTGAGTGTGCGCATCCTTCTGGACAGATGAGGAACTGCAGTGGAGGAAGCAGAAACATGGTCTGAGAGGAGCAGGGCATGAACCAGGCCTCAGCGGTAAGTGAAAGTGTGCTGGCAGGAGCCAACTGCTGGCATTACAGCTGTATATTGCATGTGAACCATTACCACTTTTTTTTTGTATATTTCATTTTTTTTATTTTTTATATTTCATCTTTTTTTTTATCACTATGCCTTTAGAACAGTGGCCTCCAAACTGTGGACCTCCAGATGTTGCAAGACTACAACTCCCAGCATGTCTGGACAACCAACTACTGCTTTAAAAACATAGGAAAATATAGGATTGTCTCTTGTCCACTGCTTTACTTCTATAATGCCGGGGAAGATAATGGCACTATAATAGAAATTATAATGGAGATTAATTTGCCATGGCAGGTTTAATGTATCCTGTTAAAGGCAAATAACGAAATATATTCTAAATCTATAATGATGAATCGAGTAAATAGAAATTCGTGGAATTAAAACCTAATGCATTTTCTCATAGCTTAAAATTCATCATATTTAGCTATGACAAAAAAGCATTAGGTTTCCTTACCTTTTTATTATAATTCTTCTGCAGCATCTTGGCGACCATTTGACTACAGATTGTCAAACCCACCTAAAATGGTGTGGACCATGAATTCTTAATACATGTGTAAATTAAACCTCTATATTACAATTCTAAATGAAGATCTATTTCATTCGCGCACATTGTGGGTATATTATGCAGCGTTGTTCATGGGGAGAGGGCTGAAATGTCATCGAAACGCTGCTGTATATTTTGAAGCCTTACACAGTCAAAGCACAAAGGGAATACTTAATACAGTAAATCTGTAGGAATATCCAGCAAGAGGAAAGACAACAGGCGTTGCTCCAGTGACAAATGCATTTAATTAAGTCAGTCACAAAGGCTTGCCGTGCATTGCAAAGTATTGTGGGCCATGTTTATTGAATAGTGATTTTCTATGGAGCGTTTAAAAGACTAAGATACCTCGTCTCATTATAGAATACATTATCATATATCAATGGAGAAGATATTAACTGGGAATAATGGGGCAGATTTATTAATATTGTAAAATAAAAAGACAACATAAAGGCAGAAGGAATGCCAAATTCATCACAGTAGTGCACGCAATAGGACGCATCTTGATAGACAAGTTAGTTTGCCCCAAAATTGAGGCACTTTTTTTTCTTTTAATTTGGAGAAGTCTGGAACTCTGCTTTTCTACACCTTCTTTTCTAGATGCTTTTGAAAATTGTCGAGTGAGGTGCAAAAACTATAAAAAAGAAATAAAAATGATTATTTAGCGAATGGCATGTACACGAACGTTGTATGTACAGTTTTGCCGTACCATAAGTTTCACACATAAGGCCCTAGTGTTTGTTGGGTTCTTACTCCCTTTCCATTACTCTTAGGGCTGATTCCCACTATGGAATCTCCACCCAGAGACATTGGGCGGAGATCCCGTCTGGAGTAGGATAAACAAGCAAGTGCCAGGAATGCTTTGAAAGGTGCCATTTTAATAGACAACGATGCATTTCTAAGTGCATTCCGCTGAAAAAAAATGAACATGTTTTTGGAGGAGTCTGGGGTCCACAATTTTTGCGAAAGAAATTAGGTAGTGTGAATGGTGCAGCAGAATCCCAATTTGTAGAGTGAATGGGCCCTTAGGCCTATTCTGATGGCCTAAGGGCACAAATTCTTGTAGTAGGAAGAAAAACATGATCAACCAGGAAAGAACGTCCTACTCTGTAAGGGCCCCACTATAGCCGTGTGGTCTGCCTCTATGGTATGCATACGTTCATCTAGTTTAACATAGTATTCCACAGTGTTGATCCAGAATAAGACCAAATTAACCCAATGAGGCAGTAGCCAAATATTCCAAACTGATCCAGAATAAGAGAAAATGAACCAAATGAGGCAATTGCCAAATATTCCAAACTCTACAGGAAAGATACATTAATTCTTTTAAAACAGTATGGTCATTTAGCTAACACATTTGGTATAACATGCAGACATGTCAAAGGTTTTGTGCAGTCGTAGTCTCAGTAATAAGATCACCACCATTCTGTAGATATAGTCGGAAGAAGCATCAAGCTGTGCACTTCACTCTCTGACTCCAACTGGAAAAAAAAGTGAATGGTGATCTGCCAAAAAGACCTTACAAGTCCACGGGTGCTCAGTCCTCAAGACCCGACCACGGCCATCTAGTAGAAAGTTACAAAGATGGCACTCCAGAAATTGGTGAAGGCAAAAAGTGTTTATTCACCCATCCAGTAAAAAGACATGCAACGTTTCAACTTCACAATGAACTCTTTCTCACTCTCTGACTCGGTTCTTGCTACAACTCACTGCAGAAAACAGTCTCTATTATACTCTATGAAGCCCATCTATTGCAGTGAGTCAGGGTGATCATCAAGCTGGGGAGTGAAGTGCCAGCTACATGCTCCTCTCGGCTATATCTACAGATTGGTGGGGATCTCATTGAGACCCCGATTAGTCAAAACATTTGACATGTCTGCGTGACATGTCAAAAGTTTCTCTGAATGACAATAATGCTGTAAGTGTAAGTAGAAAAAGAAAACAAAGGTGCGCTCCTAGTGTAGAGGTCTCAGGTAAGCGGGTGCCCCCAAACAATATGTAGTAAGCTTACCAGAGGTTGTTGTGCTACGGGCACAACGCCGTGGATTGCATGTAGAATCGCAATGAAGACAGAGGTCAGCTAGCCGTGGTGTCCTTCTCAAGTGGCTCTGGGTCACTTCAGTATTTGATGGGCATCAACTGGATATAGATCCGGAAACAGAACTTTACCAGGTGCTTCTCCTCAAAGGAATGACAGCCCAAAACACACTGGCTGAGAATATGCAAAGTGATGTGAAGAGTCCAGGGTGCTCTGATCTATACAAGTCTTGTTTTTCGCCTCTGATCAGAGCACCCTGGACTCTTCACATCACTTTGCATATTCTCAGCCAGTGTGTTTTGGGCTGTCATTCCTTTGAGGAGAAGCGCCTGGTAAAGTCCTGTTTTCCGGATCTATATCCACTTGATGCCTAATAATGCTGTAAGAGCAGTTGTGGAGCTAGCAGTGTGGAGTTACAAAAGCACAAGGCCTGGCTGGCTCTGCTTTTTGGACTCTTGCTTCTGGTGATTCAGAGACTGTCATTGACAAGCAGGGATGTTTCTGAGTTAAAGGCTATGGTATAAGCTTAGGAATCCCACACTTTAAAGGGGTACTCAGGAGGAAAAAAATTGTTTTCAAGTTAACTGGTGCAAGATAGTTTTACAGATTTGTAAATTACTTCTATTTAAAAATCTTAATCCTTCCAGTACTTATCAGCTGCTGTTTGCTACAGAGGAAGATGTACAGTTCTTTCTAGTCTGACCACAGTGCTCTCTGCTGACACCTCTGTCCTTGTTAAGAACTGTCTGATGCAAGACAGGTATGCTATAGAGATTTTCTCCTGCTCCGGACAGCTCCTATCAAGGACAGAGGTGTCAGCAGAGAGCACTGTGGTCAGACTGGAAAGAATTACACAACTTCCTCTGGAGCATAAAGCAGCTGATAAGTACTGGAAGGATTAAAGGGGTATTCCGGGCAAAAACATCTTATCTTCTATCGAAAGGATAGGGGATAAGATGTCTGATTGCAGGGGCCCGCCGCTGGGACCCCCGCGATCTCCCTGCAGCAGCCCGCATTCTATGTGCAGCTGCGTCTGAAGTTTCGGAAACTACTGGGTTTCCGAGACGGGGACGTGACGTCATGCCCCCTCCATTCATTTCTAACGGCCGCAACGCCCCCTCCCATAGACATGAATGGAGGGGGCATGGCGTGACATCACGTCCCTGTCTCGGAAGCCCAGAGGTTTCTGAAACATCAGACGCAGGCTACGCATAGAATGCGGGCTGCTGCAGGGAGATCGCGGGGGTCATAGCAGCGGGCCCCCCGTGATCAGACATCTTATCTCCTATCCTTTCGATAGGGGATAAGATGTTTTTGCCCAGAATACCCCTTTAAGATTTTTAAATAGAACTAATTAACAAATCTGTATATCTTTCTGGCACCAGTTGATTTGAAAGCATATTATTTACCATTTAAGGGTCTTCCACTCAGGTAGTGGGTTACAAGCATCAGCAAGTCAGGCAGGAGAAGCGAGGAGCCAGTGGGTCACAAGAAGGGGGTGGCAGTGTTAAAAAGTCAGAACAGGGAAAAGGGGTCCCCCCAGTTTATGTGTCCCATTGCAGCAGAGTGATATGCATATGTCTACGTTGGCCTTATGTCAGAATATGTTAAAGTCAATTTCCTATCTGAAGTATCTATTGCAGATAACATGTATTATTATGTATTACCAAAGGGTTGCTTCCCTAGTGACGATTGCTTCCCCAATTCTCAATTAGTTGACAAGATAAATGATACATAGACAGTCTGTCTTGGCATGACTCATTATGCATCCAATGAGAAAGTCAGTCAGCTAAGATGCGCACAGTGGTAGCTGGCCCTTGAAGACTTTTATGAGCTCCTTTTGCATCAACAACACTTATATCCACATAGCGTGTAGTTACCTTAATAATGAGACCGACATCAAAGTACTTTACTAAAAAGTGTTGCCGTTTTCTGCAAATTACATAATGATCTATGCAGCAACAGCCGGAAATTACACAGGGAAGTTACCATTTGATAATTAGAGATCTAGAATGCAACAATTTTAAGAAACGTATAAAACTATTGCAAAAATAAATACATACATGTGGTAGCCCTTGGGGGGTGTATGGTAGTGGTGGTATGGTATCGGTATATGAGGGGTTAATGTTAACCCTATAGTTCGTGACGCCAGGCTGAGGGCTGGTATGCTGAATCAATGTTCTGGCCTATCGCTGCCCTTCCCAGTAACGATAGGTGCATGAAATGACTGAAGGTCCACAAGAAGATTTAACTTGAACTTGAACAACTTTACTTAAGTGCTTGCAGTATCCAAGGCACAGTAACAGTCTCATATAAACAGTCTTTAGCTTGCTTAGTGACTGACAGTTGTTGCGTACCTTGATATTTAAACAGTCTCTGAATTTAGGGTAGATATTTGCAGATCTGTCCGGATTTAGGGGTATTATTAGGTCCGGTGATGCTGCAGAGTGTCTGGGAATTGATACACTCTATATTTAGAATTGTTCAGCCATTGCCACAAGGCTCGGGCCTAACTCACAGCGCTAGTTGCTGTACAGGTCTTGCTTGCTTGCTTGCCCAGGAACAAGAGAGCTGTTGCTAGCTTAGCAACCCAGGAACAAGAGAGCGAGAAGATGGCCGCCGCTCCCTTATATGGGCCGGGGACGAGGCGAATCTGATTGGTCCGAACATCTGCCATTCACCATTACAAAGAGTAATGGGATTGCTTACATCACAGGGCCTCCAAAGGTCCTTAAGCTTAATACCATAGAGTTCACCTAGTCACATGACCCGCAGGTCCTGCAACGCTATAGTACAGGTAATTAACCATTTATCTACAGCTATATCATTATATTTACATTAACCTTATATAGACCACTAGTCTATTAGTAGAAATAGAGGCGACAAGGGGTAAACTACATTACAGGGATCCCTACATCCTAGGGACTCTGGCTATGGGGACCCACACATACATAGGTACCGTATAGGATGCGGTATTGGGACACCACGTACATATATATATATGTATATATATATATATATATATATATATATATTTATATATACACAAGGAAGATCCATCAGCTCACCAATGTGAAAGCAAATCATGCCTTATTTAGACCATGTACAAGTGGATGCGACGTTTCGACAGCATCATGCTATGTTTATGAAGTATGCTTGATAAAGACAGCGTGATGCTGTAGAAATGTCGCATCCACTTGTACATGGTCTAAATAAAACACAATTTGCTTTCACATTGGTGAGCTGCTGGACCTTCCTTGTGGCCTTGGATCTGTTGTACAGTCTGCGACTGGGACTGTTTTCGGTCTGCCTGCACCCTACGACTTGTATTATTACTATGGTTGTGCTGCTTCTGCCATCACTGCTATATATATGTATATATATATATATATATATATATATATATATACATATATTTATATTAGAAAGGTATACTTACAATCAAAGATTTATTATATATTGAGTTTTGGAAGATTAGAAAAAAATCCAAGACTTAGGAGTCTTAAGCTAGTAAATATGTCTGGTTACAGTATCTCTTTCCTATATACCAGTGGTCTCCAAACTGTGACCCTCAAACTCACCTCCCCAGCTATTGCAAAACGACAACTCTGAGATTGTCGTTTTGTAACAGCTAAAGGGCCACAGTTTGGAGACCCCTGCTATAGACCCTATAGTAAAGATAGTTATCTGTAACCTGACATCGATGTGTTCATTTACTCCTCGTGTCAGGCCCAGGAGAAGCTGTCTCCAACCTCGGACCATGTATAGGATTACGGTGCCTTGGTGTCACGAAGTGATAAGGTATTTCTCCTAACACCCCATGGTACCACATTAGGTCTTGTTGGAAGAATGAAGGAAGCTAAGAAACCAAAGATAAGAAACATGTTCAGTATGGCTTGTGGCTGTGGAGGACCACACAGCGCTCCCCCTCTTTCCTCTCAACTAGCCCCAGAAATTTTCATAGCCAAAAGAAAGGTAAGAAAAGACCGGCAACTCAGCAACTTTACTTCGTCTGACTTCTTTATTAGATTAGATACTCACATACAATTGTGGGGAGGGGACATATACAGGGGGATACCACAGGCGACAAGCTCCGTTGCGTACTTATTAGTACTTATTAGTACTTCATCCGGTTGGCCGGATGAAGTACTAATAAGTACAAAACGGAGCTTGTCACCTGTGGTATCCCCCCGTATATGTCCCCTCCCCACAATTGTATGTGAGCATCTAATCCAATAAAGAAGTCGGACGAAGTGAAGTTAGTGAGTTGCCGGTCTTTCCTTACCTTTCTTTTGGCTATGAACATTATGTCGCTGCTTAAACCAGAGCACCACCACACGCCCGCACCAGCAGATAACACACACCTCCGCATACAGTCTCCTACTATCCTCGTAGTGCCGGACTAGTCTGTATACATTCTTTGAACTAGCCCCAGAAATTCCACAGCAAGTCAGTGTAGTGTCCCCCAACAGTACTGATAGTATTGTCTCAGATGTCCCTACAGCAGTGTCCCATTTCTTCCCCAGTTTTAAAGGGAACCTGTTATGTTGAAAATACAGTCCAATCTGTAGGCAACAAGTTATAGAGCAGGAAGAGCTGAGCAGATTGATATATAGCTTTGGGCAGAGGGGTAGCTTGTAGCTTTTGGGCCGCGATGCAAAATCTGCAACAGGGCCCCAAATGCCAATGAAAATACTTAGGCACCAGGGCCCCAGAGTGACTGCTAACTCTGCTACCTCTATAGCTACGCCCCTGGCTTTGTGGGGAAAAGTTCCAGGATAACTTCTCTGCTTATTTGGGGCTAAGTAGTCAAGTGGGAAGTTGGCTGATTGATGAAATAAGAAAAACCCCAATGGGTAACTGATCCCACGCTAAACGTGAACTGAGAACAAAGAAAACCGTATGCGTTTGCAGATCAACATGACATTTTAATAGTTACAAATAAAGATAAAAACACACTAAATGGCATAAGGTACAAATCAGTTAATAGAGCGATGGCTAAGGAAGATAATACACTGCTCAAAAAAATAAAGGGAACACTAAGATAACACATCCTAGAACTAATCGTATGAAATACTTTCGTCTTTACATAGTTGAATTTGATAACAACAAAATCACACAAAAATTATCAATGGAAATAAAATTTATCAACCCATGGAGGTCTGGATATGGAGTCACACTCAAAATCAAAGTGGAAAACCACACTACAGGCTGATCCAATTTTGATGTAATGTCCTTAAAACAAGTCAAAATGAGGCTCAGTAGTGTGTGTGGCCTCCACGTGCCCGTATGACCTCCCTACAACACCTGGGCATGCTCCTGCTGAGGTGGGCCTGGACAGTCTGTGGTGCAACGTGGTGTTGGTGGATGAAGCGAGACATGATTTCCCAGATGTGACCGTTTGAGTGGACGCAGTCAAAGAAGATATAGCCAGCTCACCGTTGGTAATAATCACTGTTTAGGCACTCGTAGATATTGATCCGGAAGCCAGGGATGAAGCCGAGCCATTACCTTGGTATATGTGAAGCCATAGAGAAAGTTCCAGCTCCCAGAAAAAATTATTTCAATTTAGAGTCCAAAATGTATTCAGTCCATATTAAAAACCAAAAACAAAACACCCTGTGTGGATAAAAGCCCCACGCTGACGCGCTTCGGACTGATTAGTCCATAGTCATGGCACTCACAGTCATGTGAGTGGACACATGCACATTTGTGGCCTGCTGGAGGTCATTTTGCAGGGCTCTGGCAGTGCTCCTCCTGCTCCTCCTTGCACAAAGGCAGAGGTAGCAGTCCCACCTTTGTGCACGTCTCCTGATGTACTGGCCTGTCTCCTGGTGTGCTGACAGACACAGCAAACCTTCTTGCCACAGCTTGCATTGATGTGCCATCCTGGATGAGCTGCACTACCTGAGCCACTTGTATGGGTTGTAGACTCCGTATCATGCTACCACTAGAGTGAAAGCACCGCCAGCATTCAAAAGTGAGCAAAACATCAGCCAGGAAGCATAGGAACTGAAAAGTGGTCTGTGGTCACCACCTGCAGAACCACTCCTTCATTGGGAGTGTCTTGGTAATTGCCTATAATTTCCACCTGTTGTCTGTTCCATTTGCACAACAGCATGTGAAATTGATTATCAAATTGTGTTGTTTAAGTGTTCCCTTTATCTTTTTTTTTGACCAGTGTATAATATAATATAAGATACAAGGGAAGGCATGTTATGATCTACCTCTAATAGAATGTGGCGAGCCTCTAAAAGTATAGTAAAACTATGGTAAGGAACTATACACACACCATAAAAATAGTAATAAACAATAGTAAAAATATAAACCCACAGTGGGAGATAATATACCTATTTAGCCACACGCTGAACCCGACGTTTCACTAACTGCTTCATCCGGGGCATGGTCTCTGACACTTCCACCTTTCTTTTTATGTCACCAAGGGCCAATCAGCGCAGTCACAGGAAGAAGACGTCTCTCGTGATACAGCCCCCGCCCCACCCACGAAGCTACGCACCATGCCACTAACACATGACGTGCTACGTCACTCCGGAGCCGGACCTGAGCCGAGAGTGAGCCGAGAGTGTGTTTCCGGAGCCGCCGCCCCGCCCCCTCCCCAGGCCAGCCTAAGGTTGACACGGGGAGGGCGCAGGGTGGAGACCCTGGGCACACGTGGGGGATACAAAAAAACTATAACAATGGCAATCTGGAGAATAATAGATATGACACCTGGGTAAGATGTAGAATAATAGAAAGTAAATCAATTGATGCTTCCCACTGGGTGTTTCTATACAGATAAAGGACAAATACATAGATACAATAGATTATAAATATACATATAATAGCCATGCATGGGTAAGTAAAAATTCGTATGGGTAAGTAAAATTTTCGTATAAAGAAATTATTAATACATTCAAAAGCATTATAAATGTTATAAAGATGTAAAAATATATATATACAATGGATTGACACAATGACAACACAGCATCTGTTCAGAGCCCGTGTGTCAGAGGTGAATCCACCTATAAAAATGTATTAAATATTATATAAATAATATAGTAAGTGCCGCAACGGCACATAGCAAAAAATTTATAAAATGAAGTCCCTAGGGAGATAAAAAAAAAAGTGCTAGTGACAAAAATATAAGAGGTCTCAAGCACACAAAGGAGACCAAGGAAGTGAGAGTGGGAAAAAAAAGGAAAAGAAGAGACAATCCAAGTGAAGGGGAAAATAAGTGAGCAGGGTGAAAAGGGTGAAAAAGAGAAAAGAGAAAAAGTGAACAATATTTACTTGATTGAGTCGCTTTGACCTGTCAAAAAATTGTCACACATTTTTTGTGTAATGGGAGAGGTGTGGCCAATAGTTGGATTAAAGCAAACGATCTAGTGATAGCGTTAGAAGGGTTCATTAACAATAAGATGATCACAAAGTGCCCCCACCGATCCGATGTAATCTGTTGAAAAGCCTGATAGTAAGTATTCACTTTTATCCCGCAGCGCTGCCATAGGGTAAATGAGCCATTACACAGTGCAAATTCAAATAAGAGGGATGTCTGTGTAAGGTTGGGTTCACATGCCCGAAAGTGTACAAAATGTCTGCCCATTCCACTAATTTGAATGATCCGGCAGACTCTAGGACCGCACGGAAATGTGCCGTTTCATAGACTGCAGAGTGGATAAACAAGTCTATTCTTTCTGCGGACGCCTGAATTGGGAAATTCTGCCGTGTGCATAGTGCAGCAGAATCCAATTGAAATGGGACTCTGCTGCAGCGGAATGTCTGTGCAGAATATTTTTACAGAATTCCGCACGGACATTCAGCCACGTGAACATAGCCTTATACAGGACAGAACAGGTCCTTCAAAGCAAGAGGTGTTATTTCTAGCCACTTTTCACTGTAGTTTATAGTTAAACGGGTACTCCGGTGGTTTTAAATCAACTCATGCCAGAAAGGTAAACAGATTTGTAAATTGCTTCTATTAAAAAATCTTAATCCTTCCAGTACTTATCAGCTGCTGTATGTTCCGCAGGAAGTTCTTTTCTTTTTGAATTTCCTTTCTGTCTGACCACAGTGCTCTCTACTTATACCTCTGTCCATGTCAGGAACTGTCCAGAGCAGGAGAGGTTTGCTATGGGGATTTGCTCTTGCTCTGGACAGTTCCTGATATGGACAGAGGTGTCAGCAGAGAGCACTGTGGTCAGACTGAAAAGAACAACTTAAAGAGGCACAGTCATTGTTGAAAACTTTTTATATGTTACAGAACTAATATGAATTTACAGAAAAAATTTCAATTTCCCCCAGAAATTAAATAAAAAAATAGCCACCACTAGGGGTCGTCTGTCTTTAGCCAGACAGACTAGTGTTGATTTTGCAGCATACCAGATACCGTCCGTAAAGCACGCTGGTATCCAGTATAGGAGATTTCAGCTGTATGCATGCAGCTTAGGCGCGGGCACGCACTGCCTGTGAACGAGCGCAAGGAGTGCACACACAGGCAGGTCCCCCTGTCCCCCCCTGTGTCCCATAACACCCCCCAACCCCCGGTTCTCAGCTGCGCCCGATCCGACCCTGTGTCCCATAACACACCCCCCCCCCCCAATTCTCAGCTGCACCCGATCCAACCCTGTGTCCCATAACAACCCCCCCGATTCTCAGCTGCGCCCGATCCTGTGACCCATTACACCCCCCCCCCCACGGTTCTCAGCTGTGCCCGATTCCATAACACCCCCTCCAGTTTTCTGCTGCACCCGACCATGTCACACCATCACCCCTCTGCTTACCCACCCCCCCAACCCCCGTGCGCCGGATCCTGTTCCCCTCCCGCACCCCTGGGCCCCCCCCCCCCCCCCCCGGTCCATTACCTCATCCGTCCCGATCCCTCGTCAGGCCGCCACCAGAGAGATGAAGCGCCGTGCAGGACAGGTGAGTGTGTTTGTGTATGTGTGTGTCTGTATGTGTGTGTGTCTGTATGTGTGCGTCTGTATGTATGTATGTATGTGTGTGTCTGTATATATGTATGTATGTAGTATACAAAAAAAGAGGATTGCAGCAGCACACATTGGTCAAAAAATTTAGGTTCTTAGCACACTTTTTGATCAAAACGCATCCCCCCATCCACCACGCGGAGGTGGCCTCTTTTAGGATGGGACCCTAACACTCATATCCACTCACCTCTGTTGGGCATATAGCCTCTGACTGTGTGACATGCTGGATCCATTAACAATTTAAAAAACCTCCTGTGAAAAAGGGGGAAGGGTGCCCAGCTAAAGAGGGTGCCATTCCCCCTGAGTTGTACAAACAAGCAAAAAGAAAAATAGCCAGCACAACAACCTAATACACGGGTGCACGCTGCTGTGGAAAATACAGAGTATATAAAAAAAAGAGGATTGCAGTAGCACACATTGGTCAAAAAATTGAGGCTCTTAGCGCACTTGTTGATCAAAACGTGTCCCCCCCTTCCACCAAGCGGAGGTGGCCTCATTTAGGATGGGACCCTAACACATATTCTGAGCCTAACACTCATGTCCACTCACCTCTGTTGGGCATATAGCCTCTGACTGGGTGACATGCTGGATCCATTAACAATTTAAAAAACCTTCTGTGAAAAAGGGGGAGGGGTGCACAGCTAAAGAGGGTGCCATTCCCCCTGAGTTGTACAAACAAGCAAAAAGAAAAATAGCCAGCACAACAACCTAATACACGGGTGCACGCTGCTGTGGCAAATACAGAGTATACAAAAAAGGAGGATTGCAGCAGCACACATTGGTCAAAAAATTGAGGCTCTTAGCGCACTTTTTGATCAAAACGTGTCCCCCACATCCACCACGCGGAGGTGGCCTCATTTAGGATGGGACCCTGAGTTGTACAAACAAGCAAAAAGAAAAATAGCCAGCACAACAACCTAATACATGTATGTATGTGTGTGTCTGTGTGTATGTATGTGTGTGTCTGTATGTATGTATGTGTGTGTCGGTGTGTATGTATGTGTGTGTCTGTATGTATGTGTGTCAGCCTGTAGCTGATATGCGTGTCTGTATGTATTTATGTATGTGTCGGTGTGTATGTATGTGTGTGTCTGTATGTATGTATGTGTGTGTCGGTGTGTATGCATGTGTGTGTCTGTATGTATGTGTGTGTCTGTCTGTATGTATGTGTGTGTATGTATGTATGTATGTGTGTGTCTGTATGTATATGTGTGTCTGTCTGTATGTATGTGTGTGTCTGTATGTATGTGTGTGTCTGTATGTATGTGTGTCTGTATGAATGTATGTGTGTGTGTCTGTATGTATGTATGTATGTGTGTGTCTGTATGTATGTGTGTGTCTGTCTGTATGTATGTGTGTGTCTGTGTGTATGTGTGTCTGTATGTATGGATGTACGTGTGTCTGTCTGTCTGTATGTATGTGTGTGTCTGTATGTATGTGTGTGTCTCTGTGTGTGTTAGGAGGTGGGGGGGAACTGCAACCTAATGTGGGGGAACTGCAACATGATGCAGGGGAACTGCAATCTAATGTGGGGGGACGGCAACCTAATGTGGGGGAACTGCAGCCTAATATGGGGGAACTGCAACATGATGTGGGGGAACTGCAACCTAATGTGGGGAACTGCAACCTAATGTGGGGGAAACTATGCTAACGTGGGGGAACTGCAACCTGATGTGGGGGAACTGCAACCTAATATGGGGGAAACTATGCTAATATGGGGGAACTGCTACCTAATGTGGGTAAACTGTGCTACTGTGGGGGAACTCTGATGCCTGTAGCTGCTGTGGGGGAACTCTGATGCCTCTACCTACTGCGGGGGAACTCCGAAGCCTCTACCCACTGTGGGGGAACTCCGATGCCTGTAGCTGCTGTGGGGGAACTCGGATGCCTGTAGCTACTGTGGGGGAACTCTGATGCCTGTAGCTATTGTGGGGGAACTCTGATGCCTGTAGCTGCTGTGGGGGAACTCGGGTGCCTGCGCATACTGTGGGGGAACTCCGATGCCTGTAGCTTCTGTTGGGGAACTCAGGTGCCTGTGTCTACTGTGGGGGAACTCCGGTGCCTGTAGCTATTGTGGGGGAACTCTGGTGCCTGTAGCTACTGTCGGGGAACTCCGGTGCCTGTAGCTATTGTGGGGGAACTCTGGTGCCTGTAGCTATTGTGGGGGAACTCATGTGCCTGTAGCTATTGTGGAGGAACTCCGGTGCCTGTAGTTATTGTGAGGGAACTCCGGTGCCTGTAGCTCTTGTGGGGGAACTCCGATTCCTGTAGCTATTGTGGGGGAACTCTGATTCCTGTAGCTGCTGTGGGGGAACTCCGGTGCTTGTGCCTACTGTGGGGGAACTCCGGTGCCTGTGCCTACTGTGGTGGAACTTCGATGCCTGTGCCTACTGTGGGGGCACTCAGGTGCCTGTGCATACTATGGGGGAACTCTGATGCCTGTAGCTATTGTGGGGGAACTCAGGTGCCTGTGCATACTGTGGGGGAACTCCGGTGCTTGTGCCTACTGTGGGGGAACTCCGGTGCCTGTGCCTACTGTGGGGGAACTCCGGTGCCTGTGCCTACTGTGGTGGAACTTCGATGCCTGTGCCTACTGTGGGGGCACTCAGGTGCCTGTGCATACTATGGGGGAACTCTGATGCCTGTAGCTATTGTGGGGGAGCTCAGGTGCCTGCGCATACTGTGGGGGAACTCCGATGCCTGGAGCTACTGTGGGGGAACTCTGATGCCTGGAGCTATTGTGGGGGAACTCATGTGCCTGCGCATACTGTGGGGGAACTCCAATGCCTGTAGCTTCTGTGTCGGAATTCAGGTGCCTGTGCCTACTGTGGGGGAACTCCAATGCCTGTGCCTACTGTGGGGGAACTCCGGTGCCTGTGCCTACTGTGGGGGAACTCCGGTGCCTGTGCCTACTGTGGGGGAACTCCGGTGCCTGTGCCTACTGTGGGGGAACTCCGGTGCCTGTGCCTACTGTGGGGGAACTCAGGTGCCTGCTCATACTGTGGTGGAACTCCAATGCCTGTAGCTGCTGTGGGGGAACTCAAGTGCCTGTGCATACTGTGGGGGAACTCCGATGCCTGTACCTGCTGTGGGAACTCAGGTGCCTGTGCCTACTGTGGGGGAACTCCAATGCCTGCACCTACTGTGGGGGAACTCCAATGCCTGTAGCTGCTGTGGGGGAACTCCGATGCCTGTGCTTTACTGTGGGGAACTCCAATGCCTGTAGCTACTGTGGGGGGACTCTGATGCCTGTAGCTGCTGTGGGGGAACTCCAATGTCTGTACTTTACTGTGGGGAACTCCAATGCCTGTAGCTACTGTGGGGGAATTCTGATACCTGTAGCTATTTTGGGGGAACCCAGGTGCCTGCGCATACTGCAGGGGAACTCCGATGCCTGTAGCTGCTGTGGGGGAATTCAGGTGCCTGTGCCTACTGTGGGGGAACTCCGGTGCCTGTGCCTACTGTGGGGGAACTCCGATGCCTTTGCCTACTGTGGGGGAATTCCAATGCCTGTAGCTATTGTGAGGGAACTCCGGTGCCTGTAGCTATTGTGGGGGAACTCCACTGCCTGTAGCTATTGTGGGGGAACTCCGCTGCCTGTAGCTATTGTGGGGGAACTCTGATGCCTGTAGTTATTGTGGGGGAACTCTGATGCCTGTAGCTGCTGTGGGGGAACTCCGATGCCTGTAGCTACTGTGGGGGAACACCGATGCCTGTAGCTACTGTGGGGGGACTCTGATGCCTGTAGCGGCTGTGGGGGAACTCAGATGCCTTTGCTTTACTGTGGGGAACTCCAATGCCTGTAGCTACTGTGGGGGAACTCCAATGCTTGTAGCTACTGTGGGGGAACTCAGGTGCCTGTGCATACTGTGGGGGGACTCTGATGCCTGTAGCTGCTGTGGGGTAACTCAGGTGCCTGTGCCTATGGTGGGGGAACTCTGGTGCCTGTAGCTACTGTGGGGGAACTCGGGTGCCTGAAGCTATTGTGGGGGAACTTCAGTGCCTGTCCCTATTGTGGGGGAACTCAGCCAGTGACAGCTATGTTCATTAGCATCCAACTTTACTAGGAAAAGATAAAACAGATACAAAACGTATTCATAAAAATACTGTACTTTTATCTATAAAATCCTTGCACCAAATTTTTATAAAGATCTATTCTTATATTTATACATTTTATCCTGTTATGAACTCGCCATAATGGCCCTCATTTACTTAGAAAATCGGGTTGTAAGTCTATTTTGCTTTCTTACCCGACTGCTTTTTTCCCCTGGTATTTATTATTATGTCGCATCCTGTTTGTCGCACTGGGTTTTGTTGGTTTTGGTTTCCAACTCCTCTGAGCTGTCGGGAAAAAATCCACAACAATACAACAAATTCGGGTTGGAAACCTTTATAAATATGTGGGAAAGCTCAGAAATGTCGGGTTACGCCCCTTTTTCGGGTTTGGGAGAATCCACATCGGGTCCGTCGGGAAAAAATGTTGCATCGTGTCGCAGACTGGCGCACGATGTCTGCGACATGGCGCAGACAAAGATGCGACAAAAAAACCCGACAAAAGAGGTCGGGTTTAGAATAGTAAATGAGGGCCAATGTTTTAGGAATACTGCAGGCAAGCTCCAAGCATCTTCCTCTGTGTAACATGTACGGCATGAAGCAAAAGAGGAAAGGGTTACAGAGTAGAGTTGGCTGACAGCTCATGCTTGCTCTTGAGACTCAGAGCAGATGAGTCATCACAGTGAGGGAGACAGACACACCCCCTCCAGCCTGCACAATGAAAAAGTAACTGAGCAACAGATAAATGCTTATATCTCTGGAAATAAAGATCCTAGAGACATAAAAAAAAATATATGTACACGATCAGGATTAGGTACCGGGTAACATATCGCTTTTTTTTTTTTTTTTTTTTTTGGAACTATGATAGGTACGCTTTAACTTCCTCTGAAGTATACAACAGCTGATAAGTACTGGAAGGCTTACGATTTATTAATAGAAGTCATTTTCAAATCTGTTTAACTTTCTGGCACAAGTTGATTAAAAAAAAAATTGTTACTAGAGTACCTCTAAGAACCATGAACAGAGGTCCATTTACTCAAAATGTCTTCATCATGTATAAAAAAATAAAAACTGTGTAAAATAAAGCTGTAAGACACAAAACTGTAAGAAACCAAAATGTAATGAATGCAACAAAGAATATGGCAGACAATTCACACTGTATTTGCCATATTTATCAATGTTCTTTTTCACCATAGATGCCATAATCTCTGGGTGTGGCTAAACACTTCTGATCTCAGAACTTTTTTCTAGACCAATATACATGTGCAATGTACGCACAATTTATGAAAACTCATAAAGAATTCTCAAAATTACAGGTGAGCCTTATGGTGTTTGCCCATAAAAATAAAGATCTCACATATCAATGGAAGGGGAAAATCAAAACATTGCAGGTATAGACACACGAGGCACATCTTACTCCTGGAGGTGTCTCCAAACCTGCGCTAATGAGACAACTTCAAGGTTGAGAACCATAGGCTGCCTGCAGCTGTTATATGGATACTTACTCTGACATTATTGTTTTTGTTTTCCAATATGAATATGTAAAATCCTGTGTAACAACATGAGCAGATGTGCGCTAAAATGCTTTTACTCTTTTGAATTTAACTTTTTTTTTTTTTAAGTAAATGGTGGTATTAATACCTTGGAGAATATTCTATGATTGTATCAGTCAGTTGTGATTTCACCTTAATCTGTTTAGATCTTTATCGTAACATCTGCAGTCCTGCTACCTAATGTTTTTGCTGCTGTATTTGAACTAAAGTTAAGTTTTGGATGAATTAGGCATGTGAATATAATTATTACCTTTTGTGTGTATATATATATTTATCAATTTTCAACTTTACAATTTGCATTCCAAATCTGTCCTAGTACAGATGGCAGAGGCATTGATGGAAGGTCGACCTTTTCTTCCTTGAAAGGAGCAAAATTATCTCTCTAGTGCCACCTGTAGTTAGGCACCCTGAACTGATGAGATGATAACAATTCTGTCTACAGTACTGTCTACAGATAGCTTTCAGCCAAACAAGCATGTACACAAGAACTTTTTAATATGTATGACAAGCATAAAGGGGTTTCCCAGTTTTGGGATTTATTTTAAAGGGCCCCAAATGCGTAAAAATAACAAGGCAGCAGTTACCGTATTTTTCGCCGTATGATACGCACTTTTTCTTCCCCAAAACTGGGGGGGAAAAGTTGGTGCGTCTTATATGGCAAATACACACCTATCGCGGTGGTCCCTGCGGCCATCAACGGCCGGGACCCGCGGTCTGAAGCGAAAGTGACACTAACCTGGCTGCTCAGTCGGGCTGTTCGGGACCGCCGTGATGAAATCGCGGTGTCCCGAACAGCTGACAGGACATCGGGAGGGACCTTACCTGCCTCCTCGGTGTCTGCTTCGTGCCGGGATTCCCTGCATGGCGGCGCTCTCCTTCGACGTCATCACATTGTCGCGCACGCCGTCCCGTCATCCAATAGGAGCAGCGTTCATAGCGACGTGATGACAGCGACGAAGAGCGTGGATCCCTTGGAAGAAGACGTCCAGAGCGTCGGGGACACCCCGGGGACGCGGCAACAGCGATGGAGCGACATCCAGGGCAGCGGCGACGGGTCCGGAGCAGCGGGGACACGTGAGTATTACCTCCTATCCAGTGGTCTTCAACCTGCGGACCTCCAGATGTTGCAAAACTACAACTCCCAGCATGCCCTGACAGCCAGCGGCTGTTCGGGCATGCTGGGAGTTGTAGTTTTGCAACATCTGGAGGTCCGCAAGTTGAAGATCACTGTTTGGTGCAGAATCTTTTTTTTCTAGATTTTGCACCTTTAAAATTGGGTGCGTCTTATATGCCGCTGCATCCTATAGGGCGAAAAATACGGTATCTACATCTCCAATCCTACAACAAATCCCCCGATCATCCTACTTTTGGCACCCTGGTCTTCCTTTTGACATCAAGTGACCACTGCAGCCAATCAGCAGCCTCAGAGGTATAATGTCATACTTCAGGAATCATCTGGGGGCCATGTATCGTGAGATTTTGAGTGAAAACCTCCTTCCATCAGCAAGGGCATTGAAGATGAAACATGGCTGGGTCTTTCAGCATGTCAATGATCCCAAAAACACTACCTGGGCAACAAAGAAGTGGCTTCGTAAGAAGCATTTCAAGGTCCTGGAGTGGCCTAGCCAGTCTCCAGATCTCAAACCCATAGAAAACCTTTGGAGGGAGTTGAAAGTCCTTGTTGACCAGCGACCGTCCCAAAACATCACTTCTCTAGAGGAGATCTGCATGGAAGAATGGGCCAAAATACCAGCAACAGTGTGTGAAAACTTTGTGAAGACCTCAAAGGGTATATAACAAAGTATTGAGATGAACTTTTGTTATTGACCAAATACTTATTTTCCACCATAAAAATCAGACTGTGATTTTATGGATTTTTTTCTCATTTTGTCTCTCATAGTTGAGGTATACCTATGATGAAAATTAAATGACATATGATGGCACTGGGTATTAATTTATCTTTTGGGGAACAGTATATTAATTCATATATGGGGGTGCAATATATGTTGTAGCAAATGGGGCACAGGATATGAACCCATATATAGGGGCTCAGTATATTAAATTACATAGTATGGCACTGGATATTAATCAAACATTGCAAAGGTGAAATGAAACTGTAAAAAGTCATGGTGGTGTGGACCAGGTAGCGTAGACAAGAAAAGACTACAGAGAAGACGTCACCTGTAAGTTACTGATATCATTGTGTATTTTGCCTGACTGTGTCCCATCAGTGCTGTAGTCACTTGAAGGTTCTGCAGCATACTCTAACCACTGCTTAAATCCTACTGGGAGCTGTAGTTTAACTTGGTTAAAAAATATTTTTCCTTTACTTAGCAATTAGTTTTTTACATTAGAAAAAGTCGGTTACCTGTTGTTAAAAATTTTAAACCCACCTCTGCCTACAACCACTAGACAGATTTGTGTCTTAAAGTAAATCTGGTTAAATCTGGACATCGAGCAAGTTATGTTTTTCTATTTTAAAGAACAGGGCGATCACTGTACAGAAAAAAGGAGAAACACATTAACAAGGCTTCTGCTGTCGGGGCCGCAATGATTTTCTGTCACCGAACATCATGCTGCGGTTGGGAGAAGTTTCAGTTGACATTTAGTTGTATTAAATTACAAAATATCTAGAAGCTAGGCACTCAATAAAATATAAACAGCAGAAGTTGACATAGTTATTTCTGGCCTCAGGGACCAATTTTCTCATTTTTATGGTATATCATAGCACCAATTGAACAGGTTACAGTATGCAAAATTACCCGCATGCACACTGCATCGAATCGTCCTAATAAAAAACCAAGTGATAAATTGTGTAACCTGCAAAACAGCATCAATCTTGGCAAGAATTCTCCATTTCCCATCATATCTAAACTTTTGTAATTTACATATCAGGTGATAATAGCTATCCTAATAGTCATGGAAAGAAACTGAAAAGTAAAGCAATACACTAGCTACACACTAGCTCACTATCTATATAGTCTAGAATGAGAATAGTCTATACTGAATAATAAAATTTGAAGACTATGAAACTGAAAGCTGCTATAATGACTTCATGTTGTGAAGGTATGTAGACTACAGATATATAAGTGGTAATGTCCAAATTGGGCCCAGTTAGCCATGTTCTCTCCCAGGTGTCATGTGGCTTGTTAGTGTTACAAGGTCTCAGATGTAAATGGGGAGCAGGTGTCTTTCATGTTGGTGTTATCGCTCTCACACTCTATAATACTGGTCACTGGAAGTTCAACATGGCATCTCATAGCAAAGAACTCTCTCAGGATCTGAAAAAAATGAATTGATGCTTTACATAAAGATGGCCTAAGCTATAAGAAGATTGCTTAGACCCTGAAACTGAGCTGCAGCACAGTGAACAAGACCATACAGCGGTTTCATAGGACAGGTTCCACTCAGAACAACCCTCACCATGGTCAACCAAAGATGTGAGTGCTTCCAGATTACTGCAGAGGTTGAAGGGGTAGGAGGTCAGCCTCTCAGTGCTCAGACCATAAAACGCACACTGCATCAAATTAGTCTGCATGACTGTCATCCCAGAAGGGATCATAATGTTTATGATTCCACATGGTCAAAGGTGTAAATTCCCAAAATACAGATTTTTAATTATATCATATATCAGAAAAAAAATGACTTAAAAGCAACCAAAAAATCCCACCAAAACCAATAAAAACTATAGATCACGGCACAAAAAATTAGCCCTCCTGTAAACAGGAAAATAAAGAAGTAATTGGGGTCAGAGTAGGGTAATTTTAGGCATACTAATTTTGTTTAAAAAAGTGACCTGCGTAAAATAATCCAAGTCCCTAAAAGTTATCAAAATTGTGGTTTTCTCATCAATTACCCCCCCCCCCCCCAATAATTTTTGTGTTTCACCGTACATTTTATGGTAAAATGAAAGGTGTCATTAAAAAGTACAATTGGTTGCGCAAAAAGCAAGCCCTCATATGAGTGTGTGGATGTAAAAATGACTTATGGCTCTTAAGAGACGAGGAGGGGAAAAAAATAAACACAAAAATGAGAGTTGGCTATGTCCTCAAGGCCAAAATAGACTGTGTCCTTAAGGGGTTAAAGTATGGCTGCCATGGAGTGGTAAGAAAAAGTAAGTGGATATTCTGCTCACCCCGTTTGCTGACAGATCTGTAAGGTGCACTGGAAACACACAGCCATATGCGGTAGCTATTCAAGAAAAAAGTCGAGGGAAGGGTTCCGGCACTCCCATAGGAAGGTAAAAAATATATAAATGCTTTATTAAGTCATCCTTAAAATAATGTCCTGCTGGACTACAAAAACGGATAAAAACCAACACATTTTGTAAAGTCTTTGTCAAGTTATATTGATTTGTAAATGCATGTATTCCAGGGATAAGTTCACACACAGCAGAGATTGTTTCTGGGGTTGGAGTTGTTTCTTCAGTATTTGCATGGAATTCTGCTAGAGCCATTTAAAGGGGTATTTCGGCCTTATACATCTTATAGGGGATAAGATGTCTGTTCGCAGAGGTCCCGCCGCTGGGACCCCCGCATTCTTGGTGGAGCCCCCAGCAATCTGGGCCAGGACCCTGCCTCAGAGACCGAGACGTGACATAACAGCCACGCCCCCTCATGACATCATGCCACGCCCCCTCCATTCATGGCCGTGATGTGACGCCTCGATCTCGGAGGCAGTCCAAGACACCAAGATCCCGGGGGTCCCCAGCTGCTGGACTCCTGCGATCAGACATCTTATCCCCTATCCTTTGGATAGAGGATAAGATGTATAAGGCCGGAATACCCCTTTAAATGAATGGAACAGTGCTGGAATATCTGTGTGTAAATTCACCTAAGACACTATTAATAAATCTCCCCAATGGGTTTATAAAAACACCTTTACAATCCAATACTGTACATATATATAGCCCAGATTTTTCAAACTGTGTGAGAGAAAAAGTGGAATGATTTTCCCACAACAACCAATCACAGTTCTGCTTTCACTTTACCACAGCTCGTGAGCTGAGCTGTGATTGGTTGCTGTGAGAAAATCATTCCACTTTTTCTCTCACAGAGTTTGATAAATCTGGGCCATACTGTTTACAGGAAGTAGACATAGCCCCATTGATAGATTTTAGCTTTTTTTTAAATTATAGAACCAGATAAGATTCCTCTCAGGTTTCTAAGAGCAGACAAATGCGAGTAACACGGATAGGAGTTGTTGTGTTTATTACAATAACCCACTTCCATAAATAAAGGATGAAGCTACACAATAATTATGCACAAAGCCAACGAGAAAAGATCAGAAGCAACAAAACAGCATATGTAATTTTTGTTAGCAGCTGTTATAATTGCACAACAATATTTGTCTCATAAAATCAGATTTGTCCTGCTGTTTGAGACTTTCAAGTCTATTTAAAGAAACCAGTAAATGTGTCTGCAATGAAGGAATCTGCTTTCAAGCTCCCAGCAACACCTTATATCTAACATATGGAGACCCAAGTTAATATTTCATGCAGCGTATGTCAAGGTATTTTACCCACATTGCAGAGTGAAAGAAAACTGAAACTGGTACACCAAGCTGGGCGAGTCTGTTTGGGCACATGGCTTCACTATGACAGCAAATAAAAGAGGGGGCCTACCTTTGGTAAGCATGACTTTCATAGATAAACATTCTGTAATATACACCATCTGGCTTATTTGCTTTTCTTAAAAGTATGTTCATCTGATACTTAGCTGGCAGGATTGTGGCAGCCTGTATTCTGTCTATGGAGCAGCAGATACTGCTTATAAAATAGCAGTCAAGCCAAGAAACAGATCTAATTTCTCTTATGTCCTGAGATTTGATTCTCCCTGGTCCCCAGATCTATTGTGTATATGTGTAAATGTTACATAGTTCATAAGGTTGAAAAAAGACCAGAGTCCATAAAGTTCAATCAATATTCCTGTTGTGTCCCTACTGTGTTCATTCAGAAGAAGGTAAAAAACTCTTATGAGGCTGATGCCCATTGCCCCATAACAGGGAGAAAAGTTCTTCTCTACTCTAATATATCAGAATAAATCCATGGATCAACATTCTGTCCCTGTAAATCCAGTATCCAATGAAATTATGAGATTTGTAAGTGATTACAATAAATTACAATAATAGACAGACAGGATAGGTTTATTGGGGAAAACTGGAAAATTAAAGATGGCTCTACTAACCTGTTGGGTTGCCTCTATCCTGAATATGATGAGATACGGTTATGCATGGAGGCATGCAGGTTCCTACTGGCATCTTACCATATGCCCAAAGATGTTGCAGATGAGCCTGTAGATCCTGCACACTTATAGGTTGCCAAACCTGGCTCACCATGTTTGCTTGACTGGAGATAAATCTGGAAATCTTAAGAAGTGCTGCAGTCTGGTGGAGACATTCCTAGAAAACCCTCACTAGTATGTACCAAAATGGTAGCCCACACTCACCGATAAAACTTCCGATTTCCTGCTCCGACATGGAGTCATGTATGGACCCGATTCAAGACTTGCTGCAGGGCACTCTGAGCGCCCTGCAGCAAGTCTGGAACTGGGTCTGTAGATGACTCCATGTGGGAGTAGGAAGTCTGAAGTTTAACGGTGAGTGCGGGCTACCGATTTGGTTCGTACTAGTGAGAGTTGTTGAATTGATTTTTCTTGTTCCCAGCACCACCGGACTCGATATAAGGACCGAGGTCTCCCATGGGCTCAGTTATCCTGTCTAATGCTCAGCAATAGTGCCACTGTGGTGTTCTTGTTGTCTTGTATTCGTAGAAAACCCTTGCTGTGTGTGGGTAAGCATTATCCTGTTGAAAAATACCAGTTGGAAACCATGAGAGGTAAGACATGTGACAGTAGGATATCCTGCACATATCACTGAGATGTAAGTGTCACTCGAGTCACTACTAGGGGTGACGACTTCATATACGATGGCTCCCCAGATCATCCCACGAGTAGTTGGGGCAGTGTGCCGCTCTACAGCAAAGGAGGCATTAAAGCGCTCCCCATAAAGTTTCCATATTAGAACTCGACCATTGTCAAACCTCAACCAGGACCTGGATTTGTCACTAAAGATGATACGGTTCCAATTTTATAGCAGCCCAGGTTTATTGTTTATAACACACAACATAAAAAGGTGACATGTAGTGGGTACTGTGGCACTAAATTATCTTCTGCTAAGGGCCTGGAAATGGTCAGACCAGTGACAGGGGTGGGTAATGAAGGTGTCTGGATGGTGGACAAGAAAACTGTGGAAGTTTCTCAGGCTTGTAAGAAGACCAAGCAATTCTCTCCACTGGTGGTTAATCTAGGCCGTCTGGAGATTGATCACCATGTGTGCATGCCCTTACATACAAACGACTGGGAATTGCACTTAAAAAGTTCTTTATCTCAATATTCATTCATATACTAACTTGCAATGAGATATACAGAACATAATCACTCGGTGCTCAATGAACTGTTCAGATATCAATCCACTCGGTGTCTTCAGAACTCTTCATCCGAGACTTGCTGCTTGTTGGACGGTAAGTTCCTGGCCATGTGGACACTAATTCTGAGGGGGTGTGGAAAGGCTCGCTAGCATGCGAGCTGCTGGACGTTTCAGGAGTCTCCTCCCTTTCTTCATCTTGAATGTGCAGTAAAACCAACGTTTCAAAGGTTTCACAACATCATTATCAAGCCAAGGCTTGATAATGATGGTGTGAGACCATCGAAACGTCGCTTTTACTTCACATTCAAGATGAATAAATAACTTCACTTTTTTACATAATTTGAGTGCCATTGCATTTTCCTTGGAATATCTATCTATCTACACAGACTTGTTGTTGGATGCATAACCGGATACAATAGAGTGATGATAGGTGGGTGCCAGCGGAGAGGGCCCGGTCACAACCCTTTTAGACAATGTATACACAGAAAATCCGCAGCACTCCAGGAGCAATTCAATAGTGGTTTATAGTCCCATGCAGAAACAGTGATACAACGTTTCACCGGTCCCACATCGGCTTTTTCAAGCATACAAACAGTGAGAAGTGCCACATATTTATGTGGAAAAAGAGGTAATCAATTAACAATTGTTAATTGATTACCTCTTTTTCCACATAAATATGTGGCACTTCTCACTGTTTGTATGCTTGAAAACGCCGGTGTGAGACCGGTGAAACGTTTTATCACTGTTTCTGCATGGGACAATAAACCACTATTGAATTGCTCCTGGAGTGCTGCGGATTTTCTGTGTATGCATTATCTATCTATCTATCTCATATCTATCTATCTCATATCTATCTATCTATCTCTTATCTATCTTATATCTATCTGTCTACCTCATATCTATCTATCTATCTCTCATATCTATCTATCTCGTATCTATTGCATATCTATCTATCTCATATCTATCTATCTATCTCGTATCTATCTTATATCTATCTGTCTACCTCATATCTATCTATCTCTCATATCTATCTCGTATGTATCTATCTCACATCTATCTATCTATCAATCTATCTCGTATCTATCTTATATCTACCTGTCTACCTCATATCTATCTATCTCTCATATCTATCTATCTACTGTATCTATCATCTATCTTTCATCTTTATTTTCTATATACATGATACATATTTTATATACTTGTACATCATATTTGCAAAAAGCAACACAACAGCATAGACTTTGCTTAAATTCCATAATTTTATTAATTAAATAAATTACATTGCTACATTAGAGGGGAAGAAAATTAGCATATTTGCATTTATGACCTTTCTCCACCTTGAGACATTGGGGAGAGTTATCAAAACCTATGTACTGAAAAAGTGGTGCAGTTGCCCATAGCAACCAATCAGTTTTCTTCTTTCATTTTTCACAGGCCTCTTAAAATCTGATTGGTTGCTATGGGCAAATACACCACTATTTCATTACCTAGGTTTTTATGAGTCTTCCCCAGAATCCTTGGACCCATTGCAAAACCCCTAAAAAAGCTTCTGCCTGCTATGTGCCTCCTAAAATAACGGTGTGTTCTCATGTAAAAGAGGCTCCTTGGGGCCCCCCTAGGGGTCAGGTGCCGCTGCTACATTGCCCATCCCTCGACCCTATATCTACATCCCTGGTCGCTCGGATATTAATCATAGACTGCCTTTTGGATCCAGCCTTACCATATTACCATGGGGGGAACCCCTAAAAAATAAGACTGTCTCATAGGAAACACCTTTTTCCCATTTCGTCTGAAAAATCTTGGTGACGGACACATATACATTGTAATATTTAATATTCTGGCCAAGATGTGTTTGCAAGTGTTGCAATCTTTTTGACAAAATTTGAGCTCAGCTTTATTTTCTTAAACTGCTTTGGTAAAGGGGAAACATTGCTGTGATTTGTTGCTATGGAGAACAAAAGGAAGAATTGTACATAGAAATCGTGTCAGTAACTGAAGTATTGTTCTCAATGTCCTTTAGATAAAATGGTCAGTAGTCTATAGATGATGGATAGACATATATTATCATATATATTATAGTTCTATTTCCACAGTAATAAATGATCTCCTATTTTAAAACCAAAAATGCTTCCACCCCATCTCAATTCTGTTATCTCCACTAGGTGGCGGCAGCAATGTTCATGTACTGTAGCTTTTACGTAAACTTTTTTCCACATTTTTCTTTAATTTTAAGAAAACACTAAATGTGATTTTTATAGGCAGCTAGATGATCCCGCTACGAATCTAAATGGTGCACGCAACTATATGTCTACATTACTTTGAAGTGTCGCTATTATGAGGTTTTGAGCAAATGACTTGAGTATATCAAGTCCTACACAGTATGGCAGCACTGTAACCTATTGAAATTGTAAAGGTGTGTTTTTACCAAGCCATTGGTAGTTATGGCTTTTTCTACCCAAACAGTTCTGAAGGGGTTAACCGGCCTCTAAATGGGAGTTAATGAACCTGTATTGTTGTAGATTATTAGCTCCTAATTTCATCCCTTTTATTACAAATGACTAAAGCAGTGGCAATGTTATCACAAGGGGAAATATGCAATTATGTATAAAAAGAATAAATTGATTTCAGCGTTGCATTTCTATGGTTCTGCGGTGTAAGTCTCACCTGCTCATTAACACTCATCCAGGAGTAGGATTATTTATAATACCGTACACTCAGGGTTTAGCAGTTGCTGTGAGAAGGATTATACAGCACCACTGGCTGTTTAATAGTGCTTCTCCTTTGCTAATTTACATAGATCATACTACAAGCTACTGTCAGAAAGTGCCAAGCTGACTTTCTAAGTCGTGTACTAAGTCCATTTACCTACGATAAAAAGGGAATCTGTCAGCTGTCTATCATGCTCAGAGCTGCAGACATCAGCAGGTAGCCTATACAGTGATAAAACATATAGGCCCAGATTTATCAAAGAATGTCTACGGTAGACATTTATTTCGGTGGTGGGTTTGACTAGCGTACACCATATTTATCAAGAAGCTTATTTATTTGCGCAGCTCTGCTGTGGTGGGAAAAGCTCTACCACATACACTTTTTCTAGACGCTTGTGAGGGAGGGAAGTAGACACTTTCCTGGGTCCTGATTTTGGAAGGTTGGGTGTTTTTTTTTACTTGATTTCACAGAGCTGCCTGGCCTTTTTAACTTGCATTTAGATGCTACAATCAAATTTGATTGCGGTGTCTAAGGGGTTAAAGCCGGGCATCACCATGAACGGTGATGTCTGGCATTAGAGACGGTTCTTGGTGGCAGATAGCTGCCAGGACCACCCAGCTATGACCCACGCTCAGCTCCTTAGCGCGCGTCGACAAGAGGTTAAAGGTTGAATTGCGGAAGGTAGAAGTGATTCTCACGCCTACTGGTAGGTGGTGCAGCTTTGTGCCTAAAAAAGTACCTTTGTACACAAAATTGTGACTTTTGACAAAAGTCGCAAATTATAAATACGTGACCACTGCATGGTCAAAAATAAAAAGTTCTACGGGTAGGCAAAAAGAGAGAAACTGTTTATATCAAAACATGCTTGCGCCTGAACTGTGCCAAAACATAGACAAAAAAAAAATGCTCTAAAAGCAATAATAAATATCCCCCATAATACCTGTGTCTTAGCTGATGGCTATTTTCAAAATTATGAAACCATGTTTAACTTCTAAGCCCAAAGAAGTAGAGCTGGTGCTGATCTGCAGCATGCATCCCTTCTCGCTCCCCACCCCTCCCTGCTGTACTACCAGCTCGGAGCCCTGTACATCAATCATGCAGGGCAGTGAGGAGTGGGGGACAGAGGAGCATGCTGCAGCTCAGAACCACGTCTAAGCATCTTGAATTTAGAATTTAAACCTGATTTTTAAAAATTTCTAACAAATTATCAGCTAAGAGACAGGTAATATTGCCTGCCTATTTCTGCAGCTCTGAGTATCTTGTAGAGCTGATAGATAGCCTTTAAGTTCTGCCCTATTAATTTCAATGCAAATTAGTTGAAAAGCAGTTAAGAGTAGCTGTAAGTTGTGAAATTCCAAATTTTTTTTGAAGAACCTGCCCGGGTTTCTTCAGCGGAAACTGCCTTACTGAATCTCTGTCAAGAAGATTCTTCCATGGGTGAATATACAGTACAGTTCTACATCCTAGCCTCTGAGCTATCTAGAAATAATGAGGCTTTGTGAGCAACTTTCAAAAAAGGTCTCTCACGTAGAATCAAGGATGCCTTGGCTGCGCAAGATCTTCCATCCTCCCTGACTGATCTCATCAATTTAGCCACCAGAATTGACTTACGGTTTTCTGAGAGACAGGAGGAGTTACGTTGGGAGAAGGAGCCTATCCGGCCATGGTGCTCTTCTCATTTGACACCTGTGTTCCAACATCCACCCCAACCATCTCTAATTCCACCTGTTAAGGAGCTTATGCAGGGGGATCGCACTAGACTTTCTTCTCGAGAAATAATCCGTAGACGCAATGAGAATTTATGCCTCTATTGTGCCAGTCCTGAACACTTTCTCAAAGACTGTACCTTATATCCACAGCGTCTGGGAAACGCACACACCTAGGGCAAGAAGGAGAGGCATCCCTGGGTGTGAATAGTTCCACTACACATTTGACCATGCCTGTTCAAATCCATAATTTTGATCCATAACTCTTCAAAAATTTCTTTCTCTGTCTCTGCCTTCTTGGATTCCGGTTCTGCAGGGAATTTTATTGATGCCACCTTGGTCCAAAAACCTCATCTCCCTGTGTCTCGGCTAGTCAAGCCTCAATATATTTCTTCAGTCAATGGAGAGAACCTGAATGGTACGGTCCTATTCCTCACTGAACCTCTCATCATGCAAGTGGGAGAGTTACAAAAGGAGAAGATAGAATTATTTGTACTTCCTCATTGTACCCCTGAACTTCTTCTTGGCCTGCCTTGGCTTCAGTGTCACTCTCTGCACCTTAACTGAGACACTGGAGAAGTTTCTCATTGGGGAACTTTCTGTCAAGGTCACTGTCTGAAGTCCACCCATTCTAAAACAGTCACATCACCTCCTATCAAGTCGGGCCTGCCTCCGCCTTATCGTAATTTTTATGACATATTCTGTGAGAAAAATAGGCAGAGACTCTTCCACCACATCGTCCTTATGATTGCCCCGTTTATCTCCAACCTGGTACTACACCTCCCCAGGGAAAAATCTACCCACTGTCTGTACCTGATACAGAAGCTATGTCTAAATATATCCAGGAAAATCTACAAAAAGGTTTCATCCAGAAGTCCACCTCTCCAGCCGGGGGCTGGATTCTTCTTTGTAGAAAAGAAAGATTGATCTCTCCGACCCAGTATTGACTACTGGGGTCTAAAAAAGATTACGATCAAAAATTGCTACCCACTGCCTCTGATTTCAGAACTTTTTGATCGTTTACAGGGAGCCAGAATTTTCACTAATTTGGATCTGCGGGGGGCATACAATCTTATTCGAATTTGTGAAGAAGATGAATGGAAGATGGCTTTCAATACCCGTGACGGACACTTTGAGTACCTTGTCATGTTTTTTGGTCTCTGCAATGCTCCTGCTGTCTTCCAAGAATTCGTTAATGACATCTTCCGAGATCCATTGTATACCTGTGTGGTAATCTATTTGGATGATATTCTGATTCTCTCTCCGAATTTGGAGGCTCATTGTTTCCATGTCCGTCTGGTCCTTCAGCTTCTCCGGATGAATCATCTATATGCCAAGCCCTAGAAGAGTCTCTTTGAGAGAACAAGTCTTCCATTTCTGGGTTACATTGTCTATTACCAAGGTCTTCAGATGGATCCTGCCAAGCTTTCTGCAGCTCTGGACTGGCCACGTCCTTCTGGTCTTAGAGCTATTCAACAATTTTTGGGGTTTGCCAATTACTACCGTCAATTCATTCCACATTTTTCTTCCTTGGTTGCCCCAATGGTAAGCCTTACCAAAAAGAACTGCAACCCTTAGAACTGGTCTGCTGAGGCATAGGGGGCGTTCTCTCGGTTAAATCTGCCTTCGCTTCAGCACCTGTTCTCTCAAGACCTGACCCTGTAAAGCCATTCTTTTTGGAGGTGGACGCATCTTGCATGGGAGCTGGCTCCATTTTAACTCAAAAACCCCCCAAGGGCAAGAATAAGACCTGTGGTTTTTTTTCCAAGACCTTTTCACCTGCGGAAAGAAATTGCTCTATTGGCGATCGGGAACTCCTCGCTATAAAACTTGCCGTAGAAGAATGGTGTCATATTTTGGAGGGTTTCAGACATTCAGTTAGCATCTTTACGGATCACAAGAACCTTTTGTATCTTCAGTCAGCTCAACGTCTGAATCCCCGCCAGGCAAGATGGCCGCACTTCTTCTCCAGGTTAAATTTTTTTATTCATTTCTGTCCTGCCGATAATAACATTAGAGCCGATGCACTCTCCAGGTCCTCAGATGTGGTTGGACAAGATTCCACTCCACGTCATATTATTCCACCTGAGTGTTTGGTTCCTGTAGCACCTGCAGTCCTCCAGCAAGCTCCATCTGGAAGATCCTTCGCACCCCCCCCCTATTGAGACGCAGAGTGCTAAGCTGGGGTCATTCTTCCTTGGTAGCTGGACATTCCGGTGTGTGTAAGTCTTTTCAATTAATCTCTTGACATTCTTGGCGGCCCCTCCTCAAAAAGGTATGTCCAGCTGTGCTCGAGACAAGACTCCTCGGCAGAGACCTGTTGGCCTTCTACAGCCTCTTCCTATTCTGGACACTCCTTGGTCGCAAATCGCTATGAATTTTATCACTGATCTGCCCAGATCCTATAACAATATGGTCATCTGGGTGGTGGTCGATTCGTTTTCCTAGATGGCTCATTTTATTCCATTGCCCAGTTTACCATCTGCTCCACAACTGGCCAAACACTTCATGCAGCATATCTTCTGCTTACATAGCCTTCCATCTTATATTGTCTCAGACCATGGGATACAATTTGTCTCTAAGTTCTGGCAAACTTTATGCTCTCGTCTAAAATTCAAGTTGGATTTCTCATCTTCCTATCCCTCGCAATCCAAAGGGCAAGTCGAGAGAGTAAATCATGTCGTGGGAGAATATCTTTGTCACTTTTTTTCGGCCTGAGAGGACGACTGGGTCGATCGTTTACCCTGGACGGAGTTCTCCTACAATCATAGAGACTCTGAGGCCACAAAATCTTCTACATTTTTTTTGTCTACAGTCTTCATCCTCGTCCTCCTCTTCCAGTCTCCTTGGGCGTGCCAGCTGTTGATTAACTAATTTGGGTTTTCACATCCATCCGGCAACAAACTCGGTATTCTCTGCTTCAAGCCTCCTCCTGTATGAAATCTCAGGCGAATAAGAAAAGAAGATCTCCTCCATCTTTCTCTTCCGGTGATTTAGTTTTGCAACAGCTGAAAGCACACTGGTTGCGAAACGCTGAGTTAAGTAACAAACTCTGTGTTGCGCAACCAATGTGCCTCCAGCTGTGCATAACTACAACTCCCAGTATGTATGGTCTGTCAGTGCATGCTGGGAGTTGTACCTTTGCAACAGCTGGAGGTTTGCCCCCCCCCCCCCCCCCCCATATGAATGTACAGGGTACATTCACACGGGAGGGGGTTTACAGCAAGTTTTCTGCTGCAAGTTTGAGACGCGGCAAATCTTCCGCCACAGCTCAAACTCCCAGCAACAAACTAACTGTAAACCCCCGCCCGTATGAATGTACCTTAATAACACTACACAAAATAAAAAGTAAAACACTACGTATACATATACCCTTACACAGTCCCCCACAACAAAAATGTCTTGTATGGCACTGTTTCCAAAACGGAGCCTCCAGCTATTGAAAAACAACAACTCCCAGTATTGCCGGACAGCCACTGACTGTCAAGGCATGCTGGGAGTTTTGCAACAGCTGTAGACACCCTGTTTGGGAAACACTGCCGTAGGGTATTTTGGTGGTGGATGCAAATCCCCAAAATAGGCTTCAAATGCACATTGCCCTCTCTCACTTCAGAGCCCTGTCGTATTTCAAGGCAACAGTTTAGTGCCACATATGGGATATTTCCTTACTCGGGAGAAATTGCGTTACAAATTTTGGGGGGCTTTTTCTCCTTTTACCCCTTATGAAAAGCTAAAGTTGGGGTCTACACCAGCATGTTAGTGTAAACAAATTAAATTTTTTAGACTAACATGCTGATGTTGCCGCATACTTCTAATTTTCACAAGCGGTAAAAGGAAAAAAAGACCCCCAAAATTTGTAAAGCAATTTCTACCCCATATGTGGGTGTAAAGTGACCTGCCGGCGCACAACATGGCTCAGAAGTGAGAGCGCACCATGTACATTTGAGGTCTAAATTGGTGATTTGCACAGGGGTGGTTGATTTTACAGTGGTTCTGACATAAACGCAAAACAATAAATACCCACATGTGACCCCATTTTGGAAACTACACCCCTCACAGAATGTAACAAGGGGTATAGTGAGCCTTAACACCCCAGAGGGGTTTGACGAATTTTCGTTAAAGTTGGATGTGAAAATTAAAAATGGTTTTACCCTACATTTTTCATTTTCACAAGGGAGAATAGGAAAAAAGCTCCCCAAAATTTGTAGCCCCATTTCTTTTGAGTAAGAACATACCCCATATGTGGATGTAAAGTGCTCTATGGCTGGACTACAAAGCTCAGAAGAGAAGGAGCACCATTGGGCTTTTGGAGAGAGAATGTGTCTGAAGGCCATGTGTGTTTACATAGCCCCATAGAACAGTGGATCCCCCCCCCCTCGCACATGTGACCCCATTTTGGAAACTAAACCCCTCACAGAATTTAATAAGGGGTGAGCTGGTGTCTGACAGATTATTTTAATTACATTTTTCATTTGCACAGTCCACTCTTCCAAAGATCTGTCAAACACCATTGGGGTGTCCTCCTCTTCCAGTCTCCTTGGGCGTGCCAGCTGTTGATTAACTAATTTGGGTTTTCACATCCATCCGGCAACAAACTCGGTATTCTCTGCTTCAAGCCTCCTCCTGTATGAAATCTCAGGCGAATAAGAAAAGAAGATCTCCTCCATCTTTCTCTTCCGGTGATTTAGTTTTGCAACAGCTGAAAGCACACTGGTTGCGAAACGCTGAGTTAAGTAACAAACTCTGTGTTGCGCAACCAATGTGCCTCCAGCTGTGCATAACTACAACTCCCAGTATGTATGGTCTGTCAGTGCATGCTGGGAGTTGTACCTTTGCAACAGCTGGAGGTTTGCCCCCCCCCCCCCATATGAATGTACAGGGTACATTCACACGGGAGGGGGTTTACAGCAAGTTTTCTGCTGCAAGTTTGAGACGCGGCAAATCTTCCGCCACAGCTCAAACTCCCAGCAACAAACTAACTGTAAACCCCCGCCCGTATGAATGTACCCTAATAACACTACACAAAATAAAAAGTAAAACACTACGTATACATATACCCTTACACAGTCCCCCACAACAAAAATGTCTTGTATGGCACTGTTTCCAAAACGGAGCCTCCAGCTATTGAAAAACAACAACTCCCAGTATTGCCGGACAGCCACTGACTGTCAAGGCATGCTGGGAGTTTTGCAACAGCTGTAGACACCCTGTTTGGGAAACACTGCCGTAGGGTATTTTGGTGGTGGATGCAAATCCCCAAAATAGGCTTCAAATGCACATTGCCCTCTCTCACTTCAGAGCCCTGTCGTATTTCAAGGCAACAGTTTAGTGCCACATATGGGATATTTCCTTACTCGGGAGAAATTGCGTTACAAATTTTGGGGGGCTTTTTCTCCTTTTACCCCTTATGAAAAGCTAAAGTTGGGGTCTACACCAGCATGTTAGTGTAAACAAATTAAATTTTTTAGACTAACATGCTGATGTTGCCGCATACTTCTAATTTTCACAAGCGGTAAAAGGAAAAAAAGACCCCCAAAATTTGTAAAGCAATTTCTACCCCATATGTGGGTGTAAAGTGACCTGCCGGCGCACAACATGGCTCAGAAGTGAGAGCGCACCATGTACATTTGAGGTCTAAATTGGTGATTTGCACAGGGGTGGTTGATTTTACAGTGGTTCTGACATAAACGCAAAACAATAAATACCCACATGTGACCCCATTTTGGAAACTACACCCCTCACAGAATGTAACAAGGGGTATAGTGAGCCTTAACACCCCAGAGGGGTTTGACGAATTTTCGTTAAAGTTGGATGTGAAAATTAAAAATGGTTTTACCCTACATTTTTCATTTTCACAAGGGAGAATAGGAAAAAAGCTCCCCAAAATTTGTAGCCCCATTTCTTTTGAGTAAGAACATACCCCATATGTGGATGTAAAGTGCTCTATGGCTGGACTACAAAGCTCAGAAGAGAAGGAGCACCATTGGGCTTTTGGAGAGAGAATGTGTCTGAAGGCCATGTGTGTTTACATAGCCCCATAGAACAGTGGATCCCCCCCCCCTCGCACATGTGACCCCATTTTGGAAACTAAACCCCTCACAGAATTTAATAAGGGGTGAGCTGGTGTCTGACAGATTATTTTAATTACATTTTTCATTTGCACAGTCCACTCTTCCAAAGATCTGTCAAACACCATTGGGGTGTCCTCCTCTTCCAGTCTCCTTGGGCGTGCCAGCTGTTGATTAACTAATTTGGGTTTTCACATCCATCCGGCAACAAACTCGGTATTCTCTGCTTCAAGCCTCCTCCTGTATGAAATCTCAGGCGAATAAGAAAAGAAGATCTCCTCCATCTTTCTCTTCCGGTGATTTAGTTTTGCAACAGCTGAAAGCACACTGGTTGCGAAACGCTGAGTTAAGTAACAAACTCTGTGTTGCGCAACCAATGTGCCTCCAGCTGTGCATAACTACAACTCCCAGTATGTATGGTCTGTCAGTGCATGCTGGGAGTTGTACCTTTGCAACAGCTGGAGGTTTGCCCCCCCCCCCCCATATGAATGTACAGGGTACATTCACACGGGAGGGGGTTTACAGCAAGTTTTCTGCTGCAAGTTTGAGACGCGGCAAATCTTCCGCCACAGCTCAAACTCCCAGCAACAAACTAACTGTAAACCCCCGCCCGTATGAATGTACCCTAATAACACTACACAAAATAAAAAGTAAAACACTACGTATACATATACCCTTACACAGTCCCCCACAACAAAAATGTCTTGTATGGCACTGTTTCCAAAACGGAGCCTCCAGCTATTGAAAAACAACAACTCCCAGTATTGCCGGACAGCCACTGACTGTCAAGGCATGCTGGGAGTTTTGCAACAGCTGTAGACACCCTGTTTGGGAAACACTGCCGTAGGGTATTTTGGTGGTGGATGCAAATCCCCAAAATAGGCTTCAAATGCACATTGCCCTCTCTCACTTCAGAGCCCTGTCGTATTTCAAGGCAACAGTTTAGTGCCACATATGGGATATTTCCTTACTCGGGAGAAATTGCGTTACAAATTTTGGGGGGCTTTTTCTCCTTTTACCCCTTATGAAAAGCTAAAGTTGGGGTCTACACCAGCATGTTAGTGTAAACAAATTAAATTTTTTAGACTAACATGCTGATGTTGCCGCATACTTCTAATTTTCACAAGCGGTAAAAGGAAAAAAAGACCCCCAAAATTTGTAAAGCAATTTCTACCCCATATGTGGGTGTAAAGTGACCTGCCGGCGCACAACATGGCTCAGAAGTGAGAGCGCACCATGTACATTTGAGGTCTAAATTGGTGATTTGCACAGGGGTGGTTGATTTTACAGTGGTTCTGACATAAACGCAAAACAATAAATACCCACATGTGACCCCATTTTGGAAACTACACCCCTCACAGAATGTAACAAGGGGTATAGTGAGCCTTAACACCCCAGAGGGGTTTGACGAATTTTCGTTAAAGTTGGATGTGAAAATTAAAAATGGTTTTACCCTACATTTTTCATTTTCACAAGGGAGAATAGGAAAAAAGCTCCCCAAAATTTGTAGCCCCATTTCTTTTGAGTAAGAACATACCCCATATGTGGATGTAAAGTGCTCTATGGCTGGACTACAAAGCTCAGAAGAGAAGGAGCACCATTGGGCTTTTGGAGAGAGAATGTGTCTGAAGGCCATGTGTGTTTACATAGCCCCATAGAACAGTGGATCCCCCCCCCTCGCACATGTGACCCCATTTTGGAAACTAAACCCCTCACAGAATTTAATAAGGGGTGAGCTGGTGTATGACAGATTATTTTAATTACATTTTTCATTTGCACAGTCCACTCTTCCAAAGATCTGTCAAACACCATTGGGGTGTAATTGCTCACTGCACCCCTTATAAAATTCTGTGATGCGTGTAGTTTCCAAAGTGGGGTCATATGTGGTCGGGGTCCACTGTTCTGGCACCACAGGGGGCTTTGTAAAAGCTCATGGCCCCCGACTTCCATTCCAAACAAATTCTCTCTCCAAAAGCTCAATGGCGCTCCTTCTCTTCTGAGCATTGTAGTTCGCCCACAGAGCACTTTACATGCACATATGGGGTATTTCCATACTCAGAAGAGATGGGGTTACAAATTTTTGGGGGCATTTTCTCCTATTACCCCTTGTAAAAATGTAAAATTCGGGGGGAAAACCAGCATTTTAGTGAAAAAAAAATCTATTTACACATCCGACTTTAACGAAAAGTCATCAAACACCTGTGGGATGTTAAGGCTCACTGTACCCCTTGTTACATGCCTTGAGGGGTGTAGTTTCCAAAATAATATGCCATGTTGTTTTTTTTCTTTCTGTTCTGGCACCATAGGGGCTTTCTAAATGTGACATACCACCCAATAACCATTTCAGAAAAACTCACTCTCCATTGTCGCTCCTTCCCTTCTGTGCCCGCCGAACCCTTTACATACACATATGAGGTATTTCCTTACTCCAGAGAAATTGGGTTACAAATTTACTTTCAAGTAACTAAAAAAGTGAAAATTGTAACATAGCCCGGGGATCAGTGGTACAAACTCTGCCTCTACAGTGGGTTCAGTGATAAACCAGCAATAAACTATCCCGCTTTATACCTTCAGTGAGCTAAAGGATTAATTTTCAGTTTATTTGTAGCCACCACTAGGGGGAGTTTACTGCATACATATTTTTAAAACTTCCACAGAGTTCAGTGGGGGGGTTGTATAAACCCATTTACATTGAGCTCTCCCCAGAGAGGCATATTTTATTTTATATATTTCCTTCTTTAGTCTTTAATCGCCTTTGGGGGAGGGGACATTTTGAATTTTACTATGAGGCTCAGAGGCTTCTGTGTATGCACCTGCCCAGACGGTACAATCCTAGTATCTCGCAGATGTTTTCATTGTTTCAAGAAAAGAAGAGTAATTGGAATTCTTTTGATATGGTCCTTTGAACGCTGTATAACAGTATAGTATGTATGTTGCGATCTTGCTTAGCATAAATGACAAAAAAACATACTGGCCCTTAAGCACTCAAAGCCCCAGATAGCCACCCACCTAAATGTGTCACACAGTTTAGCCTGACTTCCCTCTTTACAGAAGAATCTGAGAACATCTGTCTGCATCTTATTCACTGCCATCATGCTAGCCAGGGGCGACATATTATCTTATTACAGGTGCTCAGCTGCAGCACGACGCTCACAATCTGGAGAGTGCTCCATGCCATTTTGCTTCTCATTCTACGTATTACAGTAATATCCCAGGTGTTTCCTGCTCTGGGCAGGCAGGCGGGTGAAGGACCCTTCATTGTAATATCCTTGTTTATTTTCCTCTTTTCGGAATGATTAGCTGGATTTAGACCTTAATGTTTAAACTTTGTCACACTGCCGCCGAGATGTATGTATACTCAGGGACAGACATCTGTCCACACTATGAATAGAAAATAATCCTTACAGGCATTTGGGAAATTCAGTGCAACAATAGCTTGGAAAAAGCAGGACGTGGCTTCATCTAGCTTCAACTTTTATTAGGATTTTATTATTAAGGGTTTTTATGTATAGAGACATTTTAGTAGGGTTAATAAATACTGTAATGTAAATGAGGGTGCAGTGTCCCACTATGCTCCATGTGAATGTTGTTGGTCGTGCTGTTTATGTGCCTTGGTACTTACATATATATATATATATATATATATATATATATATATATATATATTTAGCAGCAAAGCAAAACAGCAGCACTCCGATTTAGATGAAAGCGTGTCAGGCTTTATTCATCAGATGCCACGTCGTGGCATCTGATGAATAAAGCCTGACACGCTTTCATCTAAATCGGAGTGCTGCTGTTTTGCTTTGCTGCCTGTTTGTGGGGGCTCCTGACCTGGGCCCGACCAGCTTGCACCCGTGGACACCCCGGGAGTGCGGTCCTTTTTGTTGAACTCTTATATATATATTTTTATATTTTTATATATATATATATATATATATATATATATATATATATATCCACACAAAAAAGACCCCCGCGAAGGATCCGAAGGATAAGTTAACTTTTGCTGGCTTTCTTCTTTAATGCCAAGATATTGTTTATTAGTGTTTATATGTCCTTTCAGGACTGATGTCATAGAGGCATTTTCAGATTCTTTAAAGGGGTACTCCGGTGAAAACCTTTTTTCTTTTAAATCAACTGGTGGCAGAAAGTTAAACATATTTGTAAATTACTTCTATTAAAAAATCTTAATCCTTCCAGTACTTATTAGCTGCTGAATGCTACAGAGGAAATTCCTTTCTTTTTGGAACACTGATGACATCACGAGCACAGTGCTCTCTGCTGACATCTCTGTCCATTTTAGCAACCATGCATAGCAGATATATGCTAAGGGCTGCATGGTGGCTCAGTGGTTAGCACTGCTGCCTTGCAGGGCTAGGGACTAAGGTTCAAATCCCACTAATGACAACAACAAATGAAGCATTATTATTATTATAATAACGTCAGCAGAGAGAACTGTGCTCGTGATGTCATCAGAGAGCATTCCAAAAAGAAAAGAATTTCCTCTGTAGTATTCAGCAGCTAATAAGTACAGGAAGGATTAAGATTTTTTAATAGAAGTAATTTACAAATATGTTTAACTTTCTGCCACCAGTTGATTTAAAAGAAAAAAGGTTTTCACCGGAGTACCCCTTTAAGGTCTTGGTGTAGCTACAGCCCCCGACACCCCCAATAACTTTGTCACTAGTTCACTAATCCCGATAGTCTCTGAGTTTTGTTCAACAAGTTGACTTGAGGCCCTACACCAGAAAATACAACTTACTCCGCAGGTCACATTCTCTCTGTACTGTGCAATGACCAGAGGAAACTATTTTTCACTTTGCAGTCAACACTTGCTCTAAAGCTCCGACATTTGTATAAAAATGACACTTTTCTTCTGTAATCTAGGTCAGGCAAGCTGAGAAGTCTCCTGCTGGAAATCCTCACTCCTCACAAAGTGCTGGGATATTGTATATTGTATTCAGATACCTCACTACTTTTCTGACCTACTTGAGCCTTTGTTGCAGGATATCTAACATTTGCAACAATGATGATTACATTTCTGATGCCTTTGAAGGTGAATTCACTACAATACAAAATATGAGATGCCGTAAAATTTTACTATGTATTTCTATGTCTTTCCTTGACCTTATTGTATTAATTATTTGGGTTGAAGAATGTAAATTTATACTTTAATATTCTAAGTGTAGAATGTGTTGCATTAGGGTATCTTTGGCAGATTTGGATGCAGACATTTCTGGGGTTGTTTTTGCAGCATGTACATGAATTTCTAAAAAACAAAATCTGAAGGGTGCAGATATATTTTTATGGAGATCATCTGTGTCCATGTTTCCAGTCTCTTTATGTATGGTGAAGGTAGACAAGCACTGTAGCTCCCTGCTGCTACCCTTTGTAAGTAGTGTCACTTCAAATCAATGTTTGGCTTCATTAAGAAGCCTTAGAACATGATTGGGGATTTCACAGACCAAGCCAGAAAACTCTTTTGAAAGGTAAAGTGACCAACTTGTAAAAAGCGATTTTGGAGTTGTTGCCCACAGTGCACGGTGCTGACTGGTTTACAGAGAGGCCTATGTCATGGGACCAATACAATGGTATTTTTCCTTACAGCATAGTGCCAAAGAGGCGTGTGGAGACTTATAGCTCATTCATGCTCCACTGGGAATTCTGGAAAGAAGTATATGCACAGTAGCTCTCTGGTGTCACCTTTTAGCTGTAGCATCCCTTAAAGTAAATGATTGGCTCCCTTAAGAAGCCTTAGAACAATACTGGGGATTTGAAAAACCAAGCCAGAAACTCCCAAAATGAAAATATTATATAGTCATTGTATTATCCCTCGTTCATACAGAGAAGGGTGCTGGCTGGTTTACAGAGAAGCCTATGCCCTGGGATTAGTTGACCTTAATGCCCTCGTCAATCGACTGCATTAAAGTCATCAACACCCCTATAAACATGTTGAACGTGCATATATATGGCAAGTACTGGCCTGGGTTCAAAGGATCAGAACTAGTGTAACTTAACATGCTAGATGTAATGTCCCTTTATTTGTTTTTGTATTTTTCTGTTTAGGTGGGTATTCACATACTAGTTTGTTCAGAGCAGTTTGCTATTTTACCTTGATAGGAGATAGTTAATGCTCTGAACAAATGAAAACTCGGGTGTGGTTATTTAACCAGAGTTTTTCTGCATTCTGGGGCTGGTTAATGAGTTCAATACTACTATGTCTATTTGTGCTATATTCTGATTATGTCTGCTTGAGCCTTTACCTTGTATTTATCTTGTCATTTTATCTGGGTTTTTAGCCATGGTTATATAGAATGCTCCTTGTATTTTAGTCTGTGTTACATTAGTCGGTTTTAGGATTATGTTTGTTCATTCTGCTCTGTCTGTGTTCACGCTGTGTCTGAGTCTAGCTTGTACCCTGTGCTCTGTATGTTATATTCTTGTTCGCTATTCTGGAGTCTATTCAGACTCATCCGGTTCTAGTCTAGTGTTTCATGTATTATATTTCCATTTCCTACTGGGTCAGCATTTTGTCCACACGGTGGAGTGTGTCCACTTACCAGTAGCCTATTTGGCTTTATTATTAATGGCTACTCCTATAGGGGAGTGGGGAGTCCAGTTTGTATGTTCTGTGTTCCAGTGTGAACAGTGTCTTCTATTTATATCCTGTTTGGTTTATCTGATCTTTGTCCTTTGTATTTGTACCTGTTTGTGAACAGTGCCCTATGTTCCTGTATCAGTTCGCCTGTTTATTTTCTGCCCTGTTAGTATTTGTATCCTGTCTTGTATCTGGTTGTCTGGTAGTTTTCTGTTATGTTTCTGGTTTGTGCCCAACTATTTATTAGTAAGTGTTTTTATTAGGCCCCTGCACTTTAGTTCAGGAAGGGACCGGCGCCCAGTTGTCCATCCACCATTTAGGGTGAATGTGCAAGCAGGCAGGGAGAGCGGTTTTAGGGTCAGATTAGGGCCCACTCTCCCTGTCCCCCGGTCGGTTCTTGACACTAGATTCCTTGTTTCCCCTAATATCTTATGTCTGCAGCTGTAAGGTTTCCCCATACACACATCAAAGTCAGCAAATTCAGACAATCTAAATTCATAGTACACGGCTACTTTTAAAGAGTGTGGGTAGGACCTGATGATGGTCTGCATTTTATTTTTTGCACTAGAACAAGATTCCTCACAGAATATATTCAAATTTATTCTAGAATAACCACAGGATCCCATAGATGGATTTTGTTAATTTATTTTTATTTTTATTTACAGTCAGGTCCATAAATATTGGGACATGGACACAATTCTAACATTGTTGGCTCTATACACCACCACAATGGATTTGAAATGAAATAAACAAGATGTGCTTTAACTCCAAACTCTCAGCTTTAATTTGAGGTTATTAACATCCAAATCAGGTGAACGGTGTAGGAATTACAACAGTTTGCATATGTGCCTCCCACTTGTTAAGGGACCAAAAGTAATGGGACAGAATAATAATCATAAATCAAACTTTCAATTTTTACTACTTGGTTGCAAATCCTTTGCAGTCAATTACAGCCTGAAGTCTGGAACGCATAGACATCAGAAGACATTGCTGGGTTTCATCCCTGGTGATGCTCTGCCAGGCCTCTACTGTAGCTGTCTTCAGTTCCTGCTTGTTCTTGGGGCATTTTCCCTTCAGTTTTGTCTTCAGAAAGTGAAATGCATGCTCAATCGGATTCAGGTCCGGTGATTGACTTGGCCATTGCATAACATTCCACTTATTTCCCTTAAAAAACTCTTTGGTTGCTTTTGCAGTTTGCTTTAGGTCATTGTCCATCTGCACTGTGAAGCGCTGTCCAATGAGATCTGAAGCATTTTGCTGAATATGATTAGATATTGTTACGCCGATCGCTCCGGGTCCCCGCTCCTCCCCGGAGCGCTCGCAACATCCTCGCTACTGCAGCGCCCCGGTCAAATCCACTGACCGGGTGCGCTGCGATACCGCCTCCAGCCGGGATGCGATTTGCGATGCGGGTGGCGCCCGCTCGCGATGCGCACCCCGGCTCCCGTACCTGACTCGCTCTCCGTCGGTCCTGTCCCGGCGCGCGCGGCCCCGCTCCCTAGGGCGCGCGCGCGCCGGGTCTCTGCGATTTAAAGGGCCACTGCGCCACTGATTGGCGCAGTTGTTCTAATTAGTGTGTTCACCTGTGCACTCCCTATGTATACCTCACTTCCCCTGCACTCCCTCGCCGGATCTTGTTGCCATTGTGCCAGTGAAAGCGTTTCCTTGTGTGTTCCTAGCCTGTGTTCCAGACCCCCTGCCGTTGCCCCTGACTACGATCCTTGCTGCCTGCCCCGACCTTCTGCTACGTCCGACCTTGCTCTTGTCTACTCCCTTGTACCGCGCCTATCTTCAGCAGTCAGAGAGGTTGAGCCGTTGCTAGTGGATACGACCTGGTTACTACCGCCGCTGCAAGACCATCCCGCTTTGCGGCGGGCTCTGGTGAATACCAATAGTAACTTAGAACCGGTCCGCTAGCACGGTCCACGCCAATCCCTCTCTGGCACAGAGGATCCACCTCCTGCCAGCCGAATTGTGACAGTAGATCCGGCCATGGATCCCGCTGAAGTTCCACTGCCAGTTGTCGCCGACCTCACCACGGTGGTCGCCCAGCAGTCGCAACAGATAGCGCAACAAGGCCACCAGCTGTCTCAACTGACCGTGATGCTACAGCAGCTACTACCACAGCTTCAGCAATCATCTCCTCCGCCAGCTCCTGCACCTCCTCCGCAGCGAGTGGCCGCTTCCGGCCTACGACTATCCTTGCCGGATAAATTTGATGGGGACTCTAAGTTTTGCCGTGGCTTTCTTTCACAATGTTCCCTGCACTTGGAGATGATGTCGGACCAGTTTCCTACTGAAAGGTCTAAGGTGGCTTTCGTAGTCAGCCTTCTGTCTGGGAAAGCTCTGTCATGGGCCACACCGCTCTGGGACCACAATGACCCCGTCACTGCCTCTGTACACTCCTTCTTCTCGGAAATTCGAAGTGTCTTTGAGGAACCTGCCCGAGCCTCTTCTGCTGAGACTGCCCTGCTGAACCTGGTCCAGGGTAATTCTTCCGTTGGCGAGTACGCCATCCAATTCCGTACTCTTGCTTCCGAATTATCCTGGAATAATGAGGCCCTCTGCGCGACCTTTAAAAAAGGCCTATCCAGCAACATTAAAGATGTTCTGGCCGCACGAGAAATTCCTGCTAACCTGCATGAACTCATTCATCTAGCCACTCGCATTGACATGCGTTTTTCCGAAAGGCGTCAGGAGCTCCGCCAGGATATGGACTTTGTTCGCACGAGGCGTTTTTTCTCCCCGGCTCCTCTCTCCTCTGGTCCTCTGCAATCCGTTCCTGTGCCTCCCGCCGTGGAGACTATGCAAGTTGACCGGTCTCGCTTGACACCTCAAGAGAGGACACGCCGCCGCATGGAGAATCTTTGCCTGTACTGTGCCGGTACCGAACACTTCCTGAAGGATTGTCCTATCCGTCCTCCCCGCCTGGAAAGACGTACGCTGACTCCGCACAAAGGTGAGACAGTTCTTGATGTCAACTCTGCTTCTCCACGCCTTACTGTGCCTGTGCGGATATCTGCCTCTACCTTCTCCTTCTCTACTATGGCCTTCCTGGATTCCGGATCTGCAGGAAATTTTATTTTGGCCTCTCTCATCAACAGGTTCAACATCCCGGTGACCAGTCTCGCCAGACCCCTCTACATCAATTGTGTTAACAATGAAAGATTGGACTGTACCGTACGTTACCGCACGGAGCCCCTCCTAATGTGCATCGGACCTCATCACGAAAAAATTGAGTTTTTGGTCCTCTCCAATTGCACTTCCGAAATTCTCCTTGGACTACCGTGGCTTCAACGCCATTCCCCAACCCTTGATTGGTCCACAGGAGAGATCAAGAGCTGGGGTACTTCTTGTTTCAAGGACTGTCTTAAACCGGTTCCCAGTACTCCCTGTCGTGACCCTGTGGTTCCCCCTGTAACCGGTCTCCCTAAGGCTTATATGGACTATGCTGACGTATTTTGCAAAAAACAAGCTGAGACTTTACCTCCTCACAGGCCTTATGACTGTCCTATTGACCTCCTCCCGGGCACTACTCCACCCCGGGGCAGAATTTATCCTCTGTCCGCCCCAGAGACTCTTGCTATGTCTGAATACATCCAGGAAAATTTAAAAAAGGGGTTTATCCGCAAATCCTCCTCTCCTGCCGGAGCTGGATTTTTCTTTGTGTCCAAAAAAGATGGCTCCCTATGTCCTTGCATTGATTACTGCGGACTTAATAAAATCACGGTAAAGAACCGCTACCCCCTACCTCTTATCTCAGAACTCTTTGATCGCCTTCAAGGTGCCCACATCTTTACCAAACTGGACTTAAGAGGTGCTTATAATCTCATCCGCATCAGGGAGGGGGACAAATGGAAAACTGCATTTAACACTAGAGATGGACACTTTGAGTATCTGGTCATGCCCTTTGGCCTGTGCAACGCCCCTGCCGTCTTCCAAGACTTTGTTAATGAAATTTTTCGTGATCTCTTATATTCCTGTGTTGTTGTGTATCTGGACGATATTCTGATTTTTTCTACCAACTTAGAAGAACACCGCCAGCATGTCCGCATGGTTCTTCAGAGACTTTGAGACAATCAACTTCATGCCAAAATGGAGAAATGTCTGTTTGAATGTCAATCTCTTCCTTTCCTAGGATACTTGGTCTCTGGCCAGGGACTACAAATGGACCCAGATAAACTCTCTGCCGTCTTAGATTGGCCACGCCCCTCCGGACTCCGTGCTATCCAACATTTTTTGGGGTTCGCCAATTATTACAGACAATTTATTCCACATTTTTCCACTATTGTGGCTCCTATCGTGGCTTTAACCAAGAAGAATGCCAATCCTAAGTCCTGGTCTCCTCAAGCGGAAGACGCATTTAAACGGCTCAAGTCTGCCTTTTCTTCTGCTCCCGTGCTCTCCAGACCTGACCCATCTAAACCCTTCCTATTGGAGGTTGATGCCTCCTCAGTGGGAGCTGGAGCGGTCCTTCTACAAAAAAATTCTTCCGGGCATGCTGTTACTTGTGGGTTTTTTTCTAGGACCTTCTCTCCGGCGGAGAGGAACTACTCCATCGGGGATCGAGAACTACTGGCCATTAAATTGGCACTTGAGGAATGGAGGCATCTGCTGGAGGGATCAAAATTTCCAGTTATCATTTACACCGATCACAAGAATCTCTCCTATCTCCAGTCTGCCCAACGGCTGAATCCTCGCCAGGCCAGGTGGTCTTTGTTCTTTGCCCGTTTTAACTTTGAAATTCATTTTCGCCCTGCCGACAAGAACATTAGGGCCGATGCTCTCTCTCGTTCCTCGGATGCCCCGGAAGTAGAGGTCTCTCCGCAACACATCATTCCTCCGGACTGTCTGATCTCCACTTCTCCAGCCTCCATCAGGCAAACTCCTCCAGGGAAGACCTTCGTTTCTCCACGCCAACGTCTCGGGATTCTCAAATGGGGTCACTCCTCCCACCCCGCTGGCCATGCGGGCATCAAAAAGTCCTTGCAACTCATCTCTCGTTTCTATTGGTGGCCGACTCTGGAGACGGATGTTGTTGATTTTGTACGGGCCTGTACTGTCTGTGCCCGGGATAAGACTCCTCGCCAGAAGCCTGCTGGTCTCCTTCATCCTCTGCCTGTCCCCGAACAGCCTTGGTCTCTGATTGGTATGGACTTTATTACAGACTTACCCCCATCCCGTGGCAACACTGTTGTTTGGGTGGTCGTTGATCGATTTTCCAAGATGGCACATTTTATTCCTCTTCCTGGTCTTCCTTCAGCGCCTCAGTTGGCAAAACAATTTTTTGTACACATTTTTCGTCTTCACGGTTTGCCCACGCAGATCGTCTCGGATAGAGGCGTCCAATTCGTGTCAAAAATCTGGAGGGCTCTCTGCAAACAGCTCACGATTAAATTAAACTTCTCTTCTGCTTATCATCCTCAATCCAATGGGCAAGTAGAAAGAATTAACCAGGTCCTGGGTGACTATTTACGGCATTTTGTTTCCTCCCGCCAGGATGACTGGGCAGATCTTCTACCATGGGCCGAATTCTCGTACAACTTCAGAGTCTCTGAATCTTCTTCTAAATCCCCATTTTTCGTGGTGTACGGCCGTCACCCTCTTCCCCCCCTCCCTACTCCCTTGCCCTCTGGTTTGCCCGCTGTGGATGAAGTGACTCGTGATCTTTCCACCATATGGAAAGAGACCCAAAATTCTCTTTTACAGGCTTCATCTCGCATGAAAAAGTTTGCCGATAAGAAAAGAAGAGCTCCCCCCATTTTTTCTCCCGGAGACAAGGTATGGCTCTCCGCTAAATATGTCCGCTTCCGTGTCCCCAGCTACAAACTGGGACCACGCTATCTTGGTCCTTTCAAAATCTTGTGCCAAATTAATCCTGTCTCTTACAAACTTCTTCTTCCTCCTTCTCTTCGTATTCCTAATGCCTTTCATGTCTCTCTTCTTAAACCACTCATCATCAACCGTTTCTCTCCCAAACTTGTTTCTCCCACTCCTGTTTCCGGTTCTTCTGACATCTTCTCCGTGAAGGAGATACTGGCCTCCAAGACGGTCAGAGGAAAAAAAATTTTTTGGGTTGATTGGGAGGGCTGTGGTCCTGAAGAGAGATCCTGGGAACCTGAGGACAACATCCTAGACAAAAGTCTGGTCCTCAGGTTCTCAGGCTCCAAGAAGAGGGGGAGACCCAAGGGGGGGGGTACTGTTACGCCGAGCGCTCCGGGTCCCCGCTCCTCCCCGGAGCGCTCGCAACATCCTCGCTACTGCAGCGCCCCGGTCAGATCCACTGACCGGGTGCGCTGCGATACCGCCTCCAGCCGGGATGCGATTCGCGATGCGGGTGGCGCCCGCTCGCGATGCGCACCCCGGCTCCCGTACCTGACTCGCTCTCCGTCGGTCCTGTCCCGGCGCGCGCTGCCCCGCTCCCTAGGGCGCGCGCGCGCCGGGTCTCTGCGATTTAAAGGGCCACTGCGCCACTGATTGGCGCAGTTGTTCTAATTAGTGTGTTCACCTGTGCACTCCCTATGTATACCTCACTTCCCCTGCACTCCCTCGCCGGATCTTGTTGCCATTGTGCCAGTGAAAGCGTTTCCTTGTGTGTTCCTAGCCTGTGTTCCAGACCTCCTGCCGTTGCCCCTGACTACGATCCTTGCTGCCTGCCCCGACCTTCTGCTACGTCCGACCTTGCTCTTGTCTACTCCCTTGTACCGCGCCTATCTTCAGCAGTCAGAGAGGTTGAGCCGTTGCTAGTGGATACGACCTGGTTACTACCGCCGCTGCAAGACCATCCCGCTTTGCGGCGGGCTCTGGTGAATACCAGTAGTAACTTAGAACCGGTCCACTAGCACGGTCCACGCCAATCCCTCTCTGGCACAGAGGATCCACCTCCTGCCAGCCGAATCGTGACAGATATTAGTAGATAATATTGCTTTAGAATTCATCCTTTTGCTTTTGTCAGCAGTCACATCATCAATAAATACAAGAGAAGCAGTTCCATTGGCAGCCATACACGCCCACAATGCCATGACACTACCACCACCATGCTTCACCATGCTTGATGAGGTGGTGTGCTTAGGATCATGAGCAGTTCCTTTCCTTCTCCTTACTCTTCTCTTCCCATCACTCTGGTACAAGTTGATCTTGGTCTTATCTGTCCATAGGATGTTGTTCCAGAACTGTGAAGGCTTTTTTAGATGTTGTTTGGCAAACTCTAATCTGGCCTTCCTGTTTTTGAGGCTCACCAATGGTTTACATCTTGTGGTGAACCCTCTGTATTCACTCTGGGGAAGTCTTCTCTGAATTGTTGACTTTGACACACATACACCTACCTCCTGGATAGTTTTCTTCATCTGGCCAACTGTTGTGAAGGGGGTTTTCTTTACCAGAGAAACAATTCTTTGGTCATCCTCCACAGTTGTTTTCCTTGTTCTTCCGGGTCTTTTGGTGTTGCTGAGCTCACCTGTGCGTTCCTTCTTTTTAAGAATGTTCCAAGCTGTTGTTTTGGCCACACCTAATGTTTTGGCTATCTCTCTGATGGGTTTGTTTAGTTTTTTCAGCCAAATGATGGCTTGCTTCACTGATAGTGACAGCTCTTTGAATCTCATCTTGAGAGTTGACAGCAACAGATTCCAAATGCAAATAGCACACTTGAAATGAACTCTGGACCTTTTATCTGCTCATTGTAATTGGGATAATTTGGTAATAACACACACCTGGATATGGAACAACTGAGAAGCCAATTGTCTTATTACTTTTAGTCCCTTAGCAAGTGGGAGGCACATATGCAAACTGTTGTAATTCCTACACAGTTCACCTGATTTGGATGTAAATACCCTAAAATTAAAGCTGATAGTCTGGAGTTAAAGCAGATCTTGTTCATTTCATTTCAAATCCATTGTGGTGGTGTATAGAGCCAAAAATGTTAGAATTGTGTTGATGTCCCAATATTTATGGACCTGACAGTATTTGTATAGCACTGACATATTCCACAACACTGTACAGAGGTTACCATCACTCACATCATTATTTGCCCACATTGGGGATCGGAATCTAAATTACAAACTTAAAAAATATGAATTTGGGCTGTGAGAAGAAACCCATGCAAACACTGGGCCACTCTGCCACCCAGATTTGAATATTTATGGAGTTTTTTTTCTATGTTAAGTTTCATAGTGTAGACATCGAAAGTCATAAAAAATGTAGTAAATGCAATAAAATAACTGTATATTACTATTAAAAAATATTAGTTTTCTGTACACCATCAAGTGTGAGCATATAACATGTTCATATATCCTATAGACAAGGAGTTAATATTTTTATCTTCACATAATCTTTGACTTGATCATAAGAGGAAATGGGTATGTGACTGGCCAAGTGTTAAAAGTAACACTTTAATACTGTACCAACATGGGGGGGGGGGGTATTTATGAAGCATTTTACCCTGGTTTTCTTAGGTAAATTTGTCTCAATATTTTGTCGCAGTGTGTTTTTTGTGACTTTTCCTGCAACTTTTCATTTACCTGTGTTTTGGTTTGTTGCTGTGGTAGACATGTTTTTGGTTGATTTTTTGCAGTGGTCAGGGATTTATGAAAATGTGACTTTTAAAAAAAGTCACATACTTTGGCGCAACCCACCAAAACGGGTGCTAATCACTACCAAATTAAAAACACTTACGAACTAACTGTGGACAGCATTATTTAAAAAGTCATATAATTGTCACATTGATTAAAAAGTCGTACAAAAAGTCGCAGAAAAACACCATACAAAGTGGAGTACTAATGTGAGAAATGTGATCAGCACCAGATTTATTACATGCCCTGGACCATGTGATAAATTAGGTGCACTACATGAATCAATGGAGTAAAAACACTACTTCACTTTTGATAAATACCCCCCATGGTTTCCTGAAATAGTAGAAGATATTCTGCAGTGATATCGAGTGCTGTAGCTTTTTCATCTAGGAACAATAACCCTTTATTTGATGACATAAGTGACTTGGATAGAATTGTTTATGTATGAATATGGGCTATAATAAGGGCATGCAGAAAAGACAGTCAATTCAATTTTTCAGGGACCAGTTCAGTTTTAAAGTGGATTTGAGGGGCCTTCATATTAAAAATTCCCCATAAATGACCACATTATAAAAACTGCACCCCTCAAAGTATACAAAATGACATTCAGAAAGTTTGTTAACCCTTTAGGTGTTTCACAGGAATAGCAGCAAAGTGAGGTGAAAAATTTAAAATCTCCATTTTTTTACGCTAACATGTTCATGTAGACCCAGTTTTTGAATTTTTACAAGGGGTAAAAGGAGAAAAAGCCCCCCAAAATGTGTAACCCAATTTCTCTCGAGTAAGGAAATACCTCATATGTGTATGTCAAGTGCTCTGTGGGTGCACTAGAGGGCACAGAAGCGAAGGAGCGACAATGGGATTTTGGTGAATTTTGCTGAAATGGTTTTTGGGGGGGCATGTCGCATTTAGGAGGCCCCTATGGTGCCATAACAGCAAAAAAAAAAAAAATCACATTTTTGAAACTACACCCCTCAAGGCATGTAACAAGGGGTACAGTGAGCCTTAACACCCCACAGGTGTCTGACGACTTTTCGGTAAAATGGGATGTGTAAATGAAATTTTTTTTTTTCACTAAAATTGAGTTTTTTCCCCAAATTTACAATTTTTACAAGGGGTAATAGGAGAAAATGCCCCCCAAAATTTGTAACCCCATTTCTTCTGAGTATGGAAATACCACATGTGTGGTCGTCAAGTGCTCTGCATGTGCACTACAATGCTCAGAAGAGAGGGAGCCACATTTGGCTTTTTGAAAGCAAATTTAGCTGAAATGGTTTTTGGAGGGAATGTCACATTTAGGAAGCCCCTATGGTGTCAGAACAACAAGAGCCCCTATGGTGGGAAACAACACCCCTCAAGGAACATAACAAGGGGTACAGTGAGCCTTTATACCCCACAGGGGGGGGGGGGGTGGAACCTGCAGCCTAATGTGGGGAACCTACTACCAAATGTGCGGAGTCTATGCTACCTAATGTGGGGAGTCTATGCTACCTAATGTGGGGAAACTGCTACCTAATGTGGGGAATCTGTGCTACCAAATGTGGGGAGTCTATGCTACCTAATGTGGGGAATCTGTGCTACCGAATGTGGGGAATCTATGCTACCTAATGTGGGGAAACTGCTACCTAATGTGGGGAATCTGTGCTACCTAATGTGGGGAAATTGCTACCTAATGTGGGGAATCTGCGCTACCTAATGTGGGGAAATTGCTACCTAATGTGGGGTAACTGGTACCTATCTATGGGGGGGGGACTGGTACCAAATGTGGGGAATCTATGCTGCCTAATGTGGGGAAAATATGCTACCTAATGTGGGGAAACTGCTACCTACCTAATGTGGGGGAACTGCTGCCTACCTGAGTGGGAGAACTGCTGCCTACCTAATGCTCCCCCCCTGGCAGTGGCACCCTCATCATCCACCAGCAACACCCCCCCCCCCCAGCAGTAGCACCTCCATCAGCAGATCCTGATGGTGGATGATGGCGGTGCTCCTGCCAGGAGGATGATCCTGCCGATGGATGATGGGGGTGATACTGCCAGGGGGGATGGCCAGTAGAACCCTCATCATCCTCCAGCAACACCTCCAATACCCCCCTCCCGTGGTAATAGCATCAGCTAATGGACGTTGAGGGGTGCTACTGCGGTTGTGGTATTATATTCAGAGGGTGCACTGTATGGCAACGTTATATTCAGAGGGCGCAGTTTGTGTTGATATTATATTCAGAGGGCGCAGTGGGTGGTAGTATTATATTCAGAGGGTACAGTGTGTGATGTTATTATATTCAGGGGTACAGTATGTGGCAGATTTATATTCAGAGTGTACAGTGTGTGTTGGTATTATATTCAGAATGTACAGTGTGTGGTAGTATTATATTCAGTGGGTATGGTGTATGGAAGGTTTATAATCAAAGAGTATAGTGTATAGTAGTATTATATTTAGAGGATACAGTGTCTGACAGGTTTATAATAATACTTGTTTTCATATAGAGGATGAGAATGCGCTGACATAGTGAGGAGACGTCTGGGTGTCACATTCTGCAGAGAGAAGTTTTAGCTGGAACAAGTCCTGGCGGTATGTACCATCTGAATTAGATAAGGGAAGACTATGGAGAAGACGTCACCTGTAGTCACTGATATCATTGTGTATTCTCCTCACTATGTCCTATAAGAGCTGTAGTCGCTTGTCAGTTCTACAGTTATGGTGAATGAAATTACATCTCCCAGGATAACCTCACCACTGCTCAAAGGGGTACTGTACTGGAAAACATTTTTTTTAATCAACTGGTGATACAAAGTTAAACAGATTTGTAAATTACTTCTATTTAAAATTCTTAATCCTTCCAGTACTTATTAGCTGCTGTATAAGCAATTCACAGGAAGTTATTTTCTATTTTAATTTATTTTCTGTCTGACCACAGTGCTCTGTGCTGACACCTCTGTCCATGTTAAGAACTGTCCATAGTAGGAGCAAATCCCCATAGCAAACCTATCCTGCTCTGGACAGTTCCTGACATGGACAGATGTGTCAGCAAATAGCACTGTGGTCAGACTGGAAAGAACTACACAATTTCCTGTGGAGCATACACCAGCTTATAAGTACTGTAAGGATTAAGATTTTAAATAGAAGTAATTTAAAAATCTGTTTAACTTTCTGGCACCAGTTGATATAAAAGAAAATGTTTTCCAGTGGAGTACCCCTTTAAGTAATTCTGCGAGCTGTATATTTAAATGGTGAAAACTTCTTTAATACTTTCCTATTCTGTGGCAACTGGTATATCTGATTATTATACTGGAATTTCTCACAATGGGCTACAACAGTGGAGTCTGTCACAACAGGCTAAAAACTTACTGGGGGGAGGGGGTAGGTATGGGGGTGACACCATTTTCTACCGCACCGAGTGACACCAACCCTAGCAACGCCACTGCGCATTTGAGGCCTAAATTAGGGATTTGCAAAGGGGTGAACTTGGATGCAAGCGTTACAATTGCCTCTGGTACCAAAATTACGCCAAGGCAGTGTTTCCTAAACAGGATGCCTCCAGTTGTTGCAAACTTCCAGCATGCCTGGACAGTCAATGGCTGTCCGGCAATACTGGGAGTTGTTTTGCAACAGCTGGAGGCTCTGTTTTGGTAACAGTGCCATACAAGACGCTTTTCATTTTTATTGGTGGGGGGGCGGGGGATGGAGGGGGTAACTGTGTAGGGGTATGTGTATATGTAGTGTTTTACTTTCAATTTTGTGTAGGTGTAGTGTAGTGTTTTTAGGGTACATTCACACGGGCGAGGGTTCACGGCGAATTTCCCGCTAGGAGTTTGAGCTGCAGCGGAAAATTTGCTGCATCTCAAACCTCCAGCTGTTGCAAATCTACAACTCCCAACATGCCCTTTGGCTGTCCATGCATGCTGGGGGTTGTAGTTATGGAACAGCTGAAGGCACACTGGTTGCAGAACACTGAGAGTTTGTTACTTAACTCAGTGTTGCACAACCAGTGAGCCTCCAGCTTTTGCAAAACTACAACTCCCAGCATGTACGGTCTGTCTTTCAGTGCATGCTGAGAGTTGTAGTTTGTAGTTGTAGAGGCACACTGGTTGCAAAACACTGAGTTAGGTAACAAACTCTGTGTTTCACAACCAGTGTTCCTTCAGCTGTTGCAAAACTGTATGCACTGACGGCCGAAAGGCATGCTCGGACTTGAAGTTATGCAACAGCTGGAGGCACACTACTACAATCCCCAGCATGCCTTTTGGCTGTCCATGCATGCTGGGGGTTGTAGTTATGCAACTGCTTGAAGAACACTTGTTCATAGAAAAAATGTGCCTCCAGTTGTTGCATAACTACAACCCTTAGAATGTACAAACTACCATAGGGCATGCTGTGAGTTGTAGTAGTGCCTTTTGCTGTTGCATAACAACAACTCCCTGCATTCCCTTTTGTGCATGCTGGTAGTTGTTGCTAAGCAACAGCAGGAGGCCAGCCTTACCTCCTGCTGCTGCACTCTGGCCTGTCTGCCTGCCGCTGACTCCGCTCCTGGGGCCCTGATCCCTGCCACCTCACTTCTGCTGCTAAAGGGTGATAGGTGCCATCTCGGACGGCACCTGTCAGCTTTTTTTTCCAGGTCAATCGGGTCCCCAATCTGAATTGGTGACATGGGGGGACCGACATGGAAAGGGGGTCTCAGGACCCCCCTAGGGTTTGCACGAAGAGCCTGCTGAAGGACTTCAACAGGCATTCCGGTCAGGTCCCCGCCCGGCGAGTGGCGGGGACCGGAATTCCCACTGGCATACAAGTACGCCCTGTGTCCTTAAGTACCAGGACGTCAGGGCGTACCTGTACAACCTGTGTCCTGAAGGGGTTAAAGGGGTACTCTCTTTATCGCGGGGGTCCTGCCACTGGGGACCTCTGTGATCTCCCGCTGCACCCAGTGTTCGTTTAGAGCTTCGGGTGCAGCACCGGAGGCTTGAGGCATCACGGTCACGCCCGCTCGTGATGTGACGGCCATGCAACCTCAATGCAAGTCTATGGGAGGGGGCGTGAAGGCTGTCACGCCCCCACCCATAGATTTGCATTGAGGGGGCATGGTCGTGATGCCACGAGCCTCTGCCCCTGCACCACTCCATGCACCGGATGTCTGGGGTGCCACAGCGCGGAGGTCCCCAATGGTGGGACCCCTGCGATCAGACATCTTATCCCCTATCCTTTGGATAGGGGATAAGATGTCTAGGGGCGGTGTACTCCTTTAAGATTTATTCATGCTACTCCATCTTTCTCCAGTCATACAGCGGGAGGACTCAGTATTTGCTCATCTATTCACACCATTCCTTGTCTGACAGAAGTGACCCTAGGGCATTGTTTTCCAATCTGGAATGAAAAACCTGTCCCTAGAAGGTATGTTCACACATTGGAAATGGACAAGTAAGTTTTCCTACAGGAAATCCTTGTCAAACTCCTGGTCAAAAATCTGTGTCAAAGCAAATTCTGGGCAGTACCTAGTTCTTCAGTGAATCCTCATCAAGAATTGACATGTAAGTCCTTGATGCAGAATAGATGCACCTATGGTCTCTGAATGGAGATCCATGGGTGCCATGACTGCCCTGAGCATCTGGATAATTTAACATTTTCATGGCAATTTTGGTTCAAAGGGGTGTGTTAAAAAAAAAATATTTTGTTATCCCCCTTTTCTATTGGCGATTTCAAGGGGGGGGGGGGGGGTGAGGCTCCCCACACATAGCCTGAGGACAAAATCCTCCCCCCGCTTCCCTGGCGTGGTCTCAGTTGCCCCCTGCATCCGTGCAATATACTTGCTGCCGGATCAATTTACCACCCTCCCTTCACTCACAAAAAAATTATAAATAAAAAAAATATATATATATATATGTATATATGTATATATATATATATATATATATATATATATATATAATATTTACCTTATCTGATATTTTCTACATCTGTTTTTTCCAGTTTATGGGCAGGACCCCAAGGCCAGAGATATAGCCCATTGGGGAGTTAGACTTAAAGATGTTACCCACAGGTCCATCTCTTAGGCAGAGACTTATGTTATACTGGGTTTGGTTTTTCCTGCCCCAAGCTTGCTGCAGCAGACATATATTTAATTTCACCATAAGTGAAAAGTTAATAAAGCTGTGGACATTATAAACCAACAAATTGGTGCCAAGAGGTTTAATTTAAAGGGGTTATGATGGCTACAGGCCACAGCAGGTTGTGTCAATGATGCATACATAGGCTGTCAAGTACATGGACACATATTTCACATTTAAATCAGTGAGACTCAGATTCCAGTAGATTTCATGGAGATTCTTGAGGAGAATTCACACGTAAATCTGTCTGGAATTTTCTGCGAATTATTACTGTGAACATACTCTTACCCTGGATTTGGATTTATTTAATCATGTTCAAAGATATTTCACAAGATAATAACCACATTGGGGCCAGAATATAGGACTGGGAAACCATTTTAGACCACTTTACCTGACCCTGCGCCAAGATCCTTTGAGGTATGAATAGAAGGTGTTCTGTGAAAGTGACCAAAAATTTTTGAACTGTCCCCACGACAATAAGGTTGGGCATCATTGACGTAGAGATTGCTCCTTCCTACTTTTGTATGTGCTGGAAGAAGTGGTCTTGCTGCCCACATAGACCAATGTGTTGTCCCTATCAGTTCAGCTGGTTGACTCACTGGCCATTAAAATGTGTGATGATCATTGACCCTTGGTAAAAAGATCCTAAAAAAACACAGTTTTTTTTATAGAATGAAACATACTTTCACTCAATAACAATTTTCCACATAGAACAAAATAGTTCTTAAGGCAGTTAGGCTGGGTTCACATATATCAGTCGTCCAGCACAGTTTCCCTCCGGCGTGCACCGGAGGGAAACTGATGCTAGAACTGATCCCATTCATTTGAATGGGACAGTTCACAATCATCCAGCGTCTCAATTTTGACGCCGGATGGTTGGACATGCCGGAGGGCACCGGACAGGGGAACGCAGCTTGCTGCGTTTCCCTGTCTGTTGCCCAGAAACAATGAACGCCGCATGCCATACAACTGATGACAAGTTGTCATCAGTTGTGGCATCAGTTGCGTCGAGATTTAGGCTGAGTTCACCTATGCCGGATGCCGGACATATGTGAACCCAGCCTTACAGGTCATATTAACTACTACAGTTGAGCTGCAGCTTCCTATGGTAGGATGCAGGTAGTTGTCGGCCAATAAGTCCTGATATTAAGTAGAATTCTCCAAGTTTATCCAGGATTATCCCGACTCTAATCAATATTTTGAAACTCTGTAAAAACCCTTTAAAATGTTTTCAATACCTTGCAGTTTTCACATTGACCACTGAGCCTTATAAAAGTCTGACACTTTCTGATCAGTCGCAATGACTTCCCAATAGTCACCCCTTAATCACCACAAAAGTTGACGCCTCAATATAGATAACCCAGGATCCACTAGTAACAATAGGTAACAGACACAGCTCCCCCTCACCAGTGAGTGACCTCTGCACAGCTCATTGAGCATGTCTAGTAGTCAATGGGTCACCTACAGACATTTGATTCCTATGGTCCACATGGCTGCTGTAAAGCATATCTCTGAACTGCTGAGCAGCAACAAAGGAAAGATGGCTGCCCCCAAGATCATTTACAGAGAAGAACATTTTTAAAAATCCACGAGACAATAAAAGCAGATTAGAAAGAAAGAATATGCATCAGAAACTGGTCATAATTAGTCAAATAAAAAGCTCTCTGAAACGTTCACTTTAAAGGGATTCCTTAAAGATTGCTAAGAACTGACAAGCCTCCATCATAAAACTTCCAGTACATAGCAGAAGCAAATTCTTGCTATGACGGAACTTGTTTGAACAACCCTGCAGAATGATTTAGTGGATGCTTCTCACCATATCCTTGGCCTTCTGTTTAATTATTCACCATATTTGTCTGTTACATGTGGAGATTTATTGGGACATTTTTTTTAAAGGTCACCCTTATCATGTAAAGTGTCAAGGGAGGTGTCTAGTTCCTTAGTAAAGGTATGTTAAAAGGAATTGTATCCTAAATCACTCCTTACAAAAGGGCATTAAACTGAACGACTCGTTATTATTCGACCGCTTTGAAGACGCTAATTAAACCAATTTTTATAAATAATGGCGACAATGCCATAAAGGGATATTTATGCCTGGATATTTTTCTATATGTTTCTTTTCACAATTTAGAAACAGCATTATTTGCATATTAAAAAAAAATAAAATAAATTTCATATCTTAAATAGGTTATTCCCCCCACCCCCAAAAAAAAGTCATCCTGTTAACTAGTTAACCAGAGTTTTTTCCGTTTTTGCACTTTCATTTTTTCCTCCTTACCTTTAAAAATCATAACTCTTTCAATTTTGCACCTAAAAATCCATATGATGGCTTATTTTTTGCACCACCAATTCTGCTTTGTAATGACATCAGTCATTTTACCCTCAAATCTACGACGAAACGGAAAAAAAAATCATTGTGCGACAAAATTGAAGAAAAAACAAATTTTTTTAATTTTGGGGGCTTCCGTTTCTGCGCAGTACATTTTCCGGTAAAAATTACACCATTCCCTTTAATCCGTAGGTCCATACAATTAAAATGATACCCTACTTATATTTCTGGAAAAAATCCTAACTACATGCAGGAAAATGTATACGTTTAAATTGTATTGTCATCTTCTGACCCCTATAACTTTTTTATTTTTCTGCGTATGGAGCGGTATGAGAGCTAATTTTTTGCGCCGTGATCTGAAGTTTTTAGCGGTATCACTTTTGTATTGATAGGACTTTTTGGTCGCTTTTTATTCATTTTTTCATTATGTAAAAAATGACCAAAAATACACTATTTTGGACTATTTTTTTGCGCGTACGCCATTGTCCGTGTGGTTTAATTAATTATATATTTTTATAATTCGGACATTTCCGCACGCGGCGATACCACATATATTTATTTATATTTACAAACCATTACCAAAAGTAACAAGGCAGGAGGACAACAGGGCAACATCACCCCAACACAGAGTTTCGGCAGGAATGCCTTTGTCAAGGGGTAGGTTAACAGCTGGAAAATGTTGGGTAGCCCCAAAGAAAATGTATGCAATGGTGGCCAAGTATGCGTGCTACAAATCCATTCAAGTGTGAGGCAATTGACCTAGGTTCTAGTGGATAGGATATAACTCAGTGTCACGATCCCGGCTGGTAGGAGGTGGATCCTCTGTGCCAGAGAGGGATTGGCGAGGACCGTGCTAGTGGACCGGTTCTAAGTCACTACAGGCAAAGCGGGATGGTCTTGCTGCGGCGGTAGTGACCAGGTCGTATCCACTAGCAACGGCTCAACCTCTCTGACTGCTGAAGATAGGCGCGGTACAAGGGAGTAGACAAAGGCAAGGTCGGACGTAGCAGAAGGTCGGGGCAGGCAGCAAGGATCGTAGTCAGGGGCAACGGCAGGAGGTCTGGAACACGGGCTAGGAACAAACAAGGGAACGCTTTCACTAGGCACAAGGGCAACAAGATCCGGCAAGGGAGTGCAGGGGAAGTGAGGTATAAGTAGGGAGTGCACAGGTGGAAACTAATCAAGGTAATTGGAAGATTGGACCAGGCACCATCATTGGTGCACTGGCCCTTTAAATCGCAGAGACCCGGCGCGCGCGCGCCCTAGGGAGCGGGGCCGCGCCCGCCGGGACAGGACCGACGGAGAGCGAGTCAGGTACGGGAGCCGGGGTGCGCATCGCGAGCGGGCGCCACCCGCATCGCGAATCGCATCCCGGCTGGAGGCGGTACCGCAGCGCACCCGGTCAGGAGATCTGACCGGGGCGCTGCAGCAACGAGGATGAGGCGAGCGCTCCGGGGAGGAACGGGGACCCGGAGCGCTCGGCGTAACAGTACCCCCCCCCCCCTTGGGTCTCCCCCTCTTCTTGGGTCCAAAGAACCTGAGGAACAAAAACTCAATTCTTTCGTGATGAGGTCCGATGCACATTAGGAGGGGTTCCGTGCGGTAACGCACGGCACAGTCCAAACTTTCATTGTTAACACAATTGATGTAGAGGGGTCTGGCGAGACTGGTCACAGGGATGTTGAACCTGTTGATAAGAGAGGCCAAAAAAAAATTTCCTGCAGATCCGGAATCCAAGAAGGCCATAGTAGAGAAGGAGAAGGTAGAGGAAGATATCCGCACAGGCACAGTAAGGCGTGGAGAAGCAGAGTTGACATCAAGAACTGTGTCACCTTTGTGCGGAGTCAGCGTACGTCTTTCCAGGCGGGGAGGACGGATAGGACAATCCTTCAGGAAGTGTTCGGTACCGGCATAGTACAGGCAAAGATTCTCCATGCGGCGTCGTGTCCTCTCTTGAGGTGTCAAGCGAGACCGGTCAACTTGCATAGCCTCCACGGCGGGAGGCACAGGAACGGTTTGCAGAGGACCAGAGGAGAGAGGAGCCGGGGAGAAAAAACGCCTCGTGCGAACAAAGTCCATATCCAGGTGGAGCTCCAGACGCCATCCGGAAAAACGCATGTCAATGCGAGTGGCAAGATGAATGAGTTCATGTAGGTTAGCAGGAGTCTCTCGTGCGGCCAGAACATCTTTAATGTTGCTGGATAGGCCTTTTTTAAAGGTCGCGCAGAGAGCCTCACTATTCCAGGACAACTCGGAAGCAAGAGCACGGAACTGAATGGCGTACTCGCCAACGGAAGAAACACCCTGGGCCAGGTTCAGCAGGGCAGTCTCGGCAGAAGAAGCTCGGGCAGGCTCCTCGAAGACACCACGGACCTCAGCGAAGAAGGACTGGACTGTGGCTGTGGCAGGATCATTGCGGTCCCAGAGTGGTGTGGCCCCAGACAAGGCCTTTCCAGAAAGGAGACCACGGCAGAGTCTAGAGTCCACATCAAATTTGTCCGGCAGGGACAAACAGGGGTTAGGAGCGGCCGGTTGCTGCGGAGGAGTTGCAGGAGCCGGCGGAGGAGATGGTTGTTGCAGTTGCAGCTGCTGTAACTGTGACTTCAGTTGCTGTGTCACGGTGGACAAGTATGCCAGCTGGTGATTTTGTTGGGTGATCATCGTGGAAATGTCGGCAAGACTTGACAGCGGCACCTCAGCGGAATCCATGGCCGGACGCTGCGGAGGAGTTGCAGGAGACGGCGGAGGAGATGGTTGTTGCAGCTGCAGCTGCTGTGTCAGTGACAGCAGCTGCTGTAACTGTGACTTCAGTTGCTGTTTCACGGAGGACAAGTATGCCAGCTGGTGATTTTGTTGGGTGATCATCGTGAAAATGTCGGCAAGACTTGACAGCGGCACCTCAGCGGAATCCATGGCCGGATCTACTGTCACGATCCCGGCTGGTAGGAGGTGGATCCTCTGTGCCAGAGAGGGATTGGCGAGGACCGTGCTAGTGGACCGGTTCTAAGTCACTACAGGTTTTCACCAGAGCCCGCCGCAAAGCGGGATGGTCTTGCTGCGGCGGTAGTGACCAGGTCGTATCCACTAGCAACGGCTCAACCTCTCTGACTGCTGAAGATAGGCGCGGTACAAGGGAGTAGACAAAGGCAAGGTCGGACGTAGCAGAAGGTCGGGGCAGGCAGCAAGGATCGTAGTCAGGGGCAACGGCAGGAGGTCTGGAACACGGGCTAGGAACAAACAAGGGAACGCTTTCACTAGGTACAAGGGCAACAAGATCCGGCAAGGGAGTGCAGGGGAAGTGAGGTATAAGTAGGGAGTGCACAGGTGGAAACTAATCAAGGTAATTGGAAGATTGGACCAGGCACCATCATTGGTGCACTGGCCCTTTAAATCGCAGAGACCCGGCGCGCGCGCGCCCTAGGGAGCGGGGCCGCGCCCGCCGGGACAGGACCGACGGAGAGCGAGTCAGGTACGGGAGCCGGGGTGCGCATCGCGAGCGGGCGCCACCCGCATCGCGAATCGCATCCCGGCTGGAGGCGGTACCGCAGCGCACCCGGTCAGGAGATCTGACCGGGGCGCTGCAGCAACGAGGATGAGGCGAGCGCTCCGGGGAGGAACGGGGACCCGGAGCGCTCGGCGTAACACTCAGAGACAATTGACCTCCATTCTGGTTATCACTGGGGCTCCCCAGAGGTCGGACCCCCATGATCCGCTAGTTATTCTTTACCCTGTTTACAGGGTATCCCTTTTGATCTTGGTACAAACCCATCAGTGTTCTGTACAATATAGTAAAGATGACTAAATGTCAATCTTTAACACATAATAATTAAATTGAATATTTGGTGCAGTTAGATAGCTCCAAATCCCCTGCATAAACCTAGACTTGTATGTTCAGGTAAGTTTTCGAGAAAAGCCTGTGTCTATGCATGATGAATAAGACTATATCTGGTCACATTTTTTATGGTCACATTTTTGCAGGAGTGGATGAAAACTATCTTCTAGGAAGTGTCCTATATACTGCATACACAGAAGTGGAAATCCTGACCATCTTTGTCATTGTAGCACACCCCTAGAAGGAGCAGAAGCAAGGAGGACATTATAGAGCAGTACAGAGCAACATAAGCTGTGAATCAAGCACTGAGTGAGATATAAAACTAGCTACAAAATACAGCCAATTCTCTCGGTATCTCTTTTTATGTTTGTCTCTCTCCGACCACTCCTTCTGGGCAGCTAAAACCTGATACTTTAGTGAACTGTGTGAGCTGATTGTACTTTAGACAGACATGAGCAGAGGGACAGATGATTGGAGAAACAGGAAAGTAGCCAAATAAGTTGGAAATAAGCATTATTTTGTGAAAAGATATGTTACAAATTTTCCAACATTTGCTGGAACTACTGTTTTATGCAAACTTTATAAAAAAATGTAGTGTCTATTTATGTGATAAAAACTCTCTAACTGCAGCCACCACTTGGGATATGCTTAGTGTGTGCTTGTTTACTGTTAATCTCAAAGTATAAATAGTTTGCAGTAAGCTCCATTTGCTGGCTGTGAATGCATTTCACTCTGGCTGTGAATGCATTGCTCTCCCCTGCTGCCGGCAGGGCTGGGGTTCGCATCGCGGGACACACTCGCATGCGAATCCCAGCTGTCACTCACTTTGGTCCCCTGCTGCCTCCTCTTCTGCCTCTCAACTCTGGCACCTGTGTCCCTGTCTCCTAGGGCACGCGCGCCGGAGCTTTATGATTTAAAGGGCCAGTACACCCATAATTATGTGCAACACCTGTGTCTCCTCTATAAGTTCCTGCTCCTCCCCCACATCCCTGCCGGATCCTTGTTGCGTTGTGCCATTGAGAAAGCGTTACAGTGTTTTGCCTTGCCTTGTTACTGACCTCCTGCTACATTCCTGACCTTGCTCCTGTGCCGCTGCCTACTGACCTCCTTCTTCGTTCATGACTATACACCTGTGCTGCCTGCCCTGACCTTCTGCTATCCTGTCTACGAGTTGCTGTTTCCTATCTGTACCTCGAATCTCCTCAGCCGCCTCTGTAGTTGAGTCGTGCCAGGGGTAGCAACCTGGGTGCCACCTGCCGCAGCTAGTCCATCTCGCTTTGCGGCGGGCTCTGGTGAAAACCAGCTGCACCTTAGACTCCGCTCCCTGGTACGGCCCGCGTCATCTGCCACACAGGTACAGCGGATTCACTACCACCAGTGTTCCTGTCTACTGAACCGTGAGTGTTACACTGGCAGTCACAGGCAACCAGAATATAAATTAACTCAATGCCTATGGAAAGAATATGAAGCTCTATGCTAGAAAAATAGAGCTTAAAGGGGTACTCTGGCGGAAAACTAATTTTAAAAAATCAACTGGCCCCACAAAGTTAAACAGATTTGTGAATTTGTAAATGTACTTCTCTTTAAAAATCTTAATCCATCCAGTACTTATCAGCTTCTGTATGCTCCACAGGAAGTTGTATTTCTTTCTGGAATTATTTTCTGTTTTACCATAGTGCTCTCTGCTGACACCTCTGTCCATGTCAGGAACTGTCCAGAGTAGGAGCAAATCCCCATAAAAAAAAACCTATCCTGCTCTGACGTCAGTTGATTTAAAAAAAAAAAAATTCCACCAGAGTACCCCTTAAAACTAGTATAAAGAAATGTCTCTATGACATTTTTTTCTTCATAAAGAACAATAAGTAATACTTCCATGATTTTTTGTACTTGAAACTAGCAACTAAAGTGAAAGCTCTTTGAGATGACCACCCAGAACTTCACAAAAAGTGGTCTTCTTTGGTGTGGTCTACAAATGTGGGGCTGAAAATCATTTACAGAAAATCTGGTGAGAGTAAGAGGAATGTCTTCTCAACAAGTTGGTCCTCTTTGAGAATACCTATTTTGGAGAGGTTTTAATGTATATATTATCTTCCTGTAATAACCTGATCTGACAGCAGATGATTAATACTAATTCTGTGAATTCTTTCACCTCTTCTAAGGAAACAAACCAACAAAGAAGTTTCTCAGTAATGCATGCTATACCTAATGCTATGAGCTGACCAAGAAAGCATAAAACTATGACACACCGTTTCCTGTGTCACAAAACAGGCTGCCCCCAGTGACCTAACTCTAGGAACTACGACATATTGATGTTCACCACAAGCAACAGAAAAACTAAAAAAGGTGGCATGACAACCTCTCATTTCCTTTCATAGTCAACACACAGAAACCATATTTACCATGACCTACTCTAGTACCTGTGACTGATTTACATTATTTTGCAACAAAAACTTTTTGTTTTAGAAATAATTAAAGACAGAAGCTACATGAAAAGATATATATTTGTCTTTGGATCATGTCACCTTCAGTAGGATCCTCAAACAATCTAATGCCTGGGGGAATGCCAAGAGTACTCATAAGATGGGTCCATAGGACCAACAATAGGGGAAGGGCAATTCAAGGTAGCATTATTTTTTTGTGGATTTATTAGACTTTCTATTCTTCACAATCAAATATACTTTGTGTCGTTGTGTTAGACTGCAAACATACCCATACTCATTAAATTAAGTTGATGGAAAAAGGACAGTTTAAAATATTTATGTTTTATCTGACCAATGACAGACTGTTATTACTTAAAAACAAATTGCTGTTTTTGAAATGTTTGGATGATGATCATTTCAGCATTCCTCGGGACTCTGGATGACTGTTGTCTTGAGCCTTTCCAGGGATCCTGTTTGGCTCGAGCTTCTTCTTGTCTTCTCTGATAAGCCATCCCCCTGATGATGTGTGCGATCCATCTGTACATGCCGCTGCTCTGGTGTTCAATGCTTCCTCTGCTGTCACTTAATCTCAACAGTCTGCAAACAGCAGTGGACACATTAAATGTCGGCATGGCGGTACATACAACTGTCATACATGTCATCAGGGGGGTGGCTGCCAAGCAAGAAGAGAAAATGCCAAGCCCCCTTTGATCAGCGGTTGTCTTGAGCAGAAAAGGATCCCGGGAAAGCTCTAGACAGCAGTCACCCAGAGGCTAGAGAAATGCTGAACCTGGGGGGTTGGGGGGCATGAAAAGACAAAACAGGGGTTGATTTACCACACACAGGTAATAAAAAGTAAATGCACTTAAGACATAGTTTTGTATCAGGGGCACAAAGTTAAAACTAATAACCCTTTAATAATGTACCACTAAATATAGGGTGCCATAGAAGGCTTTTTTTTTTTAAGAAAAATTCTGGTGTTTTAGGTCTTAGAAAAATAGGAAAAAAAACTATCTTCACAAGAAAGAAAGGCATGCAGCACTTACCAGAATTCCTGTGCAGATCACTTTATTGTTCCCGTAGATTTCAATGCAACATCGTGAAACACGGGCAAGAAAGGCAGGAGGCGTGGACACCGGGAACACAAAAGGGTGTGACAGCTGTTTTGTAGGACACGCCTACTTCATGGTCTGATGAAGTAGGTGTGTCCTATGAAACAGCTGTCACACCCTTTTGTGTTCCCGGGGTCGACACCTCTTGCCTTTCATGGCCGTGTTTCACAATGTTGCATTGAAATCTGTGAGAACAATGAAGTGATCTGCATGGGAATTCTGGTGAGTGCTGCCTGCCTTTCTTTCTTGTTAAGATTTAAGGATAGCGCTCCTTGCTTTATAGGCTTAGCACCCCAGTAGTTCCAGGAAGCAGAGTCCTGAGTAACCACTCGCAGCCATATCTAGGTTTGACTGTTCGGGGATGAGTTATAGGAAAGACTTGCATGTCTATGCAGTGCCGAACTATATTGTTGCTTTAGAAAAAAAAAATACACTTACCTACCCCTTTGTCCCATGCTGATCCCCCAAAGTTGTTGTTCAGCTTCCTCTGGTCCCCTGAAAATTCCCACTTCTAAGATGAGAATTTGGTGCAAGACCTAACCAATAACTAGCCAATATGGGACACTACTGTGACCAGTAATTGCCGGAGCAGGAAAGTCCTGCAGTGAGGCTTATTTCTGAAGAATGAAGAAGATGGAAGAATCATGGGTCCATAAGACCTTTAAAGTAGACTTTGTGACCAGCAGGATGCTTAGGACAGGCTATAAACAAATGGATCTATTTACTATATTGGCCATGCAGAGTTACTGCAGCTCAGTTCCCGTTCACTTCAACTGGGTGCAAAGAAGTCATTCTGCCTTGGCTAGGGTATATAAATGCAAATTAAGGGAACAAACTGAATTTTCCCCCAGGTAAAGAAAGCCTAAACATAACTCTCTACCATGACTATGTCCAAGCAATGAAGCCTGCTAATTTCTATACAGTCACAAAAAGGAGCCGCTGAGGAAGGGGCCAAGTAAAGCGCTGAAATGTGTTTGGCAAATTTTATACACGTTTACTCGCCAAGGAGTCTATATACTTCAATATTGAAATCCATACAAGCCAGTGTATCTGTATATGTAAACAAGTAAGTGGAATTCCCACTGGCAGACACATGGAATCAGCATTCTCCATATTATTATTATCAACCTGTACCAAATTCCAACATTTTGTAATCAGAAGTTGTTATAACTACTATCAATATTATTTAACCTGTACGCCCTGCGCCTAGTCCCGGTATAAAACGGTATAATGACAGCTGGGACCCTGGGCTAATAGCGTGCAGCAACGATCGTTGTGTCGCACGCAATTAACCCTTTAGACGCAGCGTTCAAATTTGATCGGCGCGTCTAAAATGAAAGTAAAAGCTTTGCGATGTCCCGATCAGCTGGAATGCGAGCGGAGGTCCCCTAACCTGCCTCAGTTGCATCCGATCGGCGATTGATTGCTCCAAGCCTGAGATCCAGGCTTGAGCAATCGACCGCCTATTACACTGATCTTTGCCGTGTCAATGCACGGCAATGATCTGTGTATGAGATCGGTATGTGTAAGTCCAAAATAGCGTATCTTTGGTCACTTTTTATATAATTAAAAAATGAATAAAAAGGGATCGAAAAGTCCAATCAATGTAAAAATTTTACCGATAAAAACTTCAGATCATGGCGCATAAAAATTAGCCCTCATACCGGCCCATACCCGGAAAAATAAAAAAGTTATAGGGGTCACAGGATGACAATTTTAAACGTATAAATTTTCCTGCATGTAGTTACGATTTATATTTTAGAAGTAATACAAAATCAAACCTATATAAGTAGGGTATCATTTTAACCGTATGGACCTACAGAATAAAGATAAGATGTCATTTTTACCGAAAAATGCACTGCCTAGAAACGGAAGCCCCCAAAAGTTACAAAATGGCATTTTTTTCTTCAATTTTGTCGCACAATTAATTTTTTTTCTGCTTCGCCGTAGATATCTTGGTAAAATGACTAATGTCACTGCAAAGTACAATTGCTGGTGCATAAAATAAGCCATAATATAGAATCTTAGGTGCAAAATTGAAAGTGTTATGATTTTTAGAGTGTGATGAGGAAAAAATTCAAAAATGGAAAAACCCCGCACCCTTAAGGGGTTAACTACTAACACCACCACTACTCCTATAACTACTACCACCAGTATTAAAGACACAGTATTAAACTACAGGTACAATTACTATTATAATAACTGCTATTACCACGATTCGCTATTAATATTAACTAGCCATCCTTAGCTCTGCTAAATGAGATCAATGACCTGCTGTGCATTCTAATGAATTATTGAACTTTACATATTCAAGCATATGAATTCAATGCTATAGATTTAACCATATGGACCTAAGTACATGAATTTACTCACCTCCAGTTGTCCATTTTGGCAATTGGTCATTTGACATAAACTGAGTTACCTTACATTAACTGACTGATACACAGACTAAGGGGTCAAGAGATACCTACCTCTTATATGAATGTATGTGCGCATATCCAAAACCATTAATTTATTTATGTATTAATTAATTAATTTATTTATTTTGTTATGTGCTTATATATAAATATTTAGGTATTGGTTTATTTATTTATGTATTTATCAATTTAACTGCATGAACTACTTAGAAGGGTGAATTAAGTGTATTATCCAATTGATTTTAAGTAATTGTATGCTTTGTGAGCCACAAAGTGTTGGTCTGTTAGAGTATAGGTGTTGTACCATATAGGACCCAATTGATATAGGGTTTCATACTCATACTTCATACTGGTATGATCACTGTGATTTTCATGAGCTTATTAAATAAATAAATACACAGATTTTTTTTATATTAAAAGATTTCCTATATCTCTTATCTTATTTTACATTTTACGTAATGAATCCCCCTTTTTCTTTCCTCTGCCTATGATCCTTCACAATACCCAGTATTTTTCCTATATACATCAACCATATATGAAAACCTTGAGAACAGAAATGTTTGTTCATTTATTTCATTATTTATTTATTTATTTAACTTCAGTTTCCTCCCCATGACTTTTGGTAGAAGCCTAATTTGTCCGATTCCTCTGTATCCATCACATTGGGTGATCTGTACATCCTTTCTCCTATATAATCCCATTATACTGTTACTTCTTTATTTTGTTCTAATCGGTTAATCAATATGTGGTGAAGCACTGTGTGGAAAGCCTTGTGGGGGTGTAGGGTAGTTGGGGTGTTGCTGTTCAATATAATAAAGGGTGCTGTTAACCCTTGTCACTCGTGAAGCCAGGGTGAGGGTTAAAACTCTGTAGTGATGCTGGGCCTATCACCACCCTTCCCAAGAGTGATAGGTGAGTGTAAAATAACTGGATTGTCCACAGCAGTGCTGAACTTAAAACTTGCAGGAACTTTACTGAACATTTTCTGTACATGCAGTATCGGTAACAGTCCAGATAACAGAGTCTATATAGACAGCACAGCAGTGACTGACAGTTGCTTAGGACCGGAAAGTTCTCTTAAGATTAGGAGGATTGTACTTGCATAGATCCACTGGATTTAGGGGTTAGATTAGGTCCAGAGGTCTTGTGGAGATAGCGGGGATTTGTAAGAATTATTCGTCTCTAGCGTAGGCTTAGGCCGCAAGGCTTTGGCCTAGAAATTGTCTTGAAAGCTGCGGAGGTCCTACCTCGTCCAGAGTCAGCAACCCAAGAGAGAGACAAAATGGCGCAGCTCCCTTATATGGGTAGGGGCCAGCCGTTTTGGATTGGTCCATATCAGCTGTCACTCACCGTTACAATGGATTGTGGGTGATCACCTGACTAGTCCTTTAGCAAAACCATAGAGTTCTGTAACCAGGTCACATGACTTGCAGGTCCTGCGACACGAACAAGGTAGGAATATTAAATATGCATCCTTACATTTATATTTACATAAATTCTAGGTAACTGAGGGGTGATGAGGGGTTAACTAAGGAAGAGGACCCCCACTGTTCCTAGGGACTCTGACTTTGGGGACCTCACCACAAGGTAACGTATGTAATACAGTACCGGGACACCACAAATACAAAAGTGTTTGACATATTAATTATGGAGTTGGTTCATTCAGTTATCGGAAGTGAAAATAATCTTCCTCAAGGTAAGTAAAGATTTAGGAAATAACACCAGGAACTGCAAGACATAGTAAGAATATTCACTCCTGCTCATCGTAGACTACAGAGCTAACTTCTTCATGATTACAGCCCTGGCACATGGGAACAGTTGTGTGGAGGATTCTATATTGACTACTATAAGATCTATAGAAATCCTTACCAATAGCTATGTACTGTGTATAGTGGTGGCACAGCTCTACTGCAGCCTCAACACCTACTGAAATGAATAGGAGCCTGGTGTATGTCTGTAGTAAATTCTGTAGTGTGAATGAGCCCTTATAGTCCTATTTTACAGACCTAATTTGCTATACATAGCTTGAGCTTTCTTCACACAGTATAAATTGATTTAACCAAAAATGTTGGCTGAATGATCAATCCAAATTATATTGGGTCCATACATCAGAACAGAAAAATCTATCATTGGGCAAGACATGTATAACAATAATAATCTTTATTGAACAAAAATAAATACAGACACAATAAAACATTATAAAAGACCAGCAACAGTGAGACTTCAAGACTTGCTGAAGCAGAGACAATACCACATAAGTAATATTGCTCATAAATTGTTATTGCACAAATAGATGTAACACAATATTGTACATATCACACTATTGCACCTCCATAGAGAGCCCATGTATGGGCATATACACTATAGACTGTATAAAGTGCCAGTGAGCACTAAATAAATATATGGAGTGGTAAGACAATGAGGGACACAAAAAGAAGACATGAAGTCCAAGGATGGAGAGAGTCACAAGTGTGAATAGGTCCCAGGGGAATCACGGAGCATACACTAGGCAACCCAAAACCTGCTCGGTTCACATGTTTCCGGATTCAAAACTGAAATCAGTCAATCACTTGGGGCATTCACACAGGTAACTCACCGCACTCCAAGGACAGGTCCCTCTTACCCATGCACAGCAAGTCAACCCCTACGCCATTTTGCACTTATAGTGGTACTCCCTCGGAAAAAAATTTTTTAATCAACTGGTGCCAGGAAGTTAAACAGATTTCAAATTACTTCTATTAAAAAATCTTAATCCTTCCGGTACTTTTTAGGGGCTGTATACTTCAGAGGAAATGTTTTTCTTTTTTGATTAAGTCACGACCACAGTGCTCTCTGCTGACCTCTGCTGTCCATTTTAGGAACTGTCCAGAGCAGCATATGTTTGCTATGGGGATTTTCTCCTGCCCTGGATAGTTCCTAAAATGGACAGCAGAGGTCAGCAGAGAGCACTGTGGTCGTGACATAAGAGAAATCCAAAAAGGAAAACATTTCCTCTGTAGTATACAGCCCCTAAAAAGAACTGGAAGGATTAAGATTTTTTAATAGAAGTGATTTACAAATCTGTTTAACTTTCTGGCACCAGTTGATCTAAAAAAAAAAAAAAAGTTTTCCACGGGAGTACCCCTTTAATGCTTCATCAGGGCATATCATGGGTAGAGATGTACACATGTATTTATATGCATCATGACTAATAAGAAACATAGAAAGAAAGCGGATCAATTACCTACAGAGAGGGGACACCGGTGTGCATATAATGGCGGCCGCCATCATTGTTGGGATTGCGCAGGCGCCCCCCAGGTGAGTCCACCCACGTCACCACGTACACATGGTATGAGGCCGGAGTGTCCGTCGGCAACGCTGTGTGCGATAGAACAGGCGGCGCATGTGCAAAGCCAAGCCACTCTACCAAACTTTATTAAAACACTGCAAACGGACAACACTGCTGCCTATACTGAAACAGACAAGGATGGAAGTGTTGGAAAGAATAATAAAAAGACAAGAATAATTAAGGACAAAGCAGTGAAAGAACACACATAAAAAACAAAAACTAAATGTGACAGACAATAAAAAAAAGGTAGAAAGCTAATAAGTGACTAAACAGATTTGTAAATTACTTCTATTAAAAAATCTTAATCCTTCCAGTACTTATTAGCTTCTGAATACTACAGAGGAAATTCTCTTCTTTTAGAACATAGAGCTCTCTGCTGACATCATGACCACAGTGCTCCCTGCTGACATCCCTGTCCATTTTAGGAACTGTCCAGAGCAGCATATGTTTGCTATGGGGATTTTCTCCTACTCTGGACAGTTCCTAAAATGGGCAGAGATGTCAGCAGAGAGCACTGTGGTCATTATGTCAGCAGAGAGCTCTGTGTTCTAAAAGAAGAGAATTTCCTCTGTAGTATTCAGCAGCTAATAAGTACTGGAAGGATTAAGAGTTTTTAATAGAAGTAATTTACAAATCTGTTTAACTTTCTGGCACCATTGATAAAAAAAATAAAAGTTTTCCACCGGAGTACCGCTTTAAGGGTAGAGTCAAACATAGTGGATACTCTCATAGCATATTCACGCTGAGAGAAATCTGCCGGGCAATATTAAATCCGCCCGCCTCCAAACCACACTGCACACACAGGGCTGCTGCCAGGTAGCCCTGTGTGTCTGCTAATAGCAAAATGCGCAGTGTCAAATAGGCTGCATATGTGCTATGTGTGACCATACCCTAAAAATGCATGTAAAAATCTGTAAATGAAGAATTTCTGCAATTTGTTTTTTTACATGGGAATGGGGTTGTTTCTGTAGCATATACATGTATTTCTAAAAGACTCAGATGAATGGAACAGTCCCAGACATTTTTGCAACAAATCTGTGGGTTTTTGAACAGAACCTTTTAAAGAAGTGCAATGCATTGCCTAACCTACTGAAGGGTAAAACCCAGGGGGGACAAGATTCTTCGGGAAAATTGTATGTAAGCCGATGTCCCTTTTGTTAATAAAACAAGCATGAAACGCAAAGCCGAACACTTCTGTTGACTAATATTCTTAGCATTTGAATCTTTTTGTAATGTAAAGTGTCATAAGTTTCTATAAATGCCATAGAAATGTCTCAAGAGCTTTTCCAGTGACTAATACTTAGCAAATCTCTGTATTTCCCCACCACATTTCTCTTCTACTAAATAAAAACTTAAGTCTCAGTTTAACTTCAAGATTCATCAAGAAAGCTCTCGATTCCATCTTACCATATGACACGTACTATGTGGAAATACTTTAGATTTCCCCTTTTCTTCTGACAACTTCCCCTTTTTGATTTCATTTAGTGCTCCGGCCTCGAAAGCTGCGGGTTTGGCACAAGTTTGCATTACTGAAACGTGACAGCTTGAGACAACTACTGCAAACATCTGAGGATGACCTGTTTTTCAAAAAAATTACACTTATCTGGCCCAGAACTTCTCATTTATAATAACATCTATGTGAATATCTGTAGGCAACTAAATAAACTAGATACTTTGTATTAGGCCCTTCAAGTTGGTTCTGCTTGAAAAAGTGTAAACACAAAAAGACGTACACGAGGCGCTCCCTTGTGTGAACACCACCCAAACAACAAAAGGTGGAACAAAAACTCACCGGTTGTGGTTGTGCATTCAGGGCACAACAGACATATAAAGCACAATGGCGGTTGTAGGAATGCAGTCTCCAGTAGCGCCTAGTTTGGCCAATATATTTATGTCCAAGTTTGAAAATAATTTCGTTTATAAACACCCACTAAGTACAAAGGTTAAAATCTGGTTACGTTATATGGATGATGTGTTCGTCCTATGGACGGGGACACATCCAGAATTGATGGAATATATACAATAGCTTAATAACTGTCATTCTTTGATTTAATTTACTTGTGAGTCGAGTTCCATTCAGATACATTATCTTGATGTTGATGTACAGAATGTGAATAATAAGTTGGAGACTATCCCATATGTAAAAGATAGTGATAGGAATAATTTATTACATAAAGAAAGTGCCCATGCTCCTAAGGTTTTTAGAGGTACACCTAAGGGACAACTAAATAGGACAAAAAGAATATGTAATTCAGATGAAGAATATCAAAAAAATAAGAACATGATGATACAAATATTTTTACAAAGAGGATATAAGGAAAATTAACTAAAAGAAGCAGAAAGACAGATCGAAGAAATACCTAGAGAACAATTTAGGAAAAAACAAATAAAAAGAATAAGTGATAAGAAAAAGGATAAATTTATGTTTCTTTCTACATATGATGGACACTCGAAATTAGTCAGAAAGGGGATAAATAAATATTGGAAACTATTGAAATCTGATGAAAAATATGGAAGTTTGTTTAAAGATTGGTCAATTTTTACTTACAGAAAGGGGAAATCTGTTGCTAATTTTTTTATAAGATTGGACATTCAAAGGAAAAAAAGTTAATTTTTGAGGGATAAAAATAGAGGTACGTTTTCTTGTAGGATCTGTTAAAATTGTAATGGAATAATAAGAGGAGATAGTGTCACCCATTCCACTAAAGGTTCAAGAATTTCTATGTGAAACAAAAGGGGTGATTTATTTGTTGAAATGCCCATGCGGGATGTCTTATGTGGGACAAACGTCAAGAGCAATTAGGGTGAGTAGCAATGAACATAAAAATGCCATTAGAAATTTTTAAAAGAAGATGGAGGTTGCTAAGGGAGATGACAATGAAAAATAAAAGTATGGTGAAACAAGTGTCGCAAGGCACTTCTTTGAAAAAGGACATCAGGTGTGCTATCTAAGGTGGATGGTATTAGAAGAGGTAGAGACTATAGGACAGGAGGATATTAAACATAAATTATGAAAATGTAAAGTTTTTGGGATTCAGCGTTTGGGAACATTATCCCCGAAAGGAATTAAGGAAAGCTGTTTGTTTAATGTGTATTTACAGTAGAGTGCTCTGATCTATGTCTCTGTTTCTTGCATTTTAACAAACTGATGATTTTATATTGTAGAACTGAGTTCTCGCGAGAAGCCATATGTGTTTATATGTAGTGGTGGGTGTGCACGAGATAGGCTTGAGAAAGGGAGGTAACACTCCTGAAACGTCGTCTGATGGACGGAGCTCAGGTACACTAAGCTGCTGATTTTTCTACCCTGAGGAGATACATTTGATTTGGGCTGAAAGAGGTGAGACCTCGGCGGAGACAGAAGAGTCCTGATAATGCCGAATCAATGAACTGTCCGCTACATATCACTGGGTAAATATCCATTTTATATCTGCATGTTTATGATTTATTAAATGTTACACATGAGAAGAAGAAAAGTAAAACATTTGGATATAGCAGTCCCATTGAACAGTGTGTTTTTTGCCATATGGCTTGTAGGAATATAGCAGCTACTTCTCCTCCTTTAACGCTCCAAAGCGCAAAGAATTACTCCAAAAATTCCTCCTCCAAAAATCAAGGCTGTCACAGACCCTGCCAGGTAGATCTGAATACTTTATCTAAAATGTACAACGCGTTTCAGAACCAGATTGGTTCTTTCACGAGGTACCTTATGAAGAAACCAATCCAGTTCTGAAACACGTAACTATGTGATTACTGCTATTGGCAATACAATGGCTGCCACTAGTAGCTGTCACCTTTGGAAACTAAAATGACTAGCAGTGGCAGAATAGAAAATGAAAGGGTTAATGCCACATATACCCACTGGTCTGGTATCCCATCTCAGCTCCTTTCAACAGAAAGGGGCTGAGCTGCAATACCAAATAAAAACTGTGGATAGGTGTGGCACTGTTTTTAAGACAGAACTGATATTTTTTTTTCTAACTCTATACAGCCCTATTTAAAATACATAATACATGGAGATAATTCATACTCCAAGTAAGTATTAAAGAAAATCTGTCAGTAGTATCACCACACTAAACCTGTCACACAGGCTTGGTGTGCAGTCGATGCTGATTAAAAAGGTACTCACATTGTCCAGATTCGCCCAGCCGTTCCACCGCAAATCGCGTTTTTCTATTTATGCTAATGAGGGCATTGGGGCATGGGCGGAGCTCTGATCCGTGCTTGGAACATACTACTGACAGATTTACTTTAAGTGTCCTTACAGTCTGTGGCATTCCTACGCCTACATAGACCAACCACAAAATCTTGTCCTACGAAAAGAAATGGTTTACCGATAATTAAAATACAAACAAATAAAGGGCTGATTTCTATAAAAATAAATAAAACAGCACCACATCTGTTCACAGGTTGAGTGTGGTATTGCAGCTCAGTTCCATTGAAGTGAATGGAGCCAAGTTGTAATGGCATACAAAACCTGAGGACAGGTGTGGTGCTGTTTTTAGAAAAATGTTTTGCTGTTTTTCGATTCATGGATGACCCCTTTAACATATGAATAAAACTCAGAATCAGAACAGTTATTATTTTTATTTTTTTGTACAGTCTATAACAATTTTTACACAGTGTAAAAAAAACAGCCTTAAAATAGCAATAAAATATCTCCGTATTTTTAGTCTAATGAGGTGCACAATGAAAGTCTAAGGATAAGTGTCTGTTAAAAAAGTGGTCATAATTACATGAAAATTATGGACGTATTTGTAAACACTGTGCACAGCTACATAGCCGATGAATGAATAATCCACTTAGAGAAAATCCCATCTTTTTCCAGGCCCCTGCATTGGTTATGTAACTCCGGGAGTTACATAGCTCACGGTATACCTCTGGCTGTCGCAACCAGGCTGGAGGGGGCTAAAAGACCAAAATTAAGAGATGGAAATACCCCTTTAATACCGTTAAACACTATAAAGTATTGAAGGATGCTAATACATATAAATACAGTAACACAACTATGTATGCAATTCTATTGATTGTTCCTTTATGGCTAAAAAAAACTTTTGACATGTCTCACACACATCAAAAGTTTTGAATGGTCGGGGTCTCGGTGCTAAGACCTCTACTGATCATTGTATATAGCCGAGAGAAGTATGTAGCTTTGCATTGGACTCTAACTCACTGCTCAATCCAACTTGTTGCACAAGACAAGTTCCACTGTAAGTCAAAGGGACTGAGTAAAGCACACAACCATATGTTTCTCCTAGAGATTGGTGGTGGTCTCAGCACCAAGACCCTGACCGGTGAAAACTTTTGACAGTAATGCTTTAAAGGGGTACTCCGCCCCCAGACATCTTATCCCCTATCCAAAGGATAGGGGATAAAATGTCAGATCGCGGGGGTCCCGCCGCTGGGGACTCCCGGGATCTCGGCTGCAGCACCCACTTGTTGCAGCCTCCGGAAACGCTGGAGGCTTCGGCTCCCGACCACGGTGACGTGAGATCGTGATGTCATGACTCCGCCCCGTGTGAAGTCATGCCCCGCCCCTCAATGCAAGTCTATGGGAGGGGGCGTGACAGCCGTCACGCCCCCTCCCATAGACTTGCATTGAGGGGGTGGGGCATGGCATCACACGGGGGCGGAGTCGTGACATCACAATCTCCCATCACCGTGGTCGCGAAGCATTAGGATGAGAGCCTCCAGCGCTGCCCGAAGCCGCAACAGGTGGGTGCTGCAGCTGAGATCCTGGGGGTCCCCTGTGGCGGGACTCCCGCGATCTGACATCTTATCCCCTATCCTTTCGATAGGGATAAGATGTCTAGGGGCGGAGTATCCCTTTAAATAAAGCTTGAGGAAATTAGTTTTAGAATTTATTTTCTAAAGAACTTCATATGTTGCATATTTCCTCTACATTAATTATTTATATAGGTTAGGAAATAGAGTTCTCTCAAGAAATATGTGAACAAAAGCTTAACTGTAAGTCAAACACCCAAGGTTTGTGAAGCCATTTTCAGAATGACATAATTGTATTTGCATTAATATATAAGTAGTTTACAGTCTGCGATAATATTGTAAGGTGAAAGTGGTAGATTGAGTTTATGGACAAAGGCTTTACTGTAAAATCATGTGTCATGTACAATACTGGTATGTGCTACTGCTATGGCTGCACCCCTGTGGACATCGAAAGGTCTTTTCTAACTCAGGAATATAAGAGAAAAGTTCAGCGCAGCTTAATCGATTAAAAGCTTGTTATGTTATTTTATTCCAAGAGACATGGACACGAGTGAAGACAAAAGAGTGATGCGTTTCAGTCGACCATGACAACCTTAGTCAAACAACAAAATACTAGTAAAACAGATCCTCTATATAGGAAAGGGGAAACTCATTACCCAGGAACACCTGTGGTGAACAATTAACCCTTCGCTCTATTTACAAAAAAAGAATCTTACACACAAATAAAATGCAACATATAGGTTAATATAACATGTAAAAAAAAATACTTTTTCATATACAATGTGCATACCGTGTATACTCGAGTATAAGTCGACCCGAATATGAGCCGAGGCCCCTAATTTCACTCCAAAAACCCAGGAAAAGTTATTGACTCGACTATAAGCCTAGGATGGGAAATACATCATCCCCCTCTGTCATCATCCAGACCCCCGTCATTAACACCCTCATCATCATCACCCTGTCATCATCCCCCCTTCATCATCACCACCTGTCATCATCCCCCCTTCATCATTACCATGTCATCATCCCCCCTTCATCATCACCGCCTGTCATCATTACCCTATCATCATCCCCCTGTTCATCATCACCGCCTGTCATCATCCCCCCCTTCATCATCCCCCTTCATCATCACCGCCTGTCATCATCCTCTTGTCATCATCCCACACCCTTCTTCATCATTACCGCCTGTCATCATCCCACACCCCCCCTTCATCATCACCGCCTGTCATCATTCCACACCCCCTTCATCATCACCGCCTGTCATCATCCCCCTGTCATCATCCCACACCCCCCTTTCATCATCACCGCCATCCTCCCCTACCCCCCCCTTCATCATCACCGCCTGTCATCATCCCCGTCATCCTCCCCTACCCCCCCCCCCTTCATCATCACTAGTGTTGCTCGCGAATATTCGCAATTCGAATATTATTCGCGAATATCGCATATTCGCGAATTCACGAATTTCGCCAATATAGCGCTATATATTCGTAATTACGAATATTCGGTTTTTTTTCTTCACAGTACACATCACAGTGATCACCCCTCTCTGCTTCCAGCTTGTGTGGTGTAAAGAAGGCTCTAATACTACTGTGTGAGACTGGCGTGCGAAAATTCGCATATGCGAATTTTCGTATATGCGAATTTTACCTTATGCTAATTTTGTATATGCTAATTTTCACATCTGTAAATTTTCGCATACACGAATTTTCGCATATGCGAAAATAAAACGAGGATATAACGAATATGCGAATATTCGCGAATTTATGACGAATATTCGTCCATATATTCGCGAATATTCGCGAATTCGAATATGGCCTATGCCGCTCAACACTAATCATCACCGCCTGTCATCATCCCCCTGTCATCATCCCACACACCCCCTTCATCATCACCGCCTGTCATCATCCCACACCCCCCTTCATCATCACTGCCAGTCATCATCCCCCTGTCATCATCCCACACCCCCTTCATCATCACCGCCTGTCATCATCCCCGTCATCATCCCACATCCCCCCTTCATCATCAGCGCCTGTCATCATCCCCTGTCATCATCCCACACCCCCTCCTTCATCATCACTGCCTGTCATCATCCCACCCCCCCACCCCCTTCATCATCACCGCCTGTCAATGTCTGAACAGTGGTGTTCAACCTGCGGACCTCCAGATGTTTCAAAATTACAACTCCCAGCATGCCCGGACAGCCGATGGCTGTCCGGGCATGTTGGGAGTTGTAGTTTTGAAACATCTGGAGGTCTGCAGGTTGAAGACCACTGAGGGCGGAGAGTTCACTCGAGTATAAGTCGAGGGGCGTGTTTTCAGCGCGAAAAATTGTGCTGAGAAACTCGGCTTATACTCGAGTATATACGGTAGTTTTTTTACAATGCTGTTTGTACAAAAATAAATCACTGTCACGGCTCGGCAGGCTGGAGGTGGATCCTCTGTGTCAGAGAGGGTTTGGCGAGGACCGTGTCGGTGGACCGGTTCTAAGTAGCTACTGGTTTTCACCAGAGCCCGCCGCAAAGCGGGATGGTCTTGCAGCGGCGGTAGCAACCAGGTCGTATCCACCGGCAACGGCTCAACCTCTCTGACTGCTGAGATAGGCATGGTACAAGGGATAAGGCAAGAGCAAGGTCGGACGTAGCAGAAGGTCAGGGCAGGCAGCAAGGATCGTAGTCAGGGGCAACGGCAGGAGGTCTGGAACACAGGCTAGGAACACACAAGGGAACGCTTTCACTAGGCACAAGGGCAACAAGATCCGGCGAGGGAGTGCAGGGGAAGTGAGGTATAAGTAGGGAGTGCACAGGTGGAAACTAATCAAGCTAATTGGGAAGATTGGGCCAGGCACCATAATTGGTGCACTGGCCCTTTAAATCTAGAGAGCTGGCGCGCGCGCGCCCTAGAGAGCGGAGCCGCGTGCGCCAGAGCATGACAGCCGGGGACCGGGACAGGTAAGTGACTTGGGACGCGATTCGCGAGCGGGCGCGTCCCGCTGTGCGAATCGCATCCCCGATGGCCATGTAAGTGCAGCGCTCCCGGTCAGCGGGACTTACCAGGGGCGCTGCAGGGAGAGAGACGCCGTGAGCGCTCCGGGGAGGAGCGGGGACCCGGAGCGCTCGGCGTAACAATCACTGGGCAAGAAGTAAAATAGGATCAACACCTTGCCATTTTTCTCATTGATTTAAGCCCATGTTCTCCTGTGACATAGTGCAAGGATAATACTGCCTTTCACAACATCAGCCAAAATTACGGAATCACCACATATAGAGGATGTCATCTCTAGCTTTTTTTAGATTGTTGAAACATTCTATCTTCAAGAAACATATAGCAAATATTTAAAGGGGTACTACTGTGTAAAACAATTTTTTTTTACAATCAACTGGTGCCAGAAAGTTAAACAGATTTGTAAATTACTTCTATTAAACAATCTTAATCCTTCCAGTACTTATCAGCTGCTGTATGCTCCACAGGAAGTTCTTTTCTTTTTGAATTTCTTTCCAGTCTGACCACAATGCTCTCTGCTTACACCTCTGTCAATGTCAGGAACTGTCCAGAGAAGGAGCAAATTCCCATTGCAAACTTATCCTGCTCTTGATAGTTCCTGACATGGACAGACGTGTCAGACAGAAAAGAATAAGAATTTCAAAAAGATAAGAATTTCCTTTGGAGCATACAGCAGCTGATAAGTACTGGAAGGATTAAGATTTTTTAATAGAAAAAAAATTACAATTTGAAAAAATATAGTTTTCCACCGGAGTACCCCTTTAAAAGTGAATTATTTCAATCAGTGGCTCATTGAAAAAAGCATGGCCCCAACAAGACAGATAGCAAAAGATCTTGGTTGTGTCCAGTCAGCTGTGTGAAAAATATTATGCAAGTATAAACAAAAAAGGAAGGGTTATAAAAGGAGAACATACAGGTGGACCAAGGAAGGTGTCAAAATCTTAGGATAGACTCAAGGCAATATGCCTTATATTGTGCATTGATATAAATAGAAAAATGCTCAAGGAATCAAATGGGAAGAATCAAAAGTTAAAGGGGTAAATCTTTTTTTTTTTTTTTTTTTTTTAAATCAACTGGTGCCAGAAACTTAAACAGATTTGTAAATCACTTCTATTAAAAAAAAATCTTAATCCTTCCAGTACTTTTTAGGGGCTGTATACTAAAGAGAAATCCAAAAAAGAAATGCCTTTCCTCTGATGTCATGACCACAGTGCTCTCTGCTGACCTCTGCTGTCCATTTTCGGAACTGTCCACAGCAGCATATGTTTGCTATGGGGATTTTCTTCTGTTCTGGACAGTTCCTAAAATGGACTGCAGCGGTCAACAGAGAACACTGTGGTCATGAGATCAGAGGAAATGCATTTCTTTTTGGATTTCTCTTTAGTATACAGCCCCTAAAAAGTACTGGAAGGATTAAGATTTTTTAATAGAAGTGATTTACAAATCTGTTTAACTTTCTTGCACCAGTTGATTTAAAAAATAAAAGTTTTCCACAGGAGTACCCCTTTAATGTTTATGATGGAGATTTAAGAAATCGCCCTACTAAAATGGGATAAACATATAGAAATGCCAGAATTCGGGTAGAAAAACAGACATGGTGCACATCTACAATCTTGTATAATGATCTGATTGCTTCTCAGCATAATATCAAAAACTAACAGGTTGTTAGTATACATTTTTGATCAAAAAGTACAAGCCCACTCGCCATGTCAAGGCCACCTATTTAGAGTGGGTCCCTAACGTCCCTAGTATAAAATGGCGCAGCACCGAGCGGCGACCACCACAACACCAATGCCCACAGGGGGGAACGACCCACCGGCAGAGCGGCCCCAATGCCACTCAAACCAGTCTATGGGCCGCACCCCCCCGCAGACACGGCGCCACGGCAGTAACGGACACCGCACGGCACCACACCAGTGTGAACAAGGTGTAATGGCTCACTTACCATGCTCTCTCAGTCAGACTGGGAGGCTGCTAGGAAAGAAATGACCCATGTGTCGCTAACTACTACTTATATAGGGTTGGGCTGAGGGGGTGGGGAAGAGTGCAGCACATGTTCAAACAAAAAAAAAAAAAAGAGGGGATAGAAATCACAGTGTGAATTCGGGTAGAAAAACAGACATGGTGCACATCTACAATCTTGTATAATGATCTGATTGCTTCTCAGCATAATATCAAAAACTAACAGGTTGTTAGTATACATTTTTGATCAAAAATGGGTCGTTCCCCCCTGTGGGCATTGGTGTCGCGGCGGTGGTGGTCGCCGCTCGGTGCTGCGCCATTTTATGCTAGGGACGTTAGGGACCCACTCTCAATAGGTGGCCTTGACGTGGTGAGTGGGCTTGTACTTTTTGATCAAAAATGTATACTAACAACCTGTTAGTTTTTGATATTATGCTGAGAAGCAATCAGATCATTATACAAGATTGTAGATGTGCACCATGTCTGTTTTTCTACCCGAATTCACACTGTGATTTCTATCCCCTCCTTTTTTTTTTTTTTTGAACATGTTGTCTGCACTCTTCCCCACCCCCTCAGCCCAACCCTATATAAGTAGTAGTTAGCTACACATGGGTCATTTCTTTCCTAGCAGCCTCCCAGTCTGACTGGGAGAGCATGGTAAGTGAGCCATTGCACCTTGTTCACACTGGTGTGGTGCTGTGCGGTGTCCGTTGCTGCCGTGGCGCCGTGTCTGCGGGGAGGTGCGGCCCATAGACTGGTTTGAGTGGCATTGGGGCCGCTCTGCTGGTGGGTCGTTCCCCCCTGTGGGCATTGGTGTCGCGGCGGTGGTGGTCGCCGCTCGGTGCTGCGCCATTTTATGCTAGGGATGTTAGGGACCCACTCTCAATAGGTGGCCTTGACGTGGCGAGTGGGCTTGTACTTTTTGATCAAAAATGTATACTAACAACCTGTTAGTTTTTGATATTCTGCTGAGAAGCAATCAGATCATTATACAAGATTGTAGATGTGCACCATGTCTGTTTTTCTACCCGAATTCACATATAGAAAAGCCAAATGAAAACCATCACTATCATCTAAAGGGAAAAAAAGATTACAGTGGGATAAAGAAAAGGGATCATGAATGGTGGAGGTTTGGATGAAAGTGGTATTCAGTGATGAATAACTGTTACGCCGAGCGCTCCGGGTCCCCGCTCCTCCCCGGAGCGCTCGCTTCACTCTCGCTACCGCAGCGCTCCGGGCAGCTCCTCTGACCCGGTGCGCTGCGATACCGTCTCCAGCCGGGATGCGATTCGCGATGCGGGTGGCGCCCGCTCGCGATGCGCATCCCGGCTCCCGTACCTGACTCGCTCTCCGTCTGTCCTGTCCCGGCGCGCGCGGCCCCGCTCCCTAGGGCGCGCGCGCGCCGGGTCTCTGCGATTTAAAGGGCCACTGCGCCGCTGATTGGCGCAGTGGTTCCAATTAGTGTGTTCACCTGTGCACTCCCTATTTATACCTCACTTCCCCTTCACTCCCTCGCCGGATCTTGTTGCCATTGTGCCAGTGAAAGCGTTTCCTTGTGTGTTCCTAGCCTGTGTTCCAGACCTCCTGCCGTTGCCCCTGACTACGATCCTTGCTGCCTGCCCCGACCTTCTGCTACGTCCGACCTTGCTTCTGTCTACTCCCTTGTACCGCGCCTATCTTCAGCAGCCAGAGAGGTTGAGCCGTTGCTAGTGGATACGACCTGGTCACTACCGCCGCAGCAAGACCATCCCGCTTTGCGGCGGGCTCTGGTGAAAACCAGTAGTGACTTAGAACCGGTCCACTAGCACGGTCCACGCCAATCCCTCTCTGGCACAGAGGATCCACCTCCTGCCAGCCGGCATCGTGACAGTAGATCCGGCCATGGATCCCGCTGAAGTTCCTCTGCCAGTTGTCGCCGACCTCACCACGGTGGTCGCCCAGCAGTCACAACAGATAGCGCAACAAGGCCACCAGCTGTCTCAACTGACCGTGATGCTACAGCAGCTACTACCACAGCTTCAGCAATCATCTCCTCCGCCAGCTCCTGCACCTCCTCCGCAGCGAGTGGCCGCTTCAGGCCTACGACTATCCTTGTCGGATAAATTTGATGGGGACTCTAAATTTTGCCGTGGCTTCCTTTCTCAATGTTCCCTGCACTTGGAGATGATGTCGGACCAGTTTCCCACTGAAAGGTCTAAGGTGGCTTTCGTAGTCAGCCTTCTGTCTGGAAAAGCTCTGTCGTGGGCTACACCGCTCTGGGACCGCAATGACCCCGTCACTGCCTCTGTACACTCCTTCTTCTCGGAAATTCGAAGTGTCTTTGAGGAACCTGCCCGAGCCTCTTCTGCTGAGACTGCCCTGTTGAACCTGGTCCAGGGTAATTCTTCCGTTGGCGAGTACGCCGTACAATTCCGTACTCTTGCTTCAGAACTATCCTGGAATAATGAGGCCCTCTGCGCGACCTTTAAAAAAGGCCTATCCAGCAACATTAAAGATGTTCTGGCCGCACGAGAAATCCCTGCTAACCTACATGAACTCATTCATCTAGCCACTCGCATTGACATGCGTTTTTCCGAAAGGCGTCAGGAGCTCCGCCAGGATATGGACTTTGTTCGCACAAGGCGTTTTCTCTCCTCTGGTCCCCTGCAATCCGTTCCTGTGCCTCCCGCCGTGGAGGCTATGCAGGTTGACCGGTCTCGCCTGACACCTCAAGAGAGGACACGACGCCGCATGGAGAATCTCTGCCTGTACTGTGCCGGTACCGAACACTTCCTGAAGGATTGTCCTATCCGTCCTCCCCGCCTGGAAAGACGTACGCTGACCCCGCACAAAGGTGAGACAGCCCTTGATGTCAACTCTGCTTCTCCGCGTCTTACTGTGCCTGTGCGGGTATCCGCCTCTACCTTCTCCTTCTCTACTATGGCCTTCTTGGATTCCGGATCTGCAGGAAATTTTATTTTGGCCTCTCTCACCAACAGGTTCAACATCCCGCTGACCAGTCTCGCCAGACCTCTCTACATCAATTGTGTTAACAATGAAAGATTGGACTGTACCATACGTTTCCGCACGGAGCCCCTCCTAATGTGCATCGGATCTCACCATGAAAAAATTGAGTTTTAGGTCCTCCCCAATTGCACTTCCGAAATTCTCCTTGGACTACCCTGGCTTCAACACCACTCCCCTACCCTGGATTGGTCCACTGGGGAGATCAAGAGTTGGGGCCCCTCTTGTTCCAAGGACTGTCTTAAACCGGTTCCCAGTACTCCCTGCCGTGACCCTGTGGTGCCTCCTGTAACCGGTCTCCCTAAGGCCTATATGGACTTTGCGGATGTTTTTTGCAAAAAACAAGCTGAGACTTTACCTCCTCACAGGCCTTATGACTGTCCCATTGACCTCCTCCCGGGTACTACTCCACCCCGGGGCAGAATTTATCCTCTCTCTGTCCCAGAGACTCTTGCTATGTCTGAGTATATCCAGGAAAATTTAAAGAAGGGCTTTATCCGCAAATCTTCCTCTCCTGCCGGAGCCGGATTTTTCTTTGTGTCCAAAAAAGATGGCTCTCTACGTCCTTGCATTGACTACCGCGGTCTTAATAAAATCACTGTAAAAAAACGCTACCCCCTACCTCTCATCTCTGAACTCTTTGATCGCCTCCAAGGTGCCCACATCTTTACCAAACTGGACTTAAGAGGTGCCTATAATCTCATTCGCATCAGAGAGGGGGATGAATGGAAAACGGCATTTAACACTCGAGATGGACACTTTGAGTATCTGGTCATGCCCTTTGGCCTGTGCAACGCCCCTGCCGTCTTCCAAGACTTTGTTAATGAAATCTTTCGTGATCTGTTATATTCCTGTGTTGTTGTATATCTGGACGATATCCTGATTTTTTCTGCCAACCTAGAAGAACACCGCCAGCATGTCCGCATGGTTCTTCAGAGACTTCGTGACAATCAACTGTATGCCAAAATGGAGAAATGTCTGTTTGAATGTCAATCTCTTCCTTTCCTAGGATACTTGGTCTCTGGCCAGGGACTACAAATGGATCCAGACAAACTCTCTGCCATCTTAGATTGGCCACGCCCCTCCGGACTTCGTGCTATCCAACGTTTTTTGGGGTTCGCCAATTATTACAGACAATTCATTCCACATTTTTCCACCATTGTGGCTCCTATCGTGGCTTTAACCAAAAAGAATGCCAATCCTAAGTCATGGCCTCCTCAAGCGGAGGACGCCTTTAAACAGCTCAAGTCTGCCTTTTCTTCGGCTCCCTTGCTCTCCAGACCTGACCCATCTAAACCCTTCCTATTGGAGGTTGATGCCTCCTCTGTAGGAGCTGGAGCGGTCCTTCTACAGAAAAATTCTTCCGGGCATGCTGTTACTTGTGGTTTTTTTTCTAGGACCTTCTCTCCAGCTGAGAGGAACTACTCCATCGGGGACCGAGAGCTTCTAGCCATTAAATTAGCTCTTGAGGAATGGAGGCATCTGTTGGAGGGATCAAGATTTCCAGTTATTATTTACACCGATCACAAGAACCTCTCCTATCTCCAGTCTGCCCAACGGCTGAATCCTCGCCAGGCCAGGTGGTCTCTGTTCTTTGCCCGATTTAATTTTGAAATTCACTTTCGGCCTGCCGATAAGAACATTAGGGCCGATGCTCTCTCTCGTTCCTCGGATGCCTCGGAAGTAGAGCTCTCTCCGCAACACATCATCCCCCCTGACTGCCTGATCTCCACTTCTCCAGCCTCCATCAGGCAAACTCCTCCAGGGAAGACCTTCGTTTCTCCACGCCAACGCCTCGGAATCCTCAAATGGGGTCACTCCTCCCATCTCGCAGGTCATGCGGGTATCAAGAAATCCGTGCAACTCATCTCTCGTTTCTATTGGTGGCCGACTCTGGAGACGGATGTTGTGGATTTTGTACGAGCCTGCACTGTTTGTGCCCGGGATAAGACTCCTCGCCAGAAGCCCGCTGTGGATGAAATATCTCGTGATCTTTCCACCATATGGAAAGAGACCCAAAATTCTCTTTTACAGGCCTCATCACGCATGAAGAAGTTTGCTGATAGAAAAAGAAGAGCTCCCCCCATTTTTTCTCCTGGAGACAAGGTATGGCTCTCCGCTAAATATGTCCGCTTCCGTGTCCCTAGCTACAAATTGGGACCACGCTATCTTGGTCCTTTCAAAATCTTGTGCCAGATTAATCCTGTCTCTTACAAACTTCTTCTTCCTCCTTCTCTTCGAATTCCTAATGCCTTTCACGTTTCTCTTCTTAAACCACTTATCATCAACCGTTTCTCTCCTAAGTTTGTTTCTCCCACTCCTGTTTCCGGCTCCTCTGACATCTTTTCCGTTAAAGAGATACTGGCCTCCAAGAAGGTCAGAGGGAAAACCTTTTTCCTGGTCGATTGGGAGGGTTGTGGTCCTGAAGAGAGATCCTGGGAACCTGAGGACAATATCCTAGACAAAAGTCTGCTCCTCAGGTTCTCAGGCTCTAAGAAGAGGGGGAGACCCAAGGGGGGGGGTACTGTTACGCCGAGCGCTCCGGGTCCCCGCTCCTCCCCGGAGCGCTCGCTTCACTCTCGCTACCGCAGCGCTCCGGGCAGCTCCTCTGACCCGGTGCGCTGCGATACCGTCTCCAGCCGGGATGCGATTCGCGATGCGGGTGGCGCCCGCTCGCGATGCGCATCCCGGCTCCCGTACCTGACTCGCTCTCCGTCTGTCCTGTCCCGGCGCGCGCGGCCCCGCCCCCTAGGGCGCGCGCGCCGGGTCTCTGCGATTTAAAGGGCCACTGCGCCGCTGATTGGCGCAGTGGTTCCAATTAGTGTGTTCACCTGTGCACTCCCTATTTATACCTCACTTCCCCTTCACTCCCTCGCCGGATCTTGTTGCCATTGTGCCAGTGAAAGCGTTTCCTTGTGTGTTCCTAGCCTGTGTTCCAGACCTCCTGCCGTTGCCCCTGACTACGATCCTTGCTGCCTGCCCCGACCTTCTGCTACGTCCGACCTTGCTTCTGTCTACTCCCTTGTACCGCGCCTATCTTCAGCAGCCAGAGAGGTTGAGCCGTTGCTAGTGGATACGACCTGGTCACTACCGCCGCAGCAAGACCATCCCGCTTTGCGGCGGGCTCTGGTGAAAACCAGTAGTGACTTAGAACCGGTCCACTAGCACGGTCCACGCCAATCCCTCTCTGGCACAGAGGATCCACCTCCTGCCAGCCGGCATCGTGACAATAACTAACCTGCATTGGCCATGGATATGATGCTGAAACTTTTGTTGGGGGTCTTATAACATATAAAAAGAAAAAAAAAAGTTGGGTGACCATTTTTAAGTGCAGTGATATCATCATTTTGCCAGGGATCCTACAATATACACTACATAGCCATACAATATACAATATTCAAAGAATACTCCTTGCCCAGTTTGAGTAGTTTGCTGCCACCCAAAACCAGCCCTGACAGTAAACATTTCATTATTTGTCATTTATAGCAAAGGGTAAAGCTGATTTTATTTTGTACATAACATGTACCGTACTTTTTGAGTTTGTTTTCTTCTTTTTTTTTTCTTTGCAAATATATTAATACCTAAAACTTGGCTAAAATTAATAGCCAAAGTTTTCCCGTCAGTCTCTAAGGTAATCCTTATTAGCAATTCAATGTGCACATAATCCTCTCTGTCACTGTATTAATGCTTCAAGATGAGCGATCAAGCAACAGTCAGATTTGACATCCTCCGTATCCTGGAGTTTAACAAGTGATCGAACAAAACTAATAAATAAGAAAATCTCCTGCATTTCTAAACAACGCTTTTTTTTTTGTTTTGTTTTTTGTTTAGGGAAGTATCGGGGCACTTTTGGGTTTATTTGAGGTTGAAACAGTTTCCTAGTTTCAAAGTACTTTCTTGATCAGATGTTGTTGAGAGAAGAGACCAGCAATCGGATTATGGTGAATGATGATGGGGCAGTTGGAATCATACATGATCCTTTCTGCCCCTTACACCTGCCATCAGGGGTGATTTGGGGGGGGTCAATATGAAGTATTCGCTGTATCATCTGACATTTATCTAATGTTTATTACCAGCTTAAGAAATAATTAAGAATTTTCTGTAGCTACCAACTAGAAATGTATTAATGTTTTAGTCAGATGTAAAACGGCATTTTCTGTCCTGGCTTGTTTTCCACTGCACTATTTTTGGACAAGACCTAAAACTGAAAACCTTGGGACTTGACTTATGACTGACTTAAGGTCCTCCATACTAGAATAAGTCCAGTTTGAATAGGCTTAATTCAGGGGTCTTCAAGGGGGAGTGTGCTGTGGTAAGCTTGAAAAGATCCCCTTCCTCACTTACATTTCCTTGAGTTGCTCTGAGAAATCACTGTCTTAGAGGACATCCAGAAGGGGTCTCCAGATGTTAGTCCATCACTTGGACAGGCCAGCCCAAAAGATACCCAAAAATAGTTCTTCCTTTGCTACAGGGCCCGTCAGCTTTGCTCTTGTCCCTAAAGCATCCACTTGTGATGGTATTTCCCCGTAGCTATATACACTAGACCAGTATTTCTCAAGCGCAGTCCTCAAGACGAGGTTTTCAGGATTTCCTTAGTCTTTCACAGGTGATATAACTGTGGTGATGCATTCACTCACCATAATTATATCACCTGTGAAAGACTAAGGATATCCTGAAAACATGACCTGTTGGGGGGTCTTGAGGACCGCACTTGAGAAACACTGCCCTAGACAGATTTAAGAATTGTTTTGTTGTGCTTTTATTGTTCAGTGGGCAACCACCCACTGAAGGTCTGCAAGCAGCCATTCCGATGTTTACTGACCTAACATGCTTTTTGATCCCCCCCTATTCCCTGAGGATTGGGGAAAATACAGGACAGCCCTTAGCCCCTAATTGCCTGAAGGGTGGACATGTGATATTTTACTAACTTTTCATAGTAAAGATAAGGAATTTAGGTAAAGACAGTTAACTCCTTACACTTACAGCAGGCTCAGTGCATATGAAAAACATATACAGATATAGTAAAACACTTTTACATGGAAAAACATTTTAAGATATAAACTTGAGATACCGCAGGAGGCCTGAAAAAAGCAACAGCCTCCTGAACAGTGTTCAGAATACTACAGAGGAATGTTAACAAAAGTGTAAAAAATGCATAGTCACCTTGATGTGGGCAGCGCGCATTTTCCAAACGTGCCTATTTTTTATCTATAAATTGTTTTATTTATGCACAACAATGAGTGACATTAGGGCATCTGCAACTTTAATGCAGCTTAGTAAATATTCCCCATAATATGCTGCTCAAGCTGGGTTTAGGAGTCCAGTGGGCGGTTCTAATTAGAGACAGTTATTTCTGTATGAACACTTGTACAGGGAAAGCTGCCAATCACTGATTATGACCACTAGACTGATAAGCCCAGAATGAGTAGGAATTGAAATGAACAAATTACAAATTCTAAATATAGTAGTATGGGGAGGGCTCACTGTTCCTGTATGCAAATAACCTGAGCAAGCCAAACAAACACCCACACCTAAGGTGTAAAAATAGCAGTACAATATTGACAAGATTTTGGAACTCAAGGGTAACGGAAATCAGGGTCAATTTGAATATATGTAGGTGATAATTGCTTTACTTTATATATTAAAATAATAGGACTATCGGAAATACAATGAGATGATATTTTTAATATAAATATATAAATTTATTACAATGAGTACCAAAGACTGGATGATGTAGTCACAGGGCCAGGATGTGTAAGTAATAAAATACATATAAAACAACACTTAAAATGCATAAAATAAGAAATCTAATAATTTCTGCTTAAAACAGATATGATTAAAGTTTAACTGAGGCAGGCTGGGACCTGTAGTCCTCCCACATGAGTTATTATTGAAGATCTTGTCCCAAATGTATTAAAACCTTGGTGTCAGTTTTTAGGGCATGCTGAGATCAGTAGTTGACGTTTCAAAGTTAGTTTCTTATACTTGGGTCCCTAGTTAGAGCCGTATATGACCTTCAATAAGTAAATGGCACTGTTGGTAATATAGTTATTTACAAGAAAAAATTGCCACAATAGTGCCCATAAAAGTCGCTGTCAGGCTCCTCTGTTGGCCACCGATATACCGTATTTTTCGCCCTATAGGACGCACCGGCATATAAGACGCACCCAATTTTAAAGGTGCAAAATCTAGGAAAAAAAAGATTCTGAACCCAACAGTGATCTTCAACCTGCGGACCTCCAGATGTTGCAAAACTACAACTCCCAGCATGCCCGGACAGCCGTTGGGGGTTAAAGGCAAAGGCTGTCCGGGCATGCTGGTAGTTGTAGTTTCACAATAGCTGGAGGCCCCCTGGTTTTTAGTATACAGTATTAGTTTTTACTTGCTCTGGCCGGCCCCCGTCTGCATATACGGTACTGGAGGTTGGTCACAAGCCCCAGTGACTACATCATCCAGTCTTTGGTACTCATTGTAATAAATTAATATTTTATATAATAAAAATATTATCTCACTGTATTTCAGATAGTCCTATTATTTTCATATACAGAGTAACGTAATTATCACCTACATATATTCTAATTGACCCTGATTCCCATTACCCTTGAGCGTCAAAATCTTGTCAATAAATTACAGATTGTGCTTAATTTTTTTCAACAAAAATATAGTGAAATCTCTCCAGAAGACTGCTTTCTTATCCAGACAAGATTTTGCATGGCGGATTTCCACTTCACAATACATTATGCATAGTAGGCTAGACCACACCTTAGAAGACCACTTTGCAATTCAATTTGAAGGGGTACTGCGCCCCTAGACATCTTATCCCCTACCCACTGGACCCCCCGTGATCTCACTGCTGAATCAGGCATTCGTTTAGAGCGTCGGGTGCAGCGCCAGAGGTTGGTGACATCATGACCACTCCCCCTCAATGCAAGTTTATGGGAGGGGGCATGACATCCATCACGCCCCCTCCCATAGACTTGCATCGAGGGGGTAAGGCCATGACGTAACAAGCCTCCGCCCTGCATCGCCAGTCCTCTTGCACTGGATATCTGGGGTCGTATTTTGCTGTGTTCCATAAACTTAAGCAAGTGGGCTCAGCTACAATTGTAATCCAGGGGTGCCACTATGTGTATCAAGACACAAACACTGCAACAACAACAACAAAAAAAAGAAATACACAATGCAGCGCACACCCAGTATGTACCAAAAAAATAGTTTATTACAAAATACAGAAAATTTGTACAGCAGACAAGACACTTGAAAACATCTAAAAGTCACAATGGCCACTACACAAATGGGGGGAGGGGCTCCCATAGACTTGCATTGAGGGGGCAAGGCTGTGACATCACGATCCTCCGCCCCGCATCGCCAGTCATCTGGCACTGGATATCTGGGGTGCCACAGCCTAGATAGCGGAGGGTAGATAGGGGATAAGATGTCTAGGGGCGGAGTACCCCTTAAGGACACTTTAAGTGTAGGTCACACATGCCGTATTTTGCTGCGTATTTGCTGCTGCATATTTTCCTACCCACTGAAGTCAATGGGTAGAAAAATATGCAGCTGATTTTGCTATCCATTCACTTCAATGGGTAGAAACATACGCAGCAGCAAATACGCAGCAAAATACGACACTTAAAGTGTCCTTAAAGGGGTACTCCGATCCTAGGCATCTTATCCCTTATCCGCCCCCGCGATCTAGGCTGTGGGACCCCAGATATCCAGTACCAGATGACTGGCGATGCAGGGCTGAGGCTCGTGACGTCACAGCCTTGCCCCCTTAATGCAAGTCTATGGGAGCCCCCCCCCCCCCCCATTTGTGTAGTCGCATTTGTGCCTTTTAGTTGTTTTTAAGTGTCTTGTCTGCTGTACAAATTTTCTGTATTTTGTAATAAACTATTTTTTTGGTACATATACATACTGGGTGTGCGCTACATTGTGTATTTATTTTCTTTTTTTTTGTAGTGTTTGTGTCATGATACACATAGTGGCACCCCTGGATTACAACTGTAGCTGAGCCCACTTGCTTAAGTTTATGGAACACAACAAAATACGACACTTATGACCCTCCCCGTAGAGTTGACACATAAATCTGAACAAACTACAGCTCTGTGAAATTCACATACAAAATAATTTTTTCATGCTGTTTAATTTAAATTCCAATGCATAATGACATTAGTACCGTATTTTTCGCCGTATAAGACGCACTTTTTCTTCCCCAAAACTGGGGGGAAAAAGTCGGTGCGTCTTATACGACGAATACACCCCTATCGCGGCGGTCCCTGCGCCCATCAACGGCCGGGACCCGCGGCTAATACAGGACATCACCGATCGCAGTGATGCCCTGTATTAACCCTTCAGATGCGGCGATCAAAGCTGACTGCTGCATCTGAAGGGAAAGTGACACTAACCCGGCTGTTCAGTCGGGCTGTTCGGGACCGCCGCGATTTCACCCCGGCGGTCCCGAACAGCCCGAATGAATAGCCGGGTTAGTGCTTACAGGACACCGGGGGGGACCTTACCTGCCTCCTCGGTGTCTTCTCCGTTCAGGGATCCCCTGTATGGCCGGCGCTCTCCTTCCTCGTCATCACGTAGTCGCGTACGTGCGTCGGCGTGCGTAACGACGTGATGGCGGCGACGGAGAGCGAGGATACCCGGCTGGCAGCAGAGACGTTCCAGAGCGATGGGGGACACGGCGACAGCGATGGAGCAACATCCAGGGCAGCGGTGACGGGTCCGGAGCGGCGGGGACACGTGAGTATTACCTCCTCCTGCAGTGGTCTTCAATCTGCGGAACTCCAGATGTTGCAAAACTACAACTCCCAGCATGCCCGGACAGCCAACGGCTGTCCGGGCATGCTGGGAGTTGTAGTTTTGCAACATCTGAAGGTCCGCAGGTTGAAGACCACTATTGGGTTCAAAATCTTAATTTTTTAGATTTTGCCCCTAAAAATTGGGTGCGTCTTATACGCCGGTGTGTCCTATAGGACGGAAAATACGGTAATAAACTGTGCTTAATAACAATCTGCAGCAGTATCTCAGCAACATGTTTAATGGAAGTAATTGTAGATAAAGTAGAAGCAAATAATAGTTTCAATTTCTCATGAGATGCTGTAGGCTTACATTTCTAGACAAATATGTGGCTTATAGAACCTATATGTGTCATAATTCTCTAATCTTATTAGTTATCACTTTATCCCCTGCCATTACCACTAGCGTGTCTGTAAAGTCCCATAACTCATTTTTACCAACAGCAGCAATGTACTGTATATTCTCCCATATCTTGTGCTGTTTGACATCTGTACTGATTCATATTGATTTTGAAACCACAATGAAATATTCAATTATTTACCATTCAATTTATTAGCAATAAATGGCAACAAATTGTATAACATTGAAATGCTTCAATTACCAGACACAGCTTCATGTTTTTCCGGGAAAATACATTACCAAACCTTGCTAAGTAGATTTATGGAAGGTCAGAAATACTTCCCATAACTGAGCATTTGCTTACACTGTGACTGTCATGTAATGCAAATAATGTCACCAAAGATATATATAACCCTACATATATAGTAGGTAAGGGTACGTATTTAAACCTCTAACACCAAAAAGAGAACCATACCACAAATAAAATAGAAAAGTAATAGGATGTAAAAAATAAACTTTATTAATGCAATTTAATAATAAAAAACAAATAATAAATAAAATTAAAACAAAAAAGTAGTAGCAATAAATAGACACTAGTAGACATACAAAGATATAGGACAATGGTAGGACCCAAATACATCAAAATATACAAGTATAAAGAGTAAATGCCGCAGTAGCTGGTAGGATACAAGAATAATACCTGCCAAAAGTATACAATAAAGGGTGCCAAACCATACCTACACCTGAACCCCAACGATCGTTTCGCTATTATGCCTCTTCTTCAGGGGGGCGTCGATAATGCAACTAATGTTTATTGTTTAAAATTACAATAAATAAAATTACAATAAAAACAGGATTGGCGTCTGACAAATATGGAACATCTCTCATATAGAAGCTACTAATATAAGGTAAAATGCCAGCATAGCATCTCAAGATAGTACTAAGATTCTACATAGCAGCATAACAACCATACAGTGCTGTATCCAGGTTCAGTGAATAAGATATAAGCATAAAGTGCTAAAGTAAAGTACAAGCGCAGGATCACAGCAGCAAAATACCTACATGTGCAAGCAAAAAGTGCAACAGAGAGACGTCCACCCCTACGTCCGTTTTGGACTTGCGTCCTTCTTCCGGGAGTGGTCTAATCATAATGGTGGTACATATTTATATTAACTCGTGTCCAATCACACCTATGGTATCGTAATAGCAGATACAGAACAGCTGTATTACCTGGGGAGTGGCGTGGCGCAGTGTGCTCGTCATCGGAATGGGTCCAGATGTGCAGACGCGCGATCCCCGGCGTATGACGTCGGGATCATGTGACCACAATACCCAGAACCAGCCGACAAAAGAACACACTGCGTCCATAAACAGGGCTTCCGGTGAGCGCTACGTATACGTAGCGCTCACTGGAAGCCCTGTTTATGGATGCATTGTGTTCTTTCGTCGGCTGGTTCCGGGTATTGTGGTCACGTGATCCCGACGTCATACGCCGGGGATCGCGCGTCTGCACATCCGGACCCATTCCAATGACGAGCATACTGCGCCACGCCACTCCCCAGGTAATACAGCTGTTCTGTATCTGCTATTACGATACCATAGGTGTGATTGGGCACGAGTTAATATAAATATGTACCACCATTATGATTAGACCACTCCCGGAAGAAGGACGCAAGTCCAAAACGGACGTAGGGGTGGACGTCTCTCTGTTGCACTTTTTGCTTGCACATGTAGGTATTTTGCTGCTGTGATCCTGCGCTTGTACTTTACTTTAGCACTTTATGCTTATATCTTATTCACTGAACCTGGATACAGCACTGTATGGTTGTTATGCTGCTATGTAGAATCTTAGTACTATCTTGAGATGCTATGCTGGCATTTTACCTTATATTAGTAGCTTCTATATGAGAGATGTTCCATATTTGTCAGACGCCAATCCTGTTTTTATTGTAATTTTAAACAATAAATATTATTTGCATTACGTTGTTGTCTGCCACAGTTTTCTTGTTATATAGGTTGGTGTATTCGTGTTCCCTGTATTGGCAGTATAGATATGTCCATATACATATAGCCTTAGGAACACCGTAGGGACGTATTATTAGTTCCCCTCCTACACTAGGCTCTACACTGTGTTTTGTTGGTGTATTTATGTGACTGTCATGTGTATAGTTGATTCTTTGTCCCTTTAGAACGTTTTGCACAGGATTCAATGATTTTTTTATATTCTGCTAACCATGCACAATACATAATGTTGATATTATTGCTATTTTTTTTGTACACTTTTGAAGTCCAGAGACCTCATTGTCATGTATGAGATGATGTTATGTGAGATGGTGCATTATCCTGCTGGAAGTAGCCATCAGAAGATGGGTCCACTGTGGAAATAAAGTGATGGACATGGTCAGTAACAATACTCGGATAGATAGTAATGAATCCCGGCACTTGTGAAACGATTTCAAATGCTCTTTACTTCGCTTCTTACTGCATATACAGCATTGAATGTAGCAGCACGCGTTGCGGCTAAGATGCCTTTCTCAACTGCATGCGCTAGTGTGAAACATTACAAGTATTTAAGGTGTCAGAGGCTCACAATTATGACATCATTGGTAACCTTGGCAAAAATTGAAAAAAATTGCCAAGGTTACCAACGATGTCATAATTGTGAGCCTCTGACACCTTAAATACCTGTAATGTTTCACACTAGCCCATGCAGTTGAGAAAGGCATCTTAGCCGCAACGCGTGCTGCTACATTCAATGCTGTATATGCAGTAAGAAGCGAAGTAAAGAGAATTTGAAATCGTTTCACGAGTGCCGGTATTCATTACTATCTATTATTGTTACCTATCCACGAGCACCGGGAGAATATTGCAGTGCCGACCTACCATTTACCGTATTCTTTGCCGTATAAGACGCACTTTTTCTTCCCCAAAACTGGGGGGAAAAGTCGGTGCGTCTTATATGGCGAATACACCCCTATCGCGGCAGTCCCTGCGGCCATCAACGGCCGGGACCCGCGGCTAATACAGGACATCACCGATCGCGGTGATGCCCTGTATTAACCCTTCAGACCCGGCGATCAAAGCTGACCGCCGCGTCTGAAGGGAAAGTGACACTAACCCGGCTGTTCAGTCGGGCTGTTCGGGACCGCCGCGATTTCACCGCGGCGGTCCCGAACAGCCCGACTGAATAGCCGAGTTAGTGCTTACAGGACACCGGGAGGGACCTTACCTGCCTCCTCGGTGTCTTCTCCGTTCAGGGATCCCCTGTATGGCCGGTGCTCTCCTTCCTCGTCATCACGTCGTCGCGTACGTGCGTCGGCGTGCGTAACGACGTGATGGCGGCAACGGAGAGAGAGGATACCCGGCCGGCAGCAGAGACGTTCCGGAGCAACGGGGACACGGCAACAGCGATGGACCAACATCCAGGGCAGCGGTGACGGGTCCGGAGCGGAGGGGACACGTGAGTATTACCTCCTATGCAGTGGTCTTCAATCTGCGCACCTCCAGATGTTGCAAAACTACAACTCCCAGCATGGGAGTTGTAGTTTTGCAACATCTGGAGGTCCGCAGGTTGAAGACCACTATTGGGTTCAAAATCTTTATTTTTTTAGATTTTGCACCTATAAATTGGGTGCGTCTTGTACGCCGATGCGTCCTATAGGACGAAAAATACGGTACTTACAATACTCGGATAGGCTGTCACATTTTAATCATGCTGAGCGTGTTGTGTGTTTAGAGATGGTATTCTGTATACCTTGGTTTAAACCTGAGTTACTTTTGCCTTTCTGCCATCTCGAACTATGGCTATTCTCCTCTGACACCAACAAGGCATTTTCATCCACACAACTGCAGGTCACTGGATAATTTCTCTTCGTTGGACCATTCTCTGTAAACCCTTGAGATGGTTGTGCATGAAAATCCCAGTAGATCAGTGGTTTCTGAAATACTCAGACCAACCCATTTGGCACCAACAACTATACCACTTTTAAAGTCACTTAAATCCCCTTTCTTCTCCATTCTGATGCTCGGTTTGAATTTCAGCAAGTTGATTGGACCACATCTACATGCCTAAATGCATTGAGTTGCTGCCATGTGATTGGCTGATTAGCTGTTTGTGTTAACAAGTGATAATACAGGTATACCTAATAAAGTGGCCAGTTAGTGCAGCGTAGTATAATATAATAAAGGAGGTCCCAGCACTCACCGATGCAAGCAATTGGTATTTCTTGTATATCCAAGTCACAGGACGCGTTTCGGCACTTAGCCTTCCTCTGCTGACAGCAGAGGAAGGCTAAGTGCCGAAACGCGTCCTGTGACTTGGATATACAATAAATACCAATTGCTTGCATCGGTGAGTGCTGGGACCTCCTTTATTATATTACACTACTCTTTTCTTCGTGCACCACCACTTTTCAGATAGTGCCGACCATTGCTCTACTAGTGCAGCGTAGTATGTCTGTCTGTATTAGGGCTTTATTAAATGAGCAAGCAATATCTGTTTATATGAGAGTCGATTTCGTAGTTTGGCTCTCGTTTACTGAGCCTGATACAAAAATCAACTATTTTGCCTGGAGGGCTACATGAAAAATCACTGGATTGATTGTGTGGCCCTTTGCTTTCATAATTCGTTTCCTGCACATCCCCTAGGACACAGGAAGATGTCCGGCCAGCAGGGCAAAATCCTGTGATGAGCCAAGGAACATATGCCTGTACTTGGGCTGATCGATGGCCCTATTACACAGGGTGATTGCTCCATGTTATAGGGCCCTTAAACTGGGCAGGCAATTAGGCCCTGTCATAGGGGTAAAATGGAGGGGTTAATCTTAAAAATGGCTGCATACTCAAGCCATACCTGCAATTTTTAATTGGCCCCTTTAGGCAACAGCCTGAAATATTTGAACAACAATATTATTGTAATGGTGTATTATGTTATTAAGAGGAGTACTCTGCCCCAGACATCTTCTGTCACACAGTCACTCCCTCTCCCATAGTCATGAATAGAGGGGGTGTGGCGTGATGTCACGAGGGGGCGTGGCATGACATAACATCCCCTGCCGCAGGAACCCAGCATTCTAAACATACTGTTTAGAATGCTAGGTACTGCACAGACATCGCGGGGGGTTGCAACTGGGGGTCCTAATGGTGGACGACAATCAAAAATCTTATCCCCTATCCTTTGGATAGGGGATAAAATGTCTAGGGGCAGAGTACCTCTTTGAGTAATATTCCACCATGATGATTAAGCTCACAAATGCATTTAGCTTACATCTGCAGATAGTAGAAATAAGCTTTTATTTTTCCATTAACAGGGAAAAAAAACTTTAATAAAGATGTCTACTGTTGACTGATAAAATCTCAGATATAATTAAAAGAAAAAAAGGAACATTTGGGGAATGACAATAGGAAAACACAGCAAAGTTACATTTCACTGCTAAATTTGTTCGGCATAATCGCCTTTACGCCAAAGTCGAGAAATGCCTCTTTGAGAAGACAAGTCATCCGTTTCTTGGAAATATTGTCTCCAACCACGGCCTCCCCATGGACCCTGATAAGCTGTCTTTGGTTCTTAACTGGCCTCGACCTTCTGGCCTGCGGGCTATACAATGCTTTCTGGGGTTCGCCAATTATTATAAACAGTTTATACCACACTTCTCCTCGTTGGTTGCACTGATTGTGGCTCTCACTAAGAAAAATGGTAACCCCAAATCCTGCCCTCCTGAGGCCGAAGAAGCGTTCTCCTGACTGAAATTGGCATTTGCCTCTCCACCAGTTTTGTCGAGACCCGATCCAGAAAAACCCTTCTTCCTCAAAGTAGATGCCTCTTCTGTAGGAGCTGGAGTAATACTGACCCAAAAGACTTCCAGGATCAAAACCATGACATGTAGATTTTTCTCTAGGAGTTTTTCATCTGCCGAGAGGAACTATTCAATTGGAGACTGGGAACTTTTGGCCATTAAGCTCGCCCTGGAAGAATGGCGTCATCTGCTGGAAGGATCTTCTTATCCAGTCAGTATCTATACAGATCATAAGAATCTTTTGTATCTTCAGTCCGCTCAGCATCTCTATTTTAGGCAGGCCAGGTGGTCTCTTTTCTTCTCCAGATTAAATTTTCTAATTCATTTTTGGCCCACGGATAAGAACATTAAGGCCGATGCTCTCTCTAGGGCTTCTGATGTGGTGGGTCTGGACTCCTCTCCCTGGCACATCGTGCCTCCTGAACATTTGATCTCAGTAGCTCCTCTCGACCTAAAGCAAGTTCCACCAGGAAAGTCTTTTGTGCCATCTCACCTTAGAATGAAGGTATTGAATTGGGGACACTCTTCTTTACTGGCCAGGCATCAGGGAATACAAAAGTCCACTTAGCAAATCTCCCGACATTATTGGTGGCCAAATTTAGAGCAAGATGTTTTAGACTTTGTCCGTTCCTGTGTTACCTGTGCCTGTGACAAGATGCCTCGACTGCGGGTCTACTACAACCTCTGCCCATTCCGGAGTATCCTTGAACACACATTGCTATGGACTTCATCACTGATCTACCACCCTCCTCTAACAACACGGTCCTCTGGATTGTCACAGATCGTTTCTCCAAAATGTCCCATTTTGTTACTTTGCCTGGACTTCCCTCTGCTCCACAGCTAGCAGATCAATTCTTCCAGCATATTTTCCGTTTACACGGTTTACCGTTAAACATTGTCTCAGACCGACGGGTCCAGTTTGTCTCCAAGTTCTGGCGGGCCCTCTGTTCTCGCCTCAAAGTCAAGTTGGACTTTTCTTCTGCATACAACCCGCAGACCAATGGCCAGGTAGAGAGGGTGAACCAAATTTGGGGAGACTATCTCTGACACCTTGTTTCTGCACGACAGGACAATTGGGCCAACCTACTTCCTTGGGCAGAGTTTTCTTATAATCACCATGATTCTGAGGCTACTAGAAAATCACCTTTCTTTATAGTCTACAGCCGATATCCTCACCCTCCTCTACCAACTTCTTCTGGGGTACCTGTCATGGATGTACAGGTCTAGGACTTTTTTGCTATTTGGCAGGAAACCCGGCGTTCCTTAGTACACGCCTCAACCCTCATGAAGTCACAAGCCGATAAAAGAAGAAGACCAACCCTGATCTTTTCTCCTGGAGATAAAGCCTGGCTGTCTGCCAAATATGTTAATGTAAAGATTCCCAGTTACAAACTAGGTCCTCGGTTCCTTGATCCCTACAAAATTCTACGCCGTATTAACCTGGTGTCTTAGAAACTCTGCCTGCGTTCTTCCCTTCGCATCCCGAACTCCTTCCATGTCTCCCTCCTTAAGCCTCTTGTTCTTAACTATTTCCCAGAGGGACGTTTCTCTTTCACTGGTGTCCGGTGCTTCTGACGTGTTTTTGAGGTGAAGGAGATTCTGGCCACCAAGACTGTCAGAGGGAGACGGTTCTTTCTGGTTGATTGGAAAGGGTTCAGACTGGAAGAGAGATCTTGGGAACCCGATGAAAACATCCTGGACCAGTCTATGCCCGGGATAAGACCACTCGTTCTAAACCTGCAGGTCTACTACAGCCTTTGCCAGTCCCAAAACTCCCCTGGACCGATATTGCTATGGACTTCATTACTGACCTTCCATCTTCTGGAGACAATACAGTCGTCTGGGTGGTTGTGGAACGATTTTGTAAAATGGCTCATATTGTACCGCTGCCTGGACTTCCATCTGCACCGCAGCTTGCTTCACATATTGTATCCGACCATGGAGTCCATTTAGTTTCTGAGTTCTGGGGGGCCCTCTACTCACGTCTCCAAGTTAAGCTAGATTTTTCCTCAGCCTACCACCCTCAATCCAATGGACAGGTTGAGAGGGGAAATCAGGTCTTAGAAGACTATCTTCGTCATTTAATTTCTACTAGTCAAGACGACTGGGTCGATTTACTTCCTTGGACAGAGTTCTTGTACAATCATAAGGATTCTGAATCCACTGGAACTTCGCCTTTCTTCATAGTTTATGGACTCCATCCTCGTCCTCCCTTATCCTCTTCCTCCGGAGTTCCTGTGTTTGATGAGCAAGTGCAGAATTTTTCCACCAACTGGCAGAAGACACATTGCTCTCTTTTGCATGCCACATGTCGTATGAAGTCTCAAGCAGACAAGAAAAGACGTTCTCCTCCCAAGTTTTCTCCTGATAACAAAGTTTGGTTGTCAGCCAAATATATCCACTTCAAAGTACCCATTCACTTCCAGGCAGTGGAAGAGAGAGGTGGTATCTGGTAACTATAAAAGCAAGTACACTAAGCGACTGTTTGAGCTAGTGATTGTGTGTCTGCATACAAGAGTGGGAAGTATACAAGTGAGTGTAAGTATAAAAGTGAGAGAGACTTAAAATTAAGGGAATACTGTAAGAAGTATTGTGAGCAATGAGTGCATTTCTGTGTTTTTTTTCTCTTTCTCTGTCTGGGAGGAATACAGGTGGAGAGTAGGAGGAGTAGTTAAATAATTAGCAGCTGATAAATTGCAGCTGTTTGCAGCCAGCCAGCCCTTTGCATTCACTTCCAAGCAGTGGAAGAGAGAGGTGGTATCTGGTAACTATAAAAGCAAGTACACTAAGCTATTGTTTGAGCTAATGATTGTGTGTCTGTATACAAGATTGTGAAGTATACAAGTGAGTGTAAGTATAAAAGTAAAAGGGACTTACAATTAAGGGATTTTAAATTCAAGGAGTTTAATTGAAATATTTGATTATTTTTTTTACTGTTTTGCAATTCCCAAACCTAGTATGGCCTCCATGTTGGAAAAGGCAGTCCAGTGTATATCTTGCACAATGTATGCAATCCTTGAACAGCAGTTTGAGGGTGCATATTGTTGTGTGAGATGTGTGCGAGTTGTTCATTTGGAAGACCAGATCCTGGATCTAGAGGAGTAACTGGCAACACTGAGATGCATTGACAACTTGTAGAGGAGTCTCCTGCTCACTGAGCAAGTACTCTCTGGGGTAGAGGTGAGGGAGGATAGTGGGACGGAGGTGCAGGACAGTCAGGCAGCCAGCTGGGTTACAGTTAGAAAACGGGGTAGAGGGAAAAGTGTCAGGGAGGCTAGTCCTTAACTGGCACACCCAAACAAGTTTGCCCGGTTGGAAGATGAGGGAGATTCCATTTCAGAGCTAGCAGTACTGCAGCAGGACTCTGCCTATGACCGCCAGGGGGGTGTCTGCTCTAGTAAGGGAGGGAGGGAGGAGTGCAGGGCAGGCCAGACAGGTACCGGTAGTGGGGGACTCAATTATTAAGGGGACAGACAGGGCGATCTATTAATAACAACAGCTTTAGGGAAAACGCCCAAAGGGGTAACCTAAACTATAACCCCCCAAAAAAGTGTTAAAATATCACTTTAATTATTTTGCTTCTAAAATGGGTAACTGATATAGTGAAAAATTTAGTGACCTAAAGTTTTTGTTATTATTAGTCATTACCCTGTACCCCCCTGGGGTTTGTTGTTATAGACAGGACGATCTGTCACAAAGACCAGGATTGCGGAACAGTGTGTTGTCTTCCTGGTGCTCAAGTTCGGCACATCGCGGATCGGGTTGACAGGCTGCTGGGTGGGTAGGCACTGGCCGTGAGCACATTGTCTCGCTCTCCCCTGCTGCTGGCGGGGCTGGGATTCGCAACGTGCCCGCATGCAAATCCCAGCCCATCACATACTACGGTCCTCTGCTGCCTTCTCCACTGCATCTCAGCTCCAGCGCGCATGTCCCCGTCTCCTAGGGCATGCGCTGGAGCTCTGAAATTTAAAGGGCCAGTACGCCCCTAATTATGTGCAACACCTGACACTATTCTATAAGTCCCTGCACCTCCCACTCTTCCCTGCCTAATCTTCAGTGCCATTTGCCTATGATTAAGCGTACCCTTTGTTTGCATAGCCCATGTTCTGACCCTTCCGCTATGTTATTTGACCTTTGCCACCTGTCTTGACCTTCTGCTAAGTCCGACTTCGTCTATGCCTCATTCTACTATACATTGCCTTGCCCAGCTACTTGTGTGGTCGAGTTGTATTGCGGGTAGTGACCTACGTGTCGCCTGCCGCAGCAAGCTCATCCTTCCTTGGGCCGGGCTCTGGTGAAGAACAGCGGCACCTTAGACTCCGCTCCCCGATACGGCCCGTGTCATCAGCCACACAGGTTAGTGGATCCACATCCAGCGTCATTACAACAGCATGGTTTTCTGAAGTGAAATACATTGTTATCATCTCAAAGCCAGGCTGATTTTGTCCTTGTGAATATGCCCTAAGTGTGACGCTTGGAAAGTATCACTTCACAATAGGGGCACTACAGTTAGCCATTCCGGCCATATTCAGAGGCCCAATTTTATTTTATCAAAACTGTGTTTCTTGTGGGGTCAGTTTAATATTGTTTTGACACAATTTCATTTATGAATTAACTTTTACAAATCCCCCATCCTATTTTGGGTGTTATTTTTTACGCTAGGTGGCATAACTAATATGTCATCTTTATTTGCTATGATTCCATCATGCCATTTAGGTATTTTTTCCAATAAAAAAGAGGGTGTATTTTATTTTGAATCCATTTTTTTTTTTTATTTTACTAAGGTGAACTAAAGCTGGGACCATCTGCTTGCAAAAATAATGCTTTGAAATATTTAGCCTTTAGAAATGCTTACTATTGCCAGGCAATCTTTTAGGGCATGGCTCTGGTTTATACCTATGGCAGAACTGGGAGTCCTTCTTGTCATGTTAACCTATCAACATCCTGTGAGTTGGGGGTCACCAATGGGATTCCCTAACCTTAGATCAGAAATTGGCAATCTTGAAGTAGAAAAGATCTATCAAAATAATTTAGAAAGTTCTGAAGATCTACTACAGTTATAAAAATTCACTTGAAACCTTTCAGCACTTAACCTGTTAATAGCAATTGACAGGTTGCTGGCTCCTGCCTACATAACTGACTGTCATATACTGGAGAGAAGTTACTATTGCTTGCAAATCCTTGTCCAGGTGTAAAATGCACAGTAATTTAGATCTTTGCTTATTTGATCTAGCTTGCTCTAAAAAGTGTGCAATAAATTTACCTTTTTTGTTAGTAAATTCATCAGAAAAACAAACATTGCTTTAGTCATCTTTTCGGAAGTGAAAGCTCAAACATGTCTAAATAGTGTTGCTTGAGCAGAGGACAATAATAGTAATAGTAAGTACCTGTCATAGAGAGGAAAAAAATTTGGCAAAAAATCTAGAAAAAAACAAACAAAGAAAACCTTCCCAATGGTCATCTCACTACCCCTAGTCTTTTGTGAATAATGCATAGAGGAACAACCAAAGGTTCCTCAGGTTTTTCCAGAAAAAAACTTCAAAATATAAATGCAGACATATTAAAAAAAAGTGACACAAATGTAAAAAGAAGACCTAAAACTGCAAATGAAACGCAGGAAAAATAATATATTCCCCCCCCACACACACACACACACATACACTGTGGAAAGCAGTGATTCCCAACCAATGTTTTACTCCTAAAGAGTCTTGGTTGACAAAATCCTGGTTGACAAAATCCTGGTTGAGAAGTTTAAATAGTAAATGGGACTTAGATTCTCTATTTCTCAGGTCAGGCTAAGTAATTCAGATTGACCTCATACATTTGTATCGTAAAAGCTTACACCTGTGGATTAGGGATCACCGGTATTCACCATATTAGTTTTCCATCTGGGGTTTCATCATATGACAGATAATCACCTCCAGACATGGGAAGATTTCAGCACGATATGTACTGACACCCTTCAAAGGTACAAAAATCTGCTGAGTTTGTTTCGGGGGCCTAGAACTGTGAGATAACATGGGAAAATTATTATAGACATCTGGGTCTAAACTCTGTTCGGGAGTCCGTTTCTGACACAAACAATGGAGCTGGATGGTCCATTGCATAATAGCCTCAAATAGGCCCAACAGAACTGTGTAGTAGCATGGCAGTATAGCTGAAAAGACTCCCTGTTAGCTTGTCAGGAATGTAAATCTGGATTGTAATGGAAGAATGGAATATATTGTCAGCTGCCAGGGAAGAAAGGAGACTGATTCTGTTCAGAAATGTAACAAAAGTAATCTCTGGACAGTACCAAAGGGGTGTCTGTACAATTACTGGCTGTAGATCCTATTAAAGGATTTGAACTGAGGACTAGAGATGAGCAAACTTTAGAAAAATTCGATTTGGCCGATTTGCCGAATTTTTGAAAAATTAGATCTGCGGCGAATCTATATTAAAAAACAGCTATTTCTGGCCTACAAAGAGCTTCAATAGGGATGTAGAACACTTTCCTGTGTTCTAACACACATATGGAGTGTGTTGGGGTAGTGAAATAATACATTTATTGAGAATGGCATGCAGATTACCGGCATTGCTTTTAGAATCACTTCTGCAGGCGGCACAATGAGAGAGCCTGGAGGTGGCATCAGCATGAGGAGACCATATAGTGGCTGAATGACACAGGGTGGAGGTTTTGGCAGCATGAGGAGACCATATATTGGCTGAATGACACAGCATGGAGGTGTTGGCAGCATGAGGAGACCATATAGTGGCTGAATGACACAGCTTGGATGAGGCTGAAGCATGAGGAGACCATATAGTGGCTGAATGACATAACATGGAGGGGTTGGCAGCATGAGGTGACCATATAGTGGCTGAATGCCACAGCGTGGAGGGGTTGGCAGCATGAGGACACCATGTAGGGGCTGAATGACACAGCGTGGAGGTGGTGGCAGCACGAGGAGACCATATAGTGGCTGGATAACACAGCTTGGATGAGGCTAAAGCATGAGGAGACCATATAGTGGCTGAATGACACAGCGGGGAGGTGTTGGCAACATGAGGTGACCATATAGTGGCTGAATGACACAGCGTGGAGGGGTTGGCAGCATGAGGACACCATATAGTGGCTGAATGACACAGCGTGGAGGTGGTGGCAGCACGAGGAGACCATATAGTGGCTGGATAACACAGCTTGGATGAGGCTAAAGCATGAGGAGACCATATAGTGGCTGAATGACACAGCGGGGAGGTGTTGGCAACATGAGATGACCATATAGTGGCTGGATGAAACAGCGTGGAGGTGGTGGCAGCATGAGGAGACCATATAGTGGCTGGATGACACAGCGTGGAGGTGTTGGCAGCATGAGGAGAACATATAGGCTGGATGACACAGCTTGGATGAGGCTGAAGCATAAGGAGACCATATAGTTGCTGAATGAAACAGTGTGGAGGTGTTGGCAGCATGAGGAGACCATATAGTGGCTGAATGACACAGCGTGGAGGTGTTGGCAGCATGAGGAGAACATATAGTGGCTGAATGACGCAATGTGGAGGTGTTGGCAGCATGAGGAGACCATATAGTGGCTGAATGACACAGCGTGGAGGTGTTGGCAGCATGAGGAGAACATATAGTGGCTGAATGACACAATGTGGAGGTGTTGGCAGCATGAGGAGACCATATAGTGTCTGAATGGCACAGCCAGGAGTTGGCAGTAGCATGAGTAGACACTAGGCCTTCACAATCCCTAAGATTACAAGATGAATTCTGAAATTTAAACTGAAGATTTTATAATGATGCTTCTCAGACCCAGTCTCAGAAGCATCATTATACCATATATTGCCTGAATGGCACAGCCTGGAATTGGCTGAAGCATGAGGAGACCATATAATGTCTGAATGGCACAGCCTGGAGTTGGCGGCAGATGAGGAGACAATAGGGCCTCACAATCTCTAATAATAAAAGATGAATTTTGAAATTTCAATTGAAGATGTATGGTACCTAGTGCTACCTTAAACATATGTAGGTAATGTTCTAGGCTCAGCAGCATCACTAAACCATGTAGTTGCTATATGACACATACAGGAGCAGGCAGCAGCATGAGTACACAAGAGGGATTAACAACCCCTAGCATTAAAAGGTGAATGTGAAGGTGAAATCTCTATTGAAGATGCATGTTAGCTAGTGCTACCATCCAAAAATTTAAGGCCCAAGCCCAGCAGCATCAGTAAGCCAAGTAGTTCCTGAAACACACAGTCAGGATAAGGCATCAGCAGTACACCAGAGGTTTTATAACCCCTTACATTGAAAAATCAAGCTTGAAATCTCAATTAAGCATTTATGTTAGCTAATGCTACCAGAACATATTTGGAGTTAATATCCCAGTCCCAGTAACATCAGAAAACGATATATTGGCTGAATGACACAGCCTGGAGGTGGGGAAAGCATAAGGAGCCCATGTAGTGTCTGAATGGTACAGCCTGATGGTGGCTGAAGCATGAGGAGACCATTGAAATACAAGAATTTTAAATAGAAATCTCAGATTTTTTAATTGAAATTGAGGATTTTGAAATGGAACTTTTAACTCCCAAGTTTTAGTGTCCCGGGCCCCTGCGTGTGGGTACAAATGACCTAATCTAACAAGGAGTCCCATGTCACATGTCAGCACAATGACAGAGCCTGGAGGTGGCATCAGTAATGTCTGAATGGCACAGCCTGGAGTTGGCTGAAGCATGAGGAGACCCCAGGGCTTCATAATCCCTAAGAAAAAAAGATGATGTTTCAAATTTAAACTGAAGATTTGTGGTAGCTAGTGCTACTATAACAAAAAAAATTATTCCCAGGCCCAGCAGTATCAGTAAACCATATATTGGCTGAATGACACAGCCTGGAATTGGCTGAAGCCTGAGGAGACCATATAGTGTCTGAATGGCACAGCCTTGAGTTGGCAGCAGCATGACGAGACGATTGAAATCTATGATTTTTAAATTTAAATTTAAGATTTTGAAATTGATATCATGGATTTAGTAATTAAAATTTCACTACTCTGCCTGACATACTTATTGTGTATATAATGGGAGTAAAATACGCTTCAGTTCGCTTAAAGGGGTACTCCGGTGCTTAGACATCTTATTCCCTATCCAAAGGATAGGGGATAAGATGCCTGATCGAGGGGTCCCGCCAATGGTACAGCCTGAATAGTACAGCCTGATGGTGGCTGAAGCATGAGGAGACCATTGAAATACAAGAATTTTAAATAGAAATCTAAGATTTTTTAATTGAAATTGAGGATTTTGAAATGGAACTTTTAACTCCCAAGTTTTAGTGTCCCGGGCCCCTGCGTGTGGGTACAAATGACCTAATCTAACAAGGAGTCCCATGTCACATGTCAGCACAATGACAGAGCCTGGAGGTGGCATCAGTAGGAGAAGACCATATAATGTCTGAATGGCACAGCCTGGAGTTGGCTGAAGCATGAGGAGACCCCAGGGCTTCACAATCCCTAAGGAAAAAAAGTTTTAAATTTTTAAATTTAAATTTAAGATTTTGAAATTGATATCATGGATTTAGTAATTGAAATTTCACTACTCTGCCTGACATACTTGCGTATATGATGGGAGTACAATACGCTTCAGTTCGCTTAAAGGGGTACTCCGGTGCTTAGACATCTTATTCCCTATCCAAAGGATAGGGGACAAGATGCCTGATCGCGGGGTCCCGCCGCTGGGGACCACCGTGATCTTGCACGCGGCACCCCGTTTATAATCAGTCCCCGGAGCGTGCTTGGTCTTTCACTGTATGTAGGCCCTTGACAGATTAACAGGTACAATATAGTACACTACTTAGATGTAGGTGTCACGATGCCGGCTGGCAGGTAGTGGATCCTCTGTGCCAGAGAGGGATTGGCGTGGACCGTGCCAGTGGATCGGTTCTAAGTCACCACTGGTTTTCACCAGAGCCCGCCGCAAAGCGGGATGGTCTTGCTGCGGCGGTAGTGACCAGGTCGTATCCACTAGCAACGGCTCAACCTCTCTGACTGCTGAAGATAGGCGCGGTACAAGGGAGTAGACAGAAGCAAGGTCGGACGTAGCAGAAGGTCGGGGCAGGCAGCAAGGATCGTAGTCAGGGGCAACGGCAGGAGGTCAGGAACACGGGCTAGGAACAAACAAGGGAACGCTTTCACTAGGCACAAGGGCAACAAGATCCGGCGAGGGAGTGCAGGGGAAGTGAGGTATAAGTAAGGAGTGCACAGGTGGAAACTAATTAAGCTAATTGGGAAGATTGGGCCAGGCACCATCATTGGTGCACTGGCCCTTTAAATCGCAGAGACCCGGCGCGCGCGCGCCCTAGGGAGCGGGGCCGCGCGCGCCGGGACAGGACCGACGGAGAGCGAGTCAGGTACGGGGACCGGGGTGCGCATCGCGAGCGGGCGCCACCCGCATCGCGAATCGCATCCCGGCTGGAGGCGGGACCGCAGCGCACCCGGTCAGTGGATCTGACCGGGGCGCTGCAACAACGAGGATGAGGCGAGCGCTCCGGGGAGGAACGGGGACCCGGAGCGCTCGGCGTAACAGTACCCCCCCCCCCTTGGGTCTCCCCCTCTTCTTGGGGCCAAAGAACCTGAGGAAAAATAACTCAATTTTTCCGTGATGAGGTCCGATGCACATTAGGAGGGGTTCCGTGCGGTAACGCACGGCACAGTCCAAACTTCCATTGTAAACACAATTGCTGTAGAGGGGTCTGGCGAGACTGGTCACAGGGACGTTGAACCTGTTGATAAGAGAGGCCAAAAAAAATTTTCCTGCAGATCCGGAATCCAAGAAGGCCATAGTAGAGAAGGAGAAGGTAGAGGCAGATATCCGCACAGGCACAGTAAGGCGTGGAGAAGCAGAGTTGACATCAAGAACTGTGTCACCTTTGTGCGGAGTCAGCGTACGTCTTTCCAGGCGGGGAGGACGGATAGGACAATCCTTCAGGAAGTGTTCGGTACCGGCATAGTACAGGCAAAGATTCTCCATGCGGCGTCGTGACCTCTCTTGAGGTGTCAAGCGAGACCGGTCAACTTGCATAGCCTCCACGGCGGGAGGCACAGGAACGGTTTGCAGAGGACCAGAGGAGAGAGGAGCCGGGGAGAAAAAACGCCTCGTGCGAACAAAGTCCATATCCAGGCGGAGCTCCAGACGCCATCCGGAAAAACGCATGTCAATGCGAGTGGCAAGATGAATGAGTTCATGTAGGTTAGCAGGAGTTTCTCGTGCGGCCAGAACATCTTTAATGTTGCTGGATAGGCCTTTTTTAAAGGTCGCGCAGAGAGCCTCACTATTCCAGGACAACTCGGAAGCAAGAGCACGGAACTGAATGGCGTATTCGCCAACGGAAGAAACACCCTGGGCCAGGTTCAGCAGGGCAGTCTCGGCAGAAGAAGCTCGGGCAGGCTCCTCGAAGACACCACGGACCTCAGCGAAGAAGGACTGGACTGTGGCTGTGGCAGGATCATTGCGGTCCCAGAGTGGTGTGGCCCCAGACAAGGCCTTTCCAGAAAGGAGACCACGGCAGAGTCTAGAGTCCTCATCAAATTTGTCTGGCAGGGACAAGCAGGGGTTAGGAGCGGCCGGTTGCTGCGGAGGAGTTGCAGGAGCCGGCGGAGGAGATGGTTGTTGCAGCTGCTGTGTCTGTGGCAGCAGCTGCTGTATCTGTGACTGAAGTTGCAGTGTCACGGTGGTCAAGTATGCCAGCTGGTGATTTCGTTGGGCAATCTGTTGGGCTTGCTGGGCAATCTGTTGGGCTTGCTGGGCGACCACCGTGGTGAGGTCGGCGACAACTGGCAGAGGAACTTCAGCGGGATCCATGGCCGGATCTACTGTCACGATGCCGGCTGGCAGGTAGTGGATCCACTGTGCCAGAGAGGGATTGGCGTGGACCGTGCCAGTGGATCGGTTCTAAGTCACCACTGGTTTTCACCAGAGCCCGCCGCAAAGCGGGATGGTCTTGCTGCGGCGGTAGTGACCAGGTCGTATCCACTAGCAACGGCTCAACCTCTCTGACTGCTGAAGATAGGCGCGGTACAAGGGAGTAGACAGAAGCAAGGTCGGACGTAGCAGAAGGTCGGGGCAGGCAGCAAGGATCGTAGTCAGGGGCAACGGCAGGAGGTCAGGAACACGGGCTAGGAACAAACAAGGGAACGCTTTCACTAGGCACAAGGGCAACAAGATCCTGCGAGGGAGTGCAGGGGAAGTGAGGTATAAGTAAGGAGTGCACAGGTGGAAACTAATTAAGCTAATTGGGAAGATTGGGCCAGGCACCATCATTGGTGCACTGGCCCTTTAAATCGCAGAGACCCGGCGCGCGCGCGCCCTAGGGAGCGGGGCCGCGCGCGCCGGGACAGGACCGACGGAGAGCGAGTCAGGTACGGGGACCCGGGTGCGCATCGCGAGCGGGCGCCACCCGCATCGCGAATCGCATCCCGGCTGGAGGCGGGACCGCAGCGCACCCGGTCAGTGGATCTGACCAGGGCGCTGCAAAAACGAGGATGAGGCGAGCGCTCCGGGGAGGAACGGGGACCCGGAGCGCTCGGCGTAACAGTAGGTATGTGGTATGCACGTATGAGGGCAAAATAATGCGCTACAGTACTCTTGGAAAACGTATTTTCGTAAAACAACAGTCAGTGATTAGTTTTCCCTGGCCTTTCACTCTATGTAGGCTTGTTACAGATTAGCAGGTACAAAAAAGTGCACTACTTAGATGTACGTATGTGGTTTGCACGTATGAAGGCAAAAAAAAAATGCACTACAGTCCCCTGAAAAAACATATTTTTGCACAGCAGCTGGACACAACAGTGCAGCACCACAAAAAAGAAAAAGATTGTGTATTAAAATACAAAATTGCACTCTGTCACAGAGTATTAAGAATGGTGTGAACTACTGGTTATTATACCGTCTACAGACTAGTATAAGCAGCAGATGATTTCTTGTGGTAAAAATAAACAGAATTGCGCTGAAAAATCATTCCTGTCTCCAGTTATATGGTTCATGAAGTTAAGGCAGCTTGTTGATATGTATGAGGCAACGAAAAGCTATCTGCCCCTCTCTGATAAAATGCTGAATAAAGTGACTGGGAGGTTAATGGCTGGTGTAAAAATACTTCTCAGTGTGAACAAGCAAAGCACTGCACTGCTCTCTGTCCACAACGCTGATGTGACTAGCAGTTTTAAGTGGAACGCTGCAGTATGATCAATTCAGCGTATCTGTGCAACACACAGAGACACGCAGTCCGTCCTATTCCTCTGCAGGGAATGGCATAAAATGAGCAGCCGCAAAATGGCTGCCGATTCTAAAGGGCTGTGACATCACAGGGGTCAATGAATGCTGATAGGCTGCATCCTGCATGTGATTCAGGGTCATCCTGCCTACCTCCCTTCCTGCCTTCCCAGCATCCCCTGCCCCATGTACTGACATGTGGATCCACCATTTTAGGTGTCCTGGAGCCTGGAACGCTGTAAAATTGAGTTTAATGAAGCGATTTGCGCGATAGAATCACGGCGATATTCACATTCGTTGCGAATAGAATAAATCCTAAAATTCGTAACGAATTCGGGTTTCGTCTGCTTCGTTTCGCTCATGTCTACTGAGAACCTTTAGAACCCAAAAGGCCAATAACTTCTTAACAAACTTTTAAGTAGTACTTTGTAATATAAGATAACTTATTTTAAGAGAAAGTTACCCCTTTCGCCACTTATCAGTTTTCTTTCCACTTCTTCCTCTTAAAGGGGTACTCCGGTGAAAAACTTTTATGTCAACTGGCTCCAGAAAGTTAAACAGATCTGTAAATTACTTTTATAAAAAAAAATCTTAATCTTTCCAGTATTTATCAGCTGAAATATTCACATAACTTCTGTTAGAGACAAGGAAAGCTACATGACGATAAACATAATCAGACCGAGGTAGTGGGGGGGAGAAGGACCTTCTACAGCATCACCAAAATTCCAAAACAAGGACACAAATTTTATTGAAATAACAACGACAATACAAGTAAGATAAAAAACTCCCAGATGAAGGTGACGTACCGAAACGTACGTTGGACTGGTGCTCTCCCGGTGTCTGCCCACTTGCTGCTCTTACTTGGTAATATCCTTATGGTTTTGTATCTGGCATTTGTTTCTACCATTGTATTTCTATACACATGACACTGTCTCTTGTAGCACCTTTCTACCTCATTGTGAGGTGTGCTGCCACTGCTGCTATGAATATATAGGTGCAATATTCATATAATATACTGTTTATGTTTACATATTGCAACCTGACTATTGTCTTTGGTTGTTTCTAGATACATACTATATGTTATTTATACAACCGATGAGTATGTACTAATTTTAGTGGGCGGAACTGGTGATATCACCTTTGTTTGCTGTATTCCTCATAATACATCTTTTTATTTATCTTACTTGTATTGTCGTTGTTATTTCAATAAAATTTGTGTCCATTGGACACGGTACTTTTTTTGCATAAGTGACTCCGTTGTTTCTTCCTTGTTTTGCAATTCAGTTTTGGAGTTCACAATATAACGGTCCACATACTAATCCTGGGGGTACATTTCTACATAGATATACACACCTACTCAGTTGTTCTAATCCCAGAGTGTTGTCCTTATATATTTAGCATCACCAAAATGTAAAAGCCAAGGTTGCCATGTCGACAGTACTTTTCATAGGACCTCTCAGCTCTACTAGATATCTCTTCAAATCGACTAATTTGGTGAACTTTGGCAGTCCATTCAGCTATTGCGGGAGGCAGAGGGCTCAGCCATTTCAAAGGTATAAGAGATTTTGCAGCTGCTAGGAGATGTGCTACGAGGGAGTCTTTATGCAATTGGATGGATAGGCTGGGTTTTCCCCAGAAGGACCAGACCAGGATCCAGAGATATCGGAGTCGGGATAATAGAGTTAATCACAGACTCCACTTCACTCCAGAATTTGCTGACAATGGGACATGACCACCAAAAATGAGTAAGGCTACCCACCTGCGTACCGCAACTCCAACAGGACTTGGAAGAGGAGAGACCATGAGTAAATAAAAATTCTGGTGTTCTATACCAACGAGACAATAGTTTGAAGTGAGACTCTCTAAGTCGGACACACCTAGAGTAACCTTGGGAGTGGGTGAGAATGTAGTCTACATGAGAGTCCGAGAGCATGATTCCCAGCTCCCGCTCCCATGAGCTGATATAGCCTGGACGAGTGAGGTGCATCGGAGGGCAGCAAACTCTCTTGATTTGAGATAGTTTTTGCAAGGCGTTCAGGTGCGACACCAACGTTTCCTCAAAGTCAGTTCTAGATCTCTCCCCTCCTACGAACAAGGAGCAACAGCGTTGCATGTGGACTATATGGAGAAACGTCAGTTTCACATCTGGTTTGAAGTATTGCAGCTGACTAGCCATCGGGACCCCCCCCCCCCCCCCCCCCAATCCGGGAACAGGAGATACGGATTAATATTTTCAATAGAAGTAATTTGCAAATCTGTTTAACTTTCTGGCACCAGTTTATCTTAAAAAAAAAAATTTTCACCGGAGTACCCCTTTAAACTCATCATTCTCTCACATTCTCTCAATCTCTTCTTGTACTTAAGTGCCAGTTTACAGTACTTAAGTGCCAGTTTACAGTTGATCATAGAGGTCTTTGAAGAGGGGAACAAGTCACAAAGCTTGTGGGAGAATATCCTTTGGACAGATGAGACAGAACTGGAGCTTTTTGGCAAATCACATCAGCTCTATGTTTGCAGACACAAAAATGAAGCATGCAAAGAACACTGTGCCTTCTGTAAAGCATGGAGTAGGCTTGGTTATGTTTTGGGGCTGCTTTGCTGCATCAGGTCTTGAATCTGTACAGGGTGCAATAAAATCTCGAGACTACCAGGACATTCTGGAATGAAATGTGCGGCCCAGTGTCAAGAAGCTTGATTTCAGTCACAGGTCATGGGTCCTCGAACAGGAAATAGCCCACAATTGACAGCTAAAAACACCCAAAAATGGCTAAGAGCAAACATTGGACTAGTCTGAAGTGGCTTCTATGAGCCCTGATCTGAATTCTATTGAACATTTGTGGAAGGAATGGAAACCTGCTGGCAGGAGAATAGTAGCTGAAGGAGGAAAAGATGTTCTGCAGCAGTGCTGTCCTTAGGAGATCGATTCCAGTCAGGTTTGATAAAAGTATTCACATTTATTTGTGCATACATATAGGAACAGACAAGCAAGACGCGTTTCGGGGTTAGGTTACTCCTTTCTCAATTGCAGATTTAAAAAGTTGACAACTTTTATTTCTTTTCTGTCTGAACACAATACTATCTGCCGACACCTCTGTCCTTGTCAGGAACTGTCCAGAGCAGGAGCAAATCCCAATAACAATCCTTTCCTGCCGTGGACAGTTCCTGACACGGACAGAGGTGTCAGCAGAGAGCACTGTGGTCTGACAGAAAAGAAATTCAAAAAGAAGAACTTCCTGTGGAGCATACAGCAGCTGATAAGTACTGGAAGGGTTAACATATTTAAATATAAGTAATTTACAAATCTGGCACCAGTTGATTAAAAAAAAATAGTTTTTCAACTGAGTACCCCTTTAAAGGCAGAAGTTTCTGTTCTTGTACACTGAGCAGCCCAGAGGTAAGCACCAATGCTTTATGCATGACCACTTACTATAACTAGTACATTTTTGATCAGATTTGTACAGTCTATGCTTCTGTTCTGCCATTCAAATTAGAATCATAGTAGATTCACTCATGTCTAGTTGTAAATCAACTGATAAATTTGCCCCATAATGCTTCTTTTGTGGTCTATAAACATAGTAACAAACAAAAATATACTTAAAATACTTTAAAGTCTGTGTGTAAAAATAATGGGATGGAAATGATGCCGACATCTGCTTATTCTTTATTAAACTAAGCCACCCATGTTTGCATTCTTCTCATTTTGAGTAAATGCTGATTTATAGAAAAATTATGCAAGTTTTTTTTCCATATGTGTACAGTACACAGGCTTATTTTCTCTTTCTCTTTAAGGCTAACAAAGTGTTTCCTGAAAGCTCCTCTTCCCATCGGGACGCAAGCTGTGAAACACAGAAGCAGATTGTAGTGGAATCATTTATTCCCCATATGGCTGTTTAGGGGGTGCACAGTCCCCAGATAGTTTGCAATGTAAGGAAAAATATTGATGGAAGAAAAATGAATATATTTACACAAAGTTCATTCTCTCATCAGGGCCAAAAAGTTGCTACATTGTAAGTCCGTGACACATACTGAAGATCTGACAACTTGTATAAATCAAATTCACAGATCTGCAAAGTGAGCAAGTTCACTTTTTGGTGGGAATCATGCTGGGATATGTTGTGCCACTCACGGAATCAGATGGGAATTTTGTTCAAAGGCAGAGTGTTCTCTAGTAAAAACATCTTTTTTCATTTTTAAGGGTATATTGACATTTTTTTTTTATTTGACTATGCTACAGGGGCTGTAAAGTTAGCGTAGTTAATAATATAGTGTCTGTCCCTGTGTTTGTTGATGGCCTCGTAATTCTTCCGTGATCTTTGCCCTATGCTTATTTTTAACAGCATACAAAATGAGTGTTGTCCCAGCTTTTCCCAGGTTGCAGTGCAGCCAGAGACATTACATCACTAGTCAGGTGTTCAAAGGAGCCTGTCTGCTTCATTGGGTGGATTGACCGCTGGTGGGACGGAAAGCATTCCCCACAGGGCTGCAGGGAATTGTCCCAGGTGTCAGGTGTACTGCAATGGGTGGGTGACTTATGTGGGAGGGAGATAAGTGAACTCACACTTACAAAGTCCTGGGACTTGTAGTTGGAGGGAGGGAACTCCAACAGGAAATGTCACAAAAAGAAATCCACAGTGTTATAGTGGACTCACAACATAGCCATTTATCTCCAATACAAGTACGAATCCTTCCTAAGCATGTCCATTAGTTTCTGGCAGGTATGTACTGAAATCACCTTATGGTGGATAACCCCTTTAATAATAATACTAATACTAATAATAATATTTATTTATAAAGAGCCTACAAATTCTACAATTTTATTGTACAAATAAGGACAAATATTATACACTAAATATTCAAACAAGAGGAGATAGGGCACAGCTCACAGTCTATGAGTTGGGCCTATTCAATATGATAAATATGATAAAATTGCATGTTTTGTTACCTAAAAAAACATGTTCCTAGATTTTTTTCTTTTAGACATCATATCATGGTTTTCAATGCCTTGGTTTTTCTAATTCTATAAAATATTTTTAACTCGATTTATTATGTTGTCACGATGCCGGCTGGCAGGTAGTGGACCCTCTGTGCCAGAGAGGGATTGGCGTGGACCGTGCTAGTGGACCGGTTCTAAGCCACTACTGGTTTTCACCAGAGCCCGCCGCAAAGCGGGATGGTCTTGCTGCGGCGGTAGTGACCAGGTCGTATCCACTAGCAACGGCTCACCTCTCTGGCTGCTGAAGATAGGCGCGGTACAAGGGAGTAGGCAGAAGCAAGGTCGGACGTAGCAGAAGGTCGGGGCAGGCAGCAAGGATCGTAGTCAGGGGCAACGGCAGAAGGTCTGGAAACACTGGCAAGGGACACACAAGGAACGCTTTCACTGGCACTAAGGCAACAAGATCCGGCAAGGGAGTGCAAGGGAAGTGAGGTAATATAGGGAGTGCACAGGTGATAACTCTAATTGGAACCACTGCGCCAATCAGCGGCGCAGTGGCCCTTTAAATCGCAGAGACCCGGCGCGCGCGCGCCCTAGGGAGCGGGGCCGCGCGCGCCGGGACAGAACAGACGGGGAGCGAGTCAGGTAGGAGAGCCGGGGTGCGCATCGCGAGCGGGCGCTACCCGCATCGCGAATCGCATCCCGGCTAGCAGCAGGATCGCAGCGCCCCGGGTCAGAGGACGTGACCGGGGCGCTGCAGCGGAGGAGGTGAAGCGAGCGCTCCGGGGAGGAGCGGGAACCCGGAGCGCTCGGCGTAACAGTACCCCCCCCCTTGGGTCTCCCCCTCTTCTTGGAGCCTGAGAACCTGAGGAGCAGACTTTTGTCAAGGATGTTGTCCTCAGGTTCCCAGGATCTCTCTTCAGGACCACAACCCTCCCAGTCTACTAAAAAAAAATTTTTTCCTCTGACCTTTTTGGCAGCCAAAATCTCCTTGACCGAGAAGACGTCCGAGGAGCCGGAAACAGGAGTGGGAGGAACAGATTTGGGAGAAAAACGGTTGAGGATGAGTGGTTTGAGAAGAGAGACGTGAAAGGCATTAGGGATACGAAGAGAAGGAGGAAGAAGAAGTTTATAAGAGACAGGATTAATTTGACACAGAATTTTGAAAGGACCAAGATAGCGTGGTCCCAACTTGTAGCTAGGGACACGGAAGCGGACATATTTAGCGGAGAGCCATACCTTGTCTCCAGGGGAAAAAACGGGGGGAGCTCTTCTTTTCTTATCCGCGAACCTCTTCATGCGTGAAGAAGCCTGTAAGAGAGAATTTTGGGTCTCTCTCCATATAATGGAAAGGTCACGAGAAATTTCATCCACAGCGGGCAGACCAGAGGGCAAGGGGGTAGGGAGGGGGGGAAGAGGGTGACGGCCGTACACCACGAAAAATGGGGATTTGGAGGAAGATTCAGAGACCCTGAAGTTATACGAGAATTCGGCCCATGGAAGGAGATCTGCCCAGTCATCCTGGCGGGAGGAAACAAAATGTCGCAAATAATCACCCAGGATCTGGTTAATTCTTTCTACTTGTCCATTGGACTGGGGATGATATGCAGAGGAAAAATTTAATTTAATCTTGAGTTGTTTACAGAGAGCTCTCCAGAATTTAGACACGAATTGGACCCCTCTATCCGAGACAATCTGCGTAGGCAACCCGTGAAGACGAAAAATGTGTACAAAAAATTGTTTAGCCAACTGAGGCGCAGAAGGAAGACCAGGAAGAGGAATGAAATGTGCCATTTTGGAGAATCGATCAACGACCACCCAAATAACGGTGTTGCCACGGGAAGGGGGTAGATCAGTAATAAAATCCATACCAATCAGAGACCAAGGCTGTTCGGGGACAGGCAGAGGATGAAGAAAACCAGCGGGCTTCTGGCGAGGAGTCTTATCCCGGGCACAGATAGTGCAGGCTCGCACAAAGTCCCCAACATCCGTCTCCAGAGTTGGCCACCAATAGAAGCGGGAGATGAGTTGCACAGATTTCTTGATGCCCGCATGACCTGCGAGATGGGAGGAGTGACCCCATTTGAGGATTCCGAGGCGTTGGCGTGGAGAAACAAAGGTCTTTCCTGGAGGAGTCTGTCTGATGGAGGCAGGAGAAGTGGAGATCAGGCAGTCAGGTGGAATGATGTGTTGCGGAGGGAGATCAACTTCTGAGGCATCCGAGGAACGAGAGAGAGCATCGGCTCTAATGTTCTTATCGGCAGGACGAAAGTGGATCTCAAAATTAAATCGGGCAAAGAACAGAGACCACCGGGCCTGGCGAGGATTCAGCCGTTGGGCCGACTGGAGGTAGGAGAGGTTCTTGTGGTCGGTGTAGATAATAACAGGAAATCTTGATCCCTCCAGCAGATGCCTCCATTCCTCAAGTGCTAATTTAATGGCTAGAAGTTCTCGATCCCCGATGGAGTAGTTCCTCTCCGCTGGAGAGAAGGTCCTAGAGAAAAAACCACAAGTGACAGCATGCCCGGAAGGATTTTTTTGTAGAAGAACAGCTCCAGCTCCTACTGAGGAGGCATCAACCTCCAATAGGAAGGGTTTGGAAGGGTCAGGTCTGGAGAGCACGGGAGCCGAAGAAAAGGCAGACTTGAGTTGTTTAAAGGAGTCTTCTGCTTGAGGAGGCCAGGACTTGGGATCAGCATTTTTCTTGGTTAAAGCCACGATAGGAGCCACAATGGTAGAAAAATGTGGAATAAATTGCCTGTAATAATTGGCGAACCCCAAAAAGCGTTGGATAGCACGGAGTCCGGAGGGGCGTGGCCAATTTAAGACGGCAGAGAGTTTGTCTGGATCCATCTGTAGTCCCTGGCCAGAGACCAAATATCCTAGAAAAGGAAGAGATTGGCATTCAAACAGACATTTCTCAATTTTGGCATAGAGTTGGTTGTCACGAAGTCTCTGAAGAACCATACGGACATGCCGGCGGTGTTCCTCTAGATTGGCAGAAAAAATTAGGATATCGTCCAGATATACCACAACACAGGAGTATAATAGATCACGAAAAATTTCATTGACAAAGTCTTGGAAGACGGCAGGGGCATTGCACAGTCCAAAGGGCATGACCAGATACTCAAAGTGTCCATCTCTGGTGTTAAATGCCGTTTTCCACTCGTCCCCCTCTCTGATGCGGATGAGGTTATAGGCGCCTCTTAAGTCCAATTTAGTGAAGATGTGGGCACCTTGGAGGCGATCAAAGAGTTCAGAGATGAGGGGTAAGGGGTAGCGGTTCTTAACCGTGATTTTATTAAGACCGCGGTAGTCAATGCAAGGACGTAGGGAGCCATCTTTTTTGGAGACAAAGAAAAATCCGGCTCCGGCAGGAGAGGAGGATTTACGGATAAAGCCCCTTTTTAGATTCTCCTGGACGTATTCGGACATGGCAAGAGTCTCTGGGGCAGAGAGAGGGTAAATTCTGCCCCGGGGTGGAGTAGTACCCGGGAGGAGGTCGATAGGGCAATCCCTCAGGAAGTGTTCGGTACTAGCACAGTACAGGCAGAGGTTCTCCATACGGCGTCGTGTCCTCTCTTGAGGTGTCAGGCGAGACCGGTCGACCTGCATAGCCTCCACGGCGGGAGGCACAGGAACAGATTGCAGGGGACCAGAGGAGAGAGGAGCCGAGGAGACGAAACGCCTCGTGCGAACAGAGTCCATATCTTGGCGGAGTTCCTGACGCCTTTCAGAAAAACGCATGTCAATGCGAGTGGCTAGGTGAATAAGTTCATGTAGATTAGCAGGAATTTCTCGTGCGGCCAGAACATCTTTAATGTTGCTGGATAGGCCTTTTTTGAAGGTCGCGCAGAGGGCCTCATTATTCCAGGACAATTCTGAAGCAAGTGTACGGAATTGTACGGCATACTCGCCAACGGAAGAATTACCCTGGACCAGGTTCAACAGGGCAGTCTCAGCAGAAGAGGCTCGGGCAGGTTCCTCAAAGACACTTCGGATTTCCGAGAAGAAGGAGTGTACTGAGGCAGTGACGGGGTCATTGCGGTCCCAGAGCGGTGTGGCCCATGACAGGGCTTTTCCGGACAGAAGACTGACTACGAACGCCACCTTAGACCTTTCAGTGGGAAACAGGTCCGACATCATCTCCAGATGAAGGGAACATTGGGAAAGGAAGCCACGGCAAAACTTAGAGTCCCCATCAAACTTATCCGGCAAGGATAAGCGTATCCCAGGAGCGGCCACTCGCTGCGGAGGAGGTGCAGGAGCTGGCGGAGGAGATGACTGCTGAAGCTGTGGTAGCAACTGTTGTAGCATAACGGTCAGTTGAGACAGCTGTTGGCCTTGTTGCGCAATCTGTTGTGACTGCTGGGCGACCACCGTGGTGAGGTCAGCGACAACTGGCAGAGGAACTTCAGCGGGATCCATGGCCGGATCTACTGTCACGATGCCGGCTGGCAGGTAGTGGACCCTCTGTGCCAGAGAGGGATTGGCGTGGACCGTGCTAGTGGACCGGTTCTAAGCCACTACTGGTTTTCACCAGAGCCCGCCGCAAAGCGGGATGGTCTTGCTGCGGCGGTAGTGACCAGGTCGTATCCACTAGCAACGGCTCACCTCTCTGGCTGCTGAAGATAGGCGCGGTACAAGGGAGTAGGCAGAAGCAAGGTCGGACGTAGCAGAAGGTCGGGGCAGGCAGCAAGGATCGTAGTCAGGGGCAACGGCAGAAGGTCTGGAAACACTGGCAAGGGACACACAAGGAACGCTTTCACTGGCACTAAGGCAACAAGATCCGGCAAGGGAGTGCAAGGGAAGTGAGGTAATATAGGGAGTGCACAGGTGATAACTCTAATTGGAACCACTGCGCCAATCAGCGGCGCAGTGGCCCTTTAAATCGCAGAGACCCGGCGCGCGCGCGCCCTAGGGAGCGGGGCCGCGCGCGCCGGGACAGAACAGACGGGGAGCGAGTCAGGTAGGAGAGCCGGGGTGCGCATCGCGAGCGGGCGCTACCCGCATCGCGAATCGCATCCCGGCTAGCAGCAGGATCGCAGCGCCCCGGGTCAGAGGACGTGACCGGGGCGCTGCAGCGGAGGAGGTGAAGCGAGCGCTCCGGGGAGGAGCGGGAACCCGGAGCGCTCGGCGTAACATATGTTATATTTATCTACCAATTTTAGATGCCAAGCAACCAGTAAATATGTTTGGGAATACAGAAAAAAATAGAGCACTAAAAGAAAACCCACACAAACATGAAGAGAACATAAAAACTACATGCAAATGCTGCCAGAAACTTAGTTTTCTGCTTATCACTTAGCTCCCATGTTGATCCGTTGAAATAAATTGGGCAAAATTATATCAAAACCTACAAAAATGTAGCAGAACCCTACAAGCAGTTCCGTAAATCACCGCACTGTCAAAAACAGTGCTGGCTCCCTAAATAATCTTGGAACTTTAACTATCAACAACCATATGCAATCAGCTTGCATTGTGGGGTGCCAGTGGGTAGACAGTAGAAACTGTAATGTCCGTTTATTTGTTTTTATGTCTTGGGGTCTGTTCAGACGATAGTTTTTGTCTGAGCAGTTTGCTATTCTCCCTGGCTGGGGAATAGTTATTTCTCAGAGCCAATAACAACTCGGGTGTGGCTATTTAAACCCGAGCTCTGCTACACTCTGGTCTGGTGAATTGTGCAATGCTGACCATGTCTACTTAATCATGCACCTTATTTTTATCTTGTAATATTTTTGCGTTTTTACTATGGTTATAGTCCTGTTTATTATAGATTTTAGTCTGTTACATTTGTCTGTTTTTAGGATTGTGTATGTCCGTTCTGCTTTAGCCTTGTATCTTGTTGTTTGGAGTTTGGTTTTGTGGAGTCTATTCCAACTCATCCGTTTCTCAGTCTAGTGTTCCATGTATTCTATTTTTGTTTCCTTCTAGGCCATTATTCTGATCACACACTGGAGTGTTACCACTGGCTAGAAGTATATTTGGAGTTATTTTGCTGTCTACTCCTTTAGTGGAGTGGGGTGTCTGGTTTGTTTATGTTCTGTGTTCCAATGTGAACAGTGTTCTATGTTCCTGATTAGTTTAGTGTTTATCATTAAGTTCTTCTGTTTATCCCCTGCAGTGATTAGTCTAGTTCATTTATTCATGTCTGCCGTTTACCTGGATTCCAGTTTTTGAACACTATATTCTGGTTTGTTAGTACACTATATTCTGGCCTGTTTGCCTGTATATATTATTGTCTTGTATATCTGCTTGTTTAGTAGTTTCCCCATTTTATCTGTTCTTGGCTGTGACCGACTATGTATATTAATAATTTTTACGCCCACTGCACTTTTGCTCAGGTTGGGACCGGCACCGTGGTTGTCGATCCGCCATTTAAAGCGGATGGGCAAGTAGGCAGGGAGAGTGTTTCAAGGGACAGCTTAGGGCTTACTTTCCCTGTCCCCCTAGTCGGTCAAGACAGAAACCCTTTTACTCACTTGAGCTCACTAGATTCAATGGCTGCTACTGACTGCACCATATAAGAGGCTAAATGGCTGGGATCAGACATTTCTATCATTATTGCCAGTATTTTTTCTATAGCAAGAGTAAAAAACAAGTGGTAAAGACACAAGTGACACTAATATTATGAGAAGGAATAGAATTGAAAGGTCCATCCCTTGTATTCTCCAACAGCAGACAATGAGGAACACTATGCCGGTCACTATAGACATCCAACTGTTGATTGATCTATTGCCAACTTTATGAGTTGAACATTTTCTCCTCCATATTTGGTTCCTACTTGACAGTGATAAAAAAAAATCATACATTATCCCATTGTTGCATCATAACTATTCATCAAGTATCAGACCATCTGTATCCCAGAACCTGACTTCATTGAAATTCTGTATACAGTACCATATCCACCTGTCTAATTAGAAATTACCGTTCCCCTTCCAGTAAGTGATATGTGCAGCTACAATAAGTCATACAATGTTGTAGCATGTGATCATGGGAATTAACCTGATTGCAATTTATGGGGTCAGGAAGAATTTGTTTCCTCGTCCTATGAGGTTAAATGGGCAGCTGCCCCATCGGAGGGTTTTATTTCCCTGTTCTCTGATTCAGCAGCTAGAAACTAAAGTAATATAAAACTGATGGATTCCATCCAGACTGAGGAGATCTTATTTCATGAAGAAAATTACTAATTTAATCAAATAAATTACCATTTCATTTATAGAAGCCAATACAGCATTTTCACAACACATTTTTCAAAATTAGATTTATTTATTTAGAGGTTTTAGAGAACCATGTCAAATCCCATCACTTGATGTATATTGTTAAATGGGCACTGTCAGATCTAAAAACTTTTTATATGTTGTTACTGATGAAAATTCAAGACCTTTTGTAATATGGTTGTTTAAAAATGTTGAATATTTAGTAAAGAGACGGCTTCTGAAAATTCCACCACTAGGGGTCCCCATGCCTACTGGGACCCTGACCAGTCCTGGACAAGTGATGATTCACAGACAAGGCTGCATGAGCAGACACACCAATCACCTCCCACCACCACAAGGGAGGGACACGTCCCCTTCCCCTAAGAGGATTTCTAACACTGTGAGCTAATGAAAATAGATATTTATATAATAAATATAGGTGATAGAGGCATAAAAGGTAGATGGTCAGGAATAGGTACCGAGTAACATATTCTTTTATTTTTTTTATTTTTTGTGGGAGCTGACAGCTACATTTTAAATGGGCACTCTCAGTTATAAAAACTTTTTAGATGTTGTACATCTTGACAAAACAATAGTTTTTCTAATAAACTTCTTTTAAAAAAATCAAATTTTATTAAAGAAATCTGCCTTTGAAAATCTCACCACTAGGGGTCCCCATACCTCCTGGGACACTAATGAGTCCCACAGAGGCATGAGCGTGTCCAAGGGTTATGGACACGAGATGGCTGATTGACAAGGCTGCAGGAGGAACACAGCCTGCAGCAACACTGCTCTAACACAGAGTTTTACCAAACATGTGCTTCCAGCTGTTGAAAAACTACAAATTCAAGTATGCCTGTACAGTCAAAGGATGTCTGGGCATGCTGGGAGTTGTAGTTTTGCAACAGTTGTAGGCACACAGCTGAAGGCAACACTGCTGCAAAAAAGAGTTATTCAAACACTGTACTTCCAACTATTCCAAAACTACAAGTCCCAGCATTACAGGACTGGCAATGGATGATACACATGAATGACAATGGAAAAATATATAAAAAGCATGCATAAAATACCACTGTACTTTTAGCACTAAACCTTTGCACTAATTTAAGAAGATGTCAGTTATACACTCACCATATTGTCTTTGGTGGTAGAGTACAGGCAATCCCCAATAATCATTGTGTGTGTGTGTGTGTGTGTGTGTGTGTGTGTGTGCGTGTGTGCGTGTGTTTACAGTATAAAACCAGAGAGGAAAGGGTTACAGAGTAGGGCTGCCAGGCTCCCCAGAGCAGTGAGTCAGCAGAGTGAGAGATGTAGAGGAGTCATCACAGTGCAGGCAAGAGAAGGACATTGAGCAGCTGTAATATGCTATTTTTTGTGAACTATAGGTGATAGATACATAAAAAATACATGTACATGATCAGGACAAGGCACTGAGTAACATATAACAGTTTTTATTTTTTTTAGGGATCTGGCAGGTACACTTTAAGTCTTAATGGCTTAATCTTTTCCTTTCTCTGTAGATTTCGAGCACTTATCCAGCTATACCCTACCTCCACCACTGTTGATCAGGTGCATTAAGATGCCCTGGCATTTATGCCAGCATCACAGCCTCTTCAATATTTTTCAGAATTACTGCACTTTTAGTAGGGATGGCGCAAGGTGCTAAATTTTTGTAAACTTAATATCATTAGATGTTACCCTAAAGACTCTACCACTCCTACTTTGACCTTGGCAATGGTAACGTTGCTCGAATCCCCAGCACTACTATGTTGTCCCACAGAAGGTAACATTAGCATATGGACACAGCACAGTCATCATATTGGGAACATAGAACTTCTCCAGTATTATGGAAACATTTGGCTCACACGTTATTTGCGATCACAGAGGGGATACATAACACTTATAACTTAACATTTAATCAGTAATAATGAAATGCAGAAACCCCACAGACAAAAATGTAAAGCAAACACATATAAGGTGAGGGTACTAATCACCTTGAAGAATAATCCACAGGGTTGTGCTGGATAAATATTTGGAGTACTCCAGCAGCCACCCAAAATGAAATCCAAGACAGTCACAGGACGGGGACAGATGCATGAGATGATGACCAAGCGAAGGAGCAGGGTATAAAGATTGTAGTTAACCCTAGTAGTCCTTAAACAGGGAGATGTAGTGGGACTATCCCTACTCGCGCAGGAACTGTCGGGGCACTCGCCCTAATAAGGACTACCCCTGCCCCGAACTACCCCTTGGTCTCGCCCTAGAAGCCCCTAACAATAATGACACCCTTGATAAACACACCTAAAGTGTTTCCGCCACGTGTGGTGGGTTCCTCAGGGGTCGAGTTGAACAAGAGTGTACAGCAATGATGAATGAAACAAAGACACTCCTGTGGACCCATAAACATAGTAAACCTGCACAGCTGCAACAATGCAAAAAACAAACAAACAACAGAATACAAGGACTACAGCTGCGGTCACTATGATTTACAGTGAGTAGAGCGACAACTATTTACAAAATTATCCAACAATGTGCCTCTTCCCAAAAATGAAAGCCTATGTCCAGCATTTGAAACAATGTAGAGAAATCTGTGGGAATCAATACATAAGCAGAGAGGCACTAAGATCAGTGGCAGAGCCCAACCACCTATCGTTGTACTCACTGTACCGTCGAACTGCATTTGCAGAGTCACAAGGCCTGGTCTGTCTCCTCACACTTTATTTGAATGCATGCACTGAACACAGCCATTGACCTTGGAGTGAAGAATAATTTGATTGAAATTTACCAACTTTAGCTTAAAAATATTATTATTTATTAATATGTTTAAATACTTAAGTAGCCTGATTATTTTTATGAGGGTGATAAATGGAGATAGAGTTACGGTAAGATTGTATGAATATAGAGGAGTCCGAGTTAGACTTACTAGCTCCAGAACCCTGTGTACAATATCATCTCACGAAAACATTTAAATTGCACTTTATTATTCATTTAGGAACTTCTAGCACTCATATAATTTCTTTGAAGGAACCCTTTTAATAGGAGGTTGGAAACGCGTTGACTGTCTTTATTTTTTTTTACTCCAAAAACAAGTTGCTTTTGTATGGATACTTTATAATATATACATTATAAATCAATCATAAAATATGTAGAATTTATAAAGGAATAAAACAAGTGCTCAAAAATCCTGAGAAAGATCTGTGTCTAGACCGGTGGGGCTTCTTTTCTTTTCATACACTGCATGTATAAGCTTCTGGGTGTTCTAGTAATAGACTTGTTAGCTCTGAGCAGAGCACAGAAGGGCAGAGCGCAGGCAGGCTCTCATGTTCTAGTGACGTGAGAGTGAATAGTTTTAAACATTCAGAACGGGGGCGGGCAGAGTGGGAATATGTAGGTGGCAGGGGAGCGTGGAAGGCCGGCTCCCTGCCTCCATTGCGCAGAGCTGTGCAATGCAATTACAAGAATAACGCTATCCATACTTTATTAATACAAGTTTTTAATGCTGTTGACCTGCACTATAACCCAGCCTGTCAGTTTCCCTTTAACTTTTTTGTACATATGTCAAACTATAAGTATGCATTTTTTCATGAGTGCCTAAGGGTCATGTATGTCACTGCATGGCTATAGTGAATGCTGGGAAATTCTCCTCATGTACACTGCAAACGCAAAGGAAATAGATCCTAAGTTGACATAGAGAGTGAACATGTGTGTACATGAAAAGCATAAACGATGCAAACAATAAATATATTGTATAAATATGAATATAATATAATATATATATATATATATATATATTTGCATGAGACTGTGGAATACTAAGAAAATATTTAATATTCCCCAAGGAATTCAAATTCCTTGCTCAATGTTGTGAAGTAAAGTGCCTAGACCTATAGCAGCTAGTGATACACACAGTACAGAGCTTGGATACATGATACCATGTGACCGCCACAGCTGTTTGCAGATATCATGCGTGGACCAGATGTGGCGGAATGCCTCTCACAGCATGACATCCACATACTGGGATTCCCATACAACTTGAAAAAGCCATTTATCACAGGGGATTGAATATCACCCCTGTGTTTACTTCTCTATAAACAAGTTTAAACAACTTGTTGAAAACTTTACATACTTTGGCTTCAGAAGGATCCAGTCTTCTGCTTCCTTGTATATTTTTGTACCTTGTTAAGCGAAAAACACAGGCTTTCTGTAGAAATGTACCTTGTGATGACTATACAGTCTGGAATGTAAGGAAAAATACACTAACTGCTGAAAATATCAGCCCCTTTATAAAAGTTATATTCTGGGCACCGCATTGGGATAAACTCTACACCTATGTTACAGACAGAAGTGCTATCTTTTAAAGGGGCCTTCCATCCATCTTGAGAAAAACAAGGTAGTAATGCGATGAGTGTAAAAAAGTTTGAACGAGATTAGAAAACCTGGCTGAGTCCTTTTAGGAACAGCACCACATCTGTCAATGGCTTGTATCTGGGAGCTAAGCACCATTAAAGAGGTACACCGATGGAAAAAACTAAATGTCAAATCAATTGGTGCCAGAAAGTTAAACAGATTTGTAAAAAAAAAATCTTTATCCTTCCAGCACTTATCACTAGGAACTGTCCAGAGGAGGATAGGTTTGCTATGAGGATTTCCTCCTGCTCTGGACAGTTCCTGACATGGACAGAGGAGTCAGCAGAGAGCACTGTGGTCAGACTGAAAAGAAATTCAAAAAGAAAATAACTTCCTGTAGAGCATACAGCAGCAGATAAGTACTGGAAGAATTAAGATTTTTTTAATAAAAGTGATTTACAAATCTCTTTAACTTTCTGGCACCAGTTGATTTGAATTTTTTTTCCCACTGGAGTACCCCTTTAAGGAAAAAGCAGCCATGATTTTCCAAACCTGTTCAAATCCTTTAAATTCATCAGTTTACTACCTTGGGTCTCAGACATGGAAACCAAAGAATGACGACTTATATTGATGGAACTTATTGCGATACAATTCTCTCACATGCCATTGGCAATATTGTCTTATCATGTGGCCAAAGGGCTGCCAGAGTTAATCCTGCACCTAGTATGTCTGGACAAGATTCAGTTGTTAAAATGCTTTATTAAAATAATAATCTATATTCAGATACAGTAGGGACGTATTCAAAAAAGTCTAACAGTGGCTTTTCTGGCGCATCTTACACTGTACACCCAGTCTACCCACCTCCAAGGTTGTATAGTTAATGCCAGCTTTTTTCTCTTTTGTACATGCTATCAATCAATACGCAAATTTTTTTCTGAGGCCATGCCCTCCTAAAGAAAATGAGCACAACCAAGGTAATACTCGTTTGAAGATGTACCAAAAGTACAGACAAAAAAACTATTGTTTTTCAATAATACAAATGATGAATATTAGCAAGTGCATGATTCCAAGTGCATCATTCCAGGCTTAACCCCTTTTAAATGTTCAGACTCTTTTATGTACAGTACGACAAAAAGAACCATTTTCATTTATTTGATAAAAATGCTTGACCTGAGGAGGTTTTGGAGATTTGAAGTACAAAATGCATGCTGCAACTTTATTTAAGGTCTATTGGACTGACAAAGACAGCCACTACAGTGCTGTTTCCACTAGCCCCATAGACATCAAATAGAACATATGTGTAACGGCTGGTGGTGTGGATCCGCTGTACCTGTGTGGACGATGACATGAGCTGCACCAGGGAGTCTAAGGAGCTGCTGTTTTTCACCAGAGCCTGCCGCAAAGCGGGATGGACTTGCTACAGCAGACGGCTCCCAGGTCGCTACCCCTCATCCACAGAAGAAGCCGAGGTGATGCGAGGCAAAGCAGGAAGAAACGTACTCAGAGTCGGGGACAGGCAGGTAGGTCAGGTCTGGCGGCAAGGAACAGTGGTCAGGAAACGTAGCAAGAGAACTGGTACATGGAAAATCAGATAACACAGGGAATGCTTTCTCTAAGGCAACAGGGCACAAAGATCCAGCAGGGAACATGAGGAAGTGCAATGTAAAATAGGGTCAGTTCCAAGGAAACACCAATCAGTGGTGCACTGGCCCTTTAAATCTCTAAGTGCCAGCACGCGCGCGTGCCCTAGGAGGCGGGTATGCGCGACAGCAACCAGGGAAAACAGAGGAAGCAGGAAGATGGCAGGGCAGGTGAGAACTGAAGTGCATCATGTGAAGCGCATTGTGGTCTGTGCGGGGAGTAGGGCAGAGAGTGCGCCCTCGCCCAGTGGCGCTGCACGTAACAGTACCCCCCCCCCCCTTAGGTCTCCCCCTTTTTTTAGGCTGCACAAACCAACAGGAACGGACATAATCAATGATATCCTGTTTTAAACTAGGCCACTAATATTTTCTGGAGATGACCTGTAGGGACTTACGAGTTCCAGAATGACTGGCCAGAAGAGAGAAATGGCCCCATTTCAAGACTCGGAGTCTTAAACAGGGAGATACGTAAGTCTTTCCAGGAGGCAGATGCTGAAGAGTTGCTGGCGGTGCAGAGATGAGCCGCTCAGGAGTAATATTATGCTGAGGAGGAGATTCTCGGTCATGCACATCCGAAGTCCTGGAAAGAGCGTCAGCTCGTGAATTCTTCTCTGCAGGACGGAAGTGGATGTAGAAGTCAAATCTGGAGAAGAATAGAGACCATCGGGCCTCCTGTGGGTTGAGTCGATGGGCTGTCTGAAGATGAAGCAAGTTCTTGTGGTCATAATATATAGTAACAGGATGTACAGAACCCTCCAAGAGATGACGCCATTCTTCCAAAGCCAGCTTTATAGACAAGGGTTCACGGTCTCCAATAGTATGGTTTTTCTCTGTGGGAGAGAAGGTTTTAGAGAAAAAAAAACACAGGTTAAAATTCTTCCCCTAGAGGACTTTTGTGTTAAGACAGCACCTGCTCCAACTGAAGAAGCATCCACCTTCAAAAGAAAAGGCTTGCCTGAGTCGGGTCTAGACAGGACCGGAGCCTGGCGGTCTTTAACTGTTTAAAAGTATCTTCAGCCTCCGGAGACCAGACCTTGGGATTAGAAGTCTTCTTGGTGAGAGAGACAATGGCCACAACCAAGGTGGAGTAATGAGAAATAAATTGCCGATAGTAATTGGCAAAACCTAGAAAGCGCTGAATAGCTTTTAGGCCGGTAGGTCGGGGCCAGTCCAGTACAGCAGACAACTTGTTAGGATCCATCTGTAGACGTTTACTAGTAACGATGTAACCCAGAAAAGGAAGACTGTTTTTTTTTCAAAAATGCACTTCTCTAGTTTAGCATAAAGGGGATTGTCTCAGAGACGTTGTAAGACCTGGCGGATGTGAGAACGATGAGTCTGAAGATTGGGCGAGTAGATAAGAATATCCTCCAAACACAGGTGTATAAGAGGTCACAAAAAATATAATTGACAAACTCCTGGAAGACTGCTGGAGCATACGGAGAGTCAGAACGGCATCACAAGATACTCAAAATGTCCATCCCCAGTATTAAATGCAGTCTTCCGTTCGTTAACCTTCTCTTATGCGAATCAAGTCATAGGCACCTCAAAGGTCAAGGTTGGAGAAAATCCCCGCTCCACGCAGACGATCAAATAATTCCGAGATCAAGGGAAGTGGGTAGCGGTTCTTGGTGGTGATTTTATTCAGGCCGCGATAGTCAATGCAAAGTCACAAAGAACTATCTTTTTTCTCTACAAAAAAGAATCTGGCTCTGGCAGATAAAGATGACTTCCTGATAAAGCCTTTTTGAAGATTTCCTTAAATATATTTAAACATGGCCTGGGTTTCGGGAATAGACAAAGGGCAAATTCTTCCCCGATGAGGAGTGCTCCCGGGCATTAAGTCTATAGGACAATCATAGGGATGATGAGGAGGGAAAACTTCAGCTTGTTTCTCACTGAAGACATCAGCATAGTCCTGAAGAAACAAAGCCAAATCGAGCCGAGGAGTAGATGGAGGCACCAACTTAGAAGGACGTGTATGAATAAAGTGACCGTTGCAATAAGGTCCCAAACGGAGAACTTCCCCAGTTGTCCAATCCAACTGCAGGGCATGGAGTTGCAACCAAGGAAGGCCCAGCAGGAGAGGGGAGATGCAATGAGGAAGTACATAGAAGGACAAGTTTTCCTTATGCAAGACTCCGACCTGCATAGATAATAGTTCTGTGCGGAATAGCACAGTACAGTCCAGATTTTCTTTGTTAACTGTAGAGATGTACAAGGGCTTCAACAGGCGAGACACCGGCAGATGATACCTATGTACAAAGGAGGCATCAATTAAATTTACCACGGGACCAGAGTCCAAGAAGGCAAGAACGGAAATAATCTACGGAAATAGTAGAGAAAGCTGGACCGTCAAACTTAAGCGTGGAGAGGAGGTATTAACACCTAGGGAAGCCTCTCCCAGAAACCCTAGGTGCGAGCGTTTCCCTGTGACTGTGGACGCACAGGACAATCTCTGGGGAAATGATCTGCACTGGTGCAGTAGAGGCAAAGATTCTCAGCTCATCAGCAAGTTTTTTCCTGCAGAGTCAGGTGAGACTGATCCACCTGCATAGCCTCCACTGCGGGAGGCAACGTAGAAGATTGCGGTAGTTGCTGGAAGACTGGTGCCAGGTGAGGAAAGCGCCAAGGTCGTGCAGACTCCCTTTCCTGATGTTGTTCCTCACGTCGTTCAGAGAAATAGATATCAATCCGAGAGGCCAAATGTATGAGATCATTCAGAGTAGAAGGCAATTCCCGGGCAGCAAGGACATCCTTAATATGGCTAGAAAGTCCTCTTTTGTATGAGACATAAACAGCTTCATTATTCCAAGACAACTCTGAGTACGGAAATGGATGGCAAACTCTCCCACAGAGGAGTTGCCCTGGGAAAGACTCAGCAAGGCCATTTCAGCAGAAAAAGCACAAGCAGGTTCTTCAAATACGCTTCGGAATTCAGCCAAGAAAGCATAAAGTCTGGCTGTAAGTGGGTCACTGTGATACCATAATGGGGTTGCCCAGGCCAGAGCCCTTCCTGTTAAGAGACTGAGGACAAAGGCCACCTTTGCTTGTTCTGTAGGGAACTGTTCCGCCATTAGCTCGATGTGCATGGAGCACTATGTCACAAAACCAAGACAGGATTTGGGATCTCCCTCATACTTCTTGGGAAGGGACGGACGGAGCTTGGATCCCGTGGTAACTACAGGAACGGGAGGCAATACTGGAGCAGGAGGAGGCTTTGGCTGCTGCGGTTGTTACTGGGCAGAAAGCAACTGCTGCATCAAGGCTTTGGTTTAACTGCTGTGCCTGCTGGGCCAACTGCTGCGACTGGAGAACCACGATGGTGGCGAGATCCGGGTTCTTGGGTAGAGGTACCCCAGCGGGATCCATGGCCAGATCTTGCTGTAATGACGCTGGATGTGGATCCACTTACCTGTGTGGCTGATGACACGGGCCATATTGGGGAGCAGAGTCTAAGGTGCCACTGGTTTTCACCAGAGCCCGCCGCAAGGCAGGATGGGTTTGCTGCGGCAGGCGACACCCAAGTCGCTACCCCCGATACGACTCAACCACACAAGTAGCTGGGCAAGGCGAAGTACAGTAGGATGAGGCAGAGACAAATTCGGACTTAGCAGAAGGTCAAGGCAGGCGGCAAAGGTGCAAAGTCAAAAAACGTAGCGGAAGGGTCAGAACACGGGCTAGGCAAATAGACAAAGGGTACGCTTAATCTCAGGCAAATGGCACTAAAGATCTGTCAGGGAAGAATGGGAGGTGCAGGGACTTATAGAATAGTGTCAGGTGTTGCACATAATTATGGGCATACTGGCCCTTTAAATTTCAGAGCTCCGGCACGCGTGCACCCTAGGAGACGGGGACACGCGCGCCGGAGCTGGGACGCAGTGGAGGAGGCAGCAGAGGACCGTGGTAAGTGATGGGCTGGGATTCGCATGCGGCGCATCCTGCGATGCAAATCCATGCCCCGCCAGCAGCAGGGGAGAGCGAGACAATGCGCTCATGACCAGCACAATTGACCGGAGAGCAATGTGTTACAGCTGTTTTTGCCTATAAACCACCTCCTGTTGATTTCAATGAGAGCCTTAGAAAAAAAAAAAAAAAAACATTTGTCTTGTGGCCCTAACTCAGCTAAAACGTTGTAGGCCAAACAAGCTCTCTGAACAGAAGTTTTGCATAACTTGCATTCTGAAATGAGAGAACAATAAAAATTGTCATTAGAAACAACAGCGTAGAACTCTCCATTAAGAGTTTTATAGTTTTCAGGGTTGACCATTCATGAGATGAGTATACACAGTGCTAAGAATAAGGCTGGGGTGAATGACTACCACTAATGGACTTTGGAGCCATAGAAATACCATAGAAATAGAAGGTCATACACCTTTAATAGCTGACAGCTATTCCTCTGTCTCCCTCATACATGTGTTTGACCAAGTCTGAATGAGTTCCCTATAGAAAGGGAATAAGTCAATTTCAGACATATCCACCGTATCTTGCATCCCATAAATACAAAGGATGAGGCATGTTTAAATTAAACATGTCCAAAACTTGTTTCCTGAACATCATCCATCGGGAGAGTCAAGAGTCCCCAAGATTGTTGGCTGATCCCACCAAAATCACAGGGTTCTGACAGCTTTATGTGTGTGGGTACCTTTACATATGAATTTAGGTTCAGTGGGCACAAAGAGAATGCTTTATGTCTATACACATAGTGCTGTAAAGCTTAATGTAAACAAAATAATGGCATGGGACTTTTTTTTTCATATTTTTGATCTTTTACACCATGGTTACATTCTATGTGTTGTTTGGCTGGGGAACAGATGGCAGCAAGAAGCACTCCATGGGAAATGGTAAGGTCTTGCAAACAAAGATCGAGTGTTTCCCTGTGAGAGTTGTGTTGTGTCGTAGTAAAGCGGGTCACATTAGTATCTACAAGTGGCCACAACCATGAGCAAGGATTTTATGAGACTATGGGGTCACAGTCGCAGCCACTTTTCGGTCACAGTATGACCCGATTTGCTTGGCCTAGCCACGACACAGCACTACTCATGCAGGAAGTGCTCTTTTTGTTTTTACACCACAACATGTCCTGTTGCTACCGTTCTTTGGCTTTTGCATTGTTCACTAGTAACTTAATTTTTAGTTCTCAACTCCTTTTTTGGGATGTAGTAAGAACCCCACCTAATGTTATCTTCTTTAGGTTGGAATTTGGGGTGTGTATTGGACTATAACAAAAAACTTCCTCCATAGACCAGTGTCATTAAAGAAGAAATCTATACTGAACCTTATGCTTAAATGGGGACATATTCAAAATCGAGAGAATTTTATAGTAATTTAGACTCATCTCATTTTTGTTATCGTTTGTATATCAAAGGTCTCTGCAGTAGCTGTCAGTATTTGACAGGGTTTATTTTTGCTCCTGCCACCTTATTTTCCTGCCACCTTGTTATTTTCGTGCCAAATGTTTTATCTTTGCTCCAAAATTTTCATGTGATTGAAAATACAAATCAGACCTTCCTGGATCATGACAGACCTTATCACAGCAACCCATGATGAAGAAGACTGGAGCATCAAGGAGCTTTTATGGCAGGAATGTTGGGACAATGTATTACAATATTTCATGGTGTAAACAGTCAGGGAATAATCAGTGTGTCAACTTATGTGAGCTTACCATCGTCATATGCAAAACAGCATACCATCTAAATGCTGTCAAAAATAAAACAAGTGCCGCTGATTCTGAAGGCATGAGTGACAAAAAAATGATTTACATTTAAAAAAAAAAAAATAAATTATACAAAACAATGGGCAGAGCAGCGTAAATTTGCCACAAATTTTAGTGCAAACCAGGAGCTCATGTGCTGCATTTATTAAAGGGAATCTGTCAGCAGCATCACCCTCAGTAACCTGCTGGTACTGCCAGTTAGTGCAGCTGATGCTGATCAAAATGGTGACAACTTTTTCTTCGCAGTTCCTGCAGTTCCTGGGATATCATTAAAAATCCAAATATGTAAATGAGGCTCTTGGTGCACTCGGGGCGTTCCCTAGTCCCAGGGTGCACTGGTTCTTCTTTCTTGCTCATGCCCTAATCCCCATAGCAAACCTTTCCTGCTCCGGATAGTTCCCAACATGGACAGAAGTGTCAGCAGAGAGCACAGGGGTAAGACTAGAAAGATCTTAAAGGGGTACTCCCATGGAAAACTTTTTTTTTTTTTTTAATCAACTGGTGCCAGACAGTTAAACAGATTTGTAAATTACTTCTATTAAAAAATCTTATTCCTTGCAGTACTTATTAGCTAATGAATACTACAGAGGGAATTTTTTTTTCTTTTTGGAACACAGTTCTCTCTGCTGACATCGCCAGCACAGTGCTCTCTGCTGACATCTATGCCCACTTTAGAGTAGGATAAAATCCCCATAAGAAAATATATGCTGCTCTGGACAGTTCCTAAAATGGACAGAGATGTCAGCAGAGAGCACTGTGCTTGTGATGTCAGCAGAGAGCACTGTGTTCCAAAAAGAATAGAATTTCCTCTGTAGTATTCAGCAGCTAATAAGTACTGGAAGGATTAAGATTTTTTTATAGAAGTAATTTAAAAAAATAAAAAGTTTTCCACTGGAGTAACCCTTTAACAACTTCTTCTGGAGCATAAAAAAGCTGATAAGTACTGGAAGGATTAAGACTTTTGGCTTAAAAAAATGAAATTTACAAATCTGGATAACTTTCTGGCACCAGTTGATTTGAGTTTTACAATCTTTTTATTGGGTTTTTAAAAACATAAAAGACATTTTTAACATAGCGTTGAACAGTCATTAAATCTCTTACATGGGGGGGATCCATCACATAAAATAATATACATGCATGTTACAAGGATATTATCGCAAGATTACACTTGGGCGACGATCAACCCCTCAATGGTAAGTTATGAAGAAAAACAAGGAACTATTTAGTCCAAGGTAGTACTAGAATAAGGGTACGTTCACACGCGCGGATTTTTGCAGCGAATTTAGCTGCGGATCCGCTGGTGAAGGCCCCGCTCTATGCTGGCTTTACATGTGCCTGCTGGTAGCGGCAATACGCCCTACCAGCAGACACAGCACAGTGATGTGTGCGGCGTACTTGCACATCGCGGCCAGTCTCCCTGCTCGCACATCGCAGTGTGTCTGCTCGTCGTGGTGTATTGCCACTACCAGCAGGCACATGTAAAGCCAGCATAGAGCCGGCCTCCACCAGCGGATTTGCAGCGTAAAATACGCTGTAAATCCGCGCGTGTGAACGTACCCTTACAATGGAAAACGTATTAATCAATACCAGTAAAGATAAAAATAAAGGGCAAGTGTGCAACTAGCACTGTTACTTTAGGTTTAATCAGTTGATTTGAAAACATTTGAAAAAAAAATCTAGACAAAACCCCAATTTTGGAATAACGGAGAGCTTGGTTTAAAAAAAAATTGTGTGAAAGCAATAAAAAAAATAAAAATGTAGTGTCATTTTTTGCACCACAGTCTTGACACCAAAGTCACTTAAACATTGATGGGAATCCTTTAGAATAGTGGTGTCCGAAGGCTGTCCGGGCATGCTGGGAGTTGTAGTTTTGCGACAGCCGGAGGTCCAAAGTTTGGACACCACTGCTTTAGAATATGTCCCCTAGTTTGTGTTTCAGTTGTGAAGTGAGGCAGATAAGCAATGCAAACATTGGACCAGAAATCCAGATAACAGTATCCGGCTATCGAGATCTTCTACCTTCAGAAAACAGTCAGCATGTCTTAAAGGGGTACTCCGTCCCTAGACATCTTATCCCCTATCCAAAGGATAGGGGATAAGATGTCAGATCACCGCGGTCCCGCTGCTGGGGACCCCCGGGATCGCCACTGCAGCACCGCTATCATTACTGCACAGAGCGAGTTCGCTCTGTGCATAATGACGGGCGATACAGGTGACGGAGCAGCGTGACGTCATGGCTTCGTCCCTCGTGACATCACGGCCCGCCCCCTTAATTCAAGTCTATGGCAGGGACATGATTACCGCCACGCCCCCTCCCATAGACTCGTATTGAGGGGGCGGGCCGTGACGTCACGAGGGGCGGAGCCGTGATGTAACGATGCTCCGGCCCCTGTATTGCCCGTCATTACGTGCAGAGCGAACTCGCTCTGTGAAGTAATGACAGCGGGGTGATCGCAGCTGCGATCCCGGGGGTCCCCAGCAGCGGGACCGCGGTGATCTGACATCTTATCCCCTATCCTTTGGATAGGGGATAAGATGTCTAGGGGCGGAGTACCCCTTTAAAAAGATTATTGGAGTTCATATAATGGAATTATTTTTGCAGCCTAATGGAAGTTTATGTTTGTCATATTCCAGCCACAGCTGCGATTTGCATGGCAGACTGCATATTCAGTGTAAAACGGTTCTGTGTTATGTTGGGATCCTGTTTTATTTATCGCAGGCAGATAACACGATTTCATCTGAAACCAGGTGGCCCTCTAATTTCCATCTGTTATTCCTGCGTCTGTGCCGGTAGCAGACCTTAGAAGTGAGCAGTAGCGAGCAGTATGTGTGATGCTGAGTAACATCTGTTCCTACCAGCATGTTACACTAACTTTTAGGGCTTTTTTTTTCTTTCTCCTTTTTCAGTTTATTTTGTAAAGCTTGTTTTTTATTTCCGTTTTAAGAACTTTTTTTTTTGTCCAGCACCATTTACTAAACTCTTCTTAGAAGCTCCAGACCATTTCGCCTATGCCTTATTTCTCCTCAAAATATCTATGTCCACAGCAATTACCCAGTTGACTAAACTTTACATGGTTTTTGGCCGGCGCTGTCGAGAGCATTTTGTTCCACAGAAGGTGGTCCAGCCAACGTAATCCATTTCTGGCAGAGCATATTACAGCATATCATATTGTATTGGAACGTTCAAAATAAAATAAAAAAAGGCCTATTCGTATCCAATGCCATAAAAACTTGTTTAGTTGAGAATTAGAATGCCCATTAGGGTGTAACAAGTGCAGAATAAATTAGAGAGCTACTTCAGGGAGCTACCATAGAAACACAGAATGTGTGGGCATTCGGCCCATCTAGTCTGCCCAATATTCTGCATACTATAAATAGTTCCTGGCCATATCTTATATGAAGGGTAGCCTTATGCCAATTCCAGACATGCCTTAAAGGAGTACTCCAGAGGAAAAATGTTTTTGAAATCAGCTGGTGCCAAAAAGCAGATTTGTGAAATCTTAATCCTTCCAGTACTTATCAGCAGCTGTATGCTTCAGAGGAAATTGTATAGTTATTTTCTGTCTGACCACAGTGCTCTCTGCTGACACCTCTGTCGTATCAGGAACTGTCTAAAGTAGGAGCCAAATCCCCATAGCAAACCTCTCCTGCTCTGGACAGTTCCTGAGACAGACAGAGGTGTCAGCAGAGAGCACTGTGGTCAGACAGAAATCACCATATTATATCCCCTCTGTCTCACATGTCTTCCAAGCTATAGATGTTAAAGGGGTACTCCGGTGCTTACACATCTTATCCCCTATCCAAAGGATAGGGGATAAGATGCCTGATCGCGGGAGTCCCGCCGCTGGGGACCCCCGGGATCTTGCACGTGGCACCGCGTTTGTAATCAGTCTCAGGAGCGTGTTCGTTCCGGGTCTGATTACCGGCGACCACACGGCCGGCGGCGTGTGACGTCACGCCTCCGCCCCCGTGTGACATCACGCTCCACCCCTCAATGCAAGCCTACGGGAGGGGGCATGACATCTATCACGCCCCCTCCCATAGGCTTGCATTGAGGGGCGGAGAGTGATGTCACATGGGGGCAGAGGCGTGATGTCACACGCCGCCGGCCATGTGGTCACCGGTAATCAGACCCGGAGCGAACATGCTCCGGGGACTGATTACAAACGGGGTGCTGCGTGCAAAATCCCGGGGGTCCCCAGCGGCGGGACTCCTGCGATCAGGCATCTTATCCCCTATCCTTTGGATAGGGGATAAGATGTGTAAGCACCGGAGTACCCCTTTAAGGTCCTTTAACCCCTAGAGGAAAAGTGACATACATGTATCTTACTCTGCTCCGGCACTTAGCGCACAGCAATGTACAGGTAAATCTCGGCCAGCTACAAAGTGAGTGTTGGAACTGCACTCACTTCATCAGACCGTGGGTCTATGTCACTAATGGTGGACATCTGCAATCATACTGACGTCCACAATTAACCCTTTACATCAATGCCGATCATGGCATCTAAAGGCTTACCAACAAGTGGCTAGTGGGTACAGGATGCTAATTGGACACCTGCAGTGAGATTATGGGGGTCCAATGAGTTAAAATAGTAGAGAAGGTTCCCTCCGCCAGATCGTCACTAATGATTTAAACTGGCAGCTTCAATCTCAGATGATACAATGCTATGTAATTGCATATGATAAGTATTGTAATCCATTGATGAGCATCTTGAATGGGGGACTTTCACTTTATTAACCTAGATATGTATAACAGGATAGATAAAAATGGATATTCATAACCAGACAACTCCTTTTATGTCATTCATTTTATTGACTTGCTCATTTTTTTCTCCAATTCTATTGTAAAGTGATTTATACACCACATCTTTACTGAATTTTTAACGGTAGTAAAACCATAAGGGTTTGTTGTGACAAGTCATGGAAACCCCACAGTCCCAGCCATACAATCCGGATATCACCCAATAAACTTATGTATATCTATTTTTAATAACATTGTTTCACCTTTCTACAATTGTTGCAGACTTTAACTACTTAAGTACCGGGGGTTTTCCGTTTTTGTATTTTCGTTTTTTGCTCCTTGCCTTTAAAAAATCATAACTCTTTCAATTTTGCACCTAAAAATCCATATGATGACTTAGTTTTTGTGCCACCAATTCTACTTTGTAATGACGTTAGTCATTTTGCACAAAAATCTACGATAAAATGGGAAAAAATCATTGTGCGACAAAATTGAAAAAAAAAACGCAGTTTTGTAAATTTTGGGGGCTTCCGTTTCTACGTAGTACATTTTTCGGTAAAAATTACACCTTATCTTTATTCTGTAGGTCCATACGATTAAAATGATACCCTACTTATAAAGGTTTGATTTTGTCGGACTTCTGGAAAAAATCATAACTACATGCAGGAAAATTAATACGTTTAAAATTGTCATTTTCTGACCCCTATAACTTTTTTATTTTTCTGCGTATGGGGCGGTATGAGGGCTCATTTTTTGTGCCGTGATCTGAAGTTTTTTAACGGTACCATTTTTGCATTGATAGGACTTATTGATCGCTTTTTATTCATTTTAAATGATATAAAAAGTGACCAAAAATGCACTTTTTTGGAATTTGGAATTTTTTTTGCGCGCACGCCATTGACCGAGCGGTTTAATTAATGATATATTTTTATAATTCGGACATTTCCGCACGCGGTGATACCATATATGTTTATTTTTATTTTTATTTACACTGTGTTTTTTTTTTATTGGAAAAGGGGGGTGATTCAAACTTTTAATAGGGGAGGAGTTAAATGATCTTTATTCACTTTTTTTTCACTTTTTTTTTGCAGTGTTATAGGTCCCATAGGGACCTATAACACTGCACACACTGATCTTCATCATTGATCACTGGTTTCTCATAGGAAACCAGTGATCGACGATTCTGCCGCATGACTGCTCATGCCTGGATCTCAGGCACTGAGCAGTCATTCGGCGATCGGACAGCGAGGAGGCAGGTAGGGGCCCTCCTGCTGTCCTGTAAGCTGTTCGGGATGCCGTGATTTTGCCGCGGCTATCCCGAACAGCCCACTGAGCTAGCCGACAACTTTCGCTTTCGGTTTTAGCCGCGTGGCTCAGCTCTGAGCGCGCGGCTAAAGGGTTAATAGCGTGCGAGGCCGCGATCGGCGCTGCGCGCTATTAGAGGCGGGTCCCGGCTTCACTATGACGCCGGGCCCGCCGTGATATGATGCGGGGTTACTAAAGAAAGTCCTGTTTCTTGCAAGAATGCCACAATCATCTTACGATATTCAAAGAGGGGAAGTTGTAATATGTAATAGCAAAAATTAAAAGACAGAGTAAGAATAACATCATTTAGTACAAAAAAGAAAATGTATATAATAGATCGAAATGCAGTGCAGGGCAAGAGGGCGATGGGTCACTGTAGGACAGTGTACCCCAACTGGTTGCAAACCTACATCTCCCATCATGTTCTGACAGCTGAAGGCTGGCAGGGCATGATGGGAGTTATAGGTTTGCAACAGCTTGAGAGCCATGGGTTGAGAAATACTCGTGTAGAGTAAGTTTGCCCCATGTTATCACATCGCCCACTATATTTCCTTTTTTTCTACCTTGGTTTGTGATTTTTTCCCCCCTTGCACCCTAAGGACATTTTACAAGCCATGAGACGCGTTGAATCATTGAGACCTACCAAAGAAAAAAAAAAACACCCCTATGACCTGCTGTGCACCTCATAAGTATTGTATCTACACTCCTGGAACGCAGATTATATCTGATTCCTTCACCACCGTTTTACTGCTGAATTCCTACCAGGTAGGTAGCTGTTTGTACGGAAGATACAGATACCGACTGCACCTGCTTTGAGTCTACAAACATACCTAAACATAGAGTTTGAAGCAAGAAGCGAAGATACCAGCTCACTCCTGTAAGCGCCCGGATTGGATTTGGACTAATCCAGGTAAGTAGTAGGCAAAGAAAGGGATATCCAGCGCAGACTCTCATGCAAAGGAACTTCTTTATTGGTTAAAATGCATGTTGCTAAGGGATACAGCAAGGATACATCCAGTGTGACGCGTTTCAGCCCGCAGGGCCTTAGTCATACACTTAAAACATTTTTTATGTGAGTCTGCTTATATATGCTAGGTGGAAGTGACGACACAACAGGTGACGCCTCTGCTGCACCTGCATACATAATTAGCATCACCATCCAGTGTTAAATATATACACTACAAATGGAGCATAATACATTGGCAATGCGTTTAACTCTACTTGGACACTCAGGATTTATCATATAGAAAATTTATAAAATAGATGACAAAACCTTTCATTGTACAATCGTGAGCAGTCACAAAAAGAGAAAAAATCTGAAAAATAAAAGCAGACATGATAGTATCAATAAAACTAGATGGGAGAACATGTAGATTTAATATCTTGACTTGGGTAATCTCGAACACCAAACTTGAGGTATTAAAAATTATTGTTAATAAACATGAATAATCAATATGGTATAATGCAAAAATACACGATGGAAAATGAAGGAAAAAGTTTATTATTTCTAGACTTAGAGACCATATAATTGCATCTAAAGTGGAAGTAAATCTATATGTATGAAATAATTTAACCCCTTAAGGACTCAGCCCATTTTGGCCTTAAGGACTCAGACAATTTAATTTTTACGTTTTCATTTTTTCCTCCTCGCCTTCTAAAAATCATAACTCTTTTATATTTTCATCCACAGACTAGTATGAGGGCTTATTTTTTGCGTGACCAGTTGTCCTTTGTAATGACATCACTCATTATATCATGAAATGTATGGCGCAACCAAAAAACACTATTTTTGTGGGGAAATTAAAACGAAAAACGCAATTTTGCTAATTTTGGAAGGTTTTGTTTTCACGCCGTACAATTTCTGGTAAAAATGACATGTGTTCTTTATTCTGAGGGTCAATACGATTAAAATGATACCCATTATTACATACTTTTATATTATTGTTGCGCTTAAAAAAAATCACAAACTTTTTAACCAAATTAGTACGTTTATAATCCCTTTATTTTGATGACCTATAACTTTTTTATTTTTCAGTATAAGCGGCGGTATGGGGGCTCATTTTATGCGCCATGATCTGTACTTTTTTTTGATACCACATTTGTATATAAAAAACTTTTAATACATTTTTTATAATTTTTTTTTTAATAAAATGTATTAAAAAAGTAGGAATTTTGGACTTTTTAAAATTTTTTTCGTTCACGCCGTTCACCGTACGGGATCATTAACATTTTATTTTAATAGTTCGGACATTTACGCACGCGGCGATACCAAATATGTCTATAAAAAATGTTTTTTACGCTTTTTGGGGGTAAAATAGGAAAAAACGGACGTTTTACTTTTTTATTGGGGGAGGGGATTTTTCACTTTTTTTTTACTTTTACTTTTACATTTTTTTACATTTTTTTTTACACTTGAATAGTCCCCATAGGGGACTATTCATAGCAATACCATGATTGCTAATACTGATCTGTTCTATGTATAGGACATAGAACAGATCAGTATTATCGGTCATCTCCTGCTCTGGTCTGCTCGATCACAGACCAGAGCAGGAGACGCCGGGAGCCGCACGGAGGAAGGAGAGGGGACCTCCGTGCGGCGTTATGAATGATCGGATCCCCGCAGCAGCGCTGCGGGCGATCCGATCGTTCATTTTAATCGCGAACTCCCGCAGATGCCGGGATCTGTATTGATCCCGGCACCTGAGGGGTTAATGGCGGACGCCCGCGAGATCGCGGGCGTCGGCCATTGCCGGCGGGTCCCTGGCTGCGATTAGCAGCCGGGATCAGCCGCGCATGACACGGGCATCGCTCCGATGCCCGCGGTTATGCTTAGGACGTAAATGTACGTCCTGGTGCGTTAAGTACCACCTCACCAGGACGTACATTTACGTCCTGCGTCCTTAAGGGGTTAAAGAAAAATATATGTAAAGAAACGTACATTGAGTTTAACAGACTTTCCACTAATAATGCAATATGGTGTCTAGTCGTCTATTCAGACCTTGCGGCATGCGTGTTTGAAGCGTTAGGATCCAAAAAATGGAGACATGCCGCTTCTGAAAGTGGGCAACGTCTGACAGATGTTTGCGTATGCGTCTGTAATGTGCAATACGTTGGATGTACTATCAATCCACTTAAGGTGCGCATACGCAAACATCTGTCAGACGTTGCCCACTTTCAGAAGCGGCATGTCTCCATGGTAACGAAACATTGTGTAGACATGCATGAAGGGAACACCTCCAGCTTCATGTTACAAGGAATAGAAAGAGTGAATAAACAACTACGGGGAGGAGATTTGAGGCAAAAGGTCCTTGATAGAGAGATTTTTTGGATCCTAACGCTTCAAACACGCATGCCGCAAGGTCTGAATAGACGACTAGACACCATATTGCATTATTAGTGGAAAGTCTGTTAAACTCAATGCACGTTTCTTTACATATATTTTTCTTTAAATTATTTCATACATATAGATTTACTTCAACTTTAGATGCAATTATATGGTCTCTAAGTCTAGAAATAATAAACTTTTTCCTTCATTTTCCATCGTGTATTTTTGCATTATACCATATTGATTATTCATGTTTATTAACAATAATTTTTAATACCTCAAGTTTGGTGTTCGAGATTACCCAAGTCAAGATATTAAATCTACATGTTCTCCCATCTAGTTTTATTGATACTATCATGTCTGCTTTTATTTTTCAGATTTTTTCTCTTTTTGTGACTGCTCACGATTGTACAATGAAAGGTTTTGTCATCTATTTTATAAATTTTCTATATGATAAATCCTGAGTGTCCAAGTAGAGTTAAACGCATTGCCAATGTATTATGCTCCATTTGTAGTGTATATATTTAACACTGGATGGTGATGCTAATTATGTATGCAGGTGCAGCAGAGGCGTCACCTGTTGTGTCGTCACTTCCACCTAGCATATATAAGCAGACTCACATAAAAAATGTTTTAAGTGTATGACTAAGGCCCTGCGGGCTGAAACGCGTCACACTGGATGTATCCTTGCTGTATCCCTTAGCAACATGCATTTTAACCAATAAAGAAGTTCCTTTGCATGAGAGTCTGCGCTGGATATCCCTTTCTTTGCCTAAACATAGAGTTGTACCTATCTTAAAGGGGTACTCCAAAGGATAGGAGATAAGATGTCTGATCGCCAGGGTCCCTCCACTCGGACCCTCGCAATCTCCGCACAGCACCCGGCATTCTGAACGAATGGCGCCAATGGTCGTGATGTCCCACCATGCCCTCTTGTGGTGTTATGCCACGCCCCCTCCATTCATGTCTATGGGAGGGGGCGTGACGGCCGACACGACCATTCCCATAGACATGAATGGAGGGGACAAGGTGTGACGTGACAAAGGGGCATGGCGTGACATCATACCACTGTCGCCGGTATGCGCTGTGCTGCGCGGATATCCTGGAGGTGCCAGTGGAGGGACTCTCGCAATCAGACATCTTATCCCCTATCCTTTGAATAGGGGATAAGATGTCTAACAGCAGAGTACCCCTTTAGCCTATTATGGTGAGTACTCTACTTCCCTTAATCACTGTTGATATCAGTTTGGATGTACTCACCCTATGCCAGACCATTCTTTTATTTTAATCTCCTAGCCTTGTATTGATTCACTTGACTAGGGATCAACCTCACTACAAAACAGAATATCGACAGGCTACCCAAAAAATGAGTAGAGAGTCATAGAGGAGGTGCCCCTTGCCAAAGAGTCAATCTGCTAGTCCCAAAAGATGTAGATTTTGACTTGACTCATGTCTGACAGGTTGGGATAGGTTGTTACAAGCTTATTCTGGTGGTGATCAGTGAGGTAAGATGTACTGGCCTCAGGTCCATCTGCTAACTGTGACTAATCTGAAAGCTCTTATGCTTGTGCCCCACATCTTTATTTGTCACTTATAAGGCTATATGCACATTGCGATCATGGCTTCCACTACAATAAAGCCTTGACTGCAGCACCAGACCCTTAAAGATGGACAATTGTACCCGACAGACCCAACTAACTTATAACTGGGTCTGTCAGGTACCATTATGGTGTCTGAGGTGTTGCCAGAAAGAATAGTGCAGCATGCTGTGCTTTTTCTCCTTGACAAATGTAACAAAACTGTTGACAGAGACTTGAACTGCACCTCTGATGGTAGTGTGAACAGAGCCCAAGACAGAATAAATTTTCAAGCAATGGCTCTCACTCATGCCAGCAGCCATTTATCTGACTGGCCAACATGTTATACTAGAATTACTGTACAACTGTCCATCTATGCAACGGCAAATATAGGCTATTTGCCAAGGATTTCGGTACCATATTTAAAAGGGTATTCCAGGAAAAAACTTTTTTATATATATCAACTGGCTCCAGAAAGTTAAACAGATTTGTAAATTACTTCTATTAAAAAAATCTTAATTCTTTCAGTACTTATGAGCTTCTGAAGTTAAGGTTGCTCTTTTCTGTCTAAGTGCTCTCTGATGACACCTGTCTTGGGAAATGCCCAGTTTAGAAGAGGTTTGCTATGGGGATTTGCTTCTAAACTGGGTGTTTCCCGAGACAGGTGTCATCAGAGAGGATTTAGACAGAAAAGAAGAACCTTAACTTCAGAAGCTGAAAGTACTGAAAGGACTAAGATTTTTTAATAGAAGTAATTTACAAATCTGTTTAACTTTCTGGAGCCAGTTGATATATGTATATATATATATATATATATATATATATATATATATATATATATATAAAAGTTTTTTCCTGGAATACCCCTTTAAAGGGAACCTGTATCATTGAAAATACTGTCCAATCTGCAGGCAACATGTTATAGAGCAGGAGGAGCAAAGCAGATGATATATAGTTTTGTGGTGAAAGTTTAAGGATAATTATTCATGTAAATCTGTGAGCTAAATAACATGCCCCAATATCGGCATCTCCTTCAAATGTGCAATGAGGGTCTGAAATGGAAAAGACATATGAGAAATATGTTAAAGGAAAGTAATAAAAAAATGTAATAATATTCATTTATTCATTCATTATATATATGTAATTTTTTTTAAAAAAATTTCTCTCTTTCCTTTATGTGTATGTATGTGTGTGTGTGTGTGTGTGTGTGTGTGTGTGTGTATATATATGTATATATATATATAACAGTGGTAACTCAAGTTACAATATTAATTGGTTCCAGGATGACCATTGTATGTTGAAACCATTGTATGTTGAGACCAGAACTCTATGGAAACCTGGTAATTGGTTCTAAAGGCACCAAAATGTCATCCAAAAATAGGAAAAAGTGAGGATTAAAGAAAAATAAGTAGATAACTAATATAGATAAAGCAAATCCTTATATATAAAAGTAATAAAGAGCTGCTGGGAGCTGTAAATTACTGTCTATGTCAGTGTTTCCCAAGCAGGGAGCCTCCAGCTGTTGCAAAACTACAAGTCCCAGCATGCCCGGACAGCCGTTGGCTGTCCGGGCATGCTGGGAGTTGTAGTTTTGCAACAGCTGAGGCCACCCTGCTTGGGAAACACTGGTCTATGTAGAGGACAGGAGCTTCTTCAGGGTCCTGTACGGTACACAGTGTCCTAAAAAGTAATGGAGTCGCCCTCACCTGGTGTCCAAAGGAGCAGGTAACCCTGGTACAGGTAAAGAATACAGAACATGTAATACCTCCCCTGTACTGTAGGGGGCGCTACCAGACACCAATCAGTGCATACGCTTCAGTAATACAGGGGTTTTAACAGTGAATGCCCATTCTGATTGGCCGATTCTTCCAGCCATTGACAGGTATCACAGATCTGGACTGTCTGTAGCATTGTATGTTGAGTCTGGTTTCAACTTACGATGGTCCAGAAAAGACCATTGTATGTTGAAACCATTGTATGTTGAGACCATTGTAAGTTGAGGGATCACTGTGTATATATATATATATGTATATATATGTATACAACTCCCAGCATCTATGCTAGAGCATGCTGAGAGTTGTAGTACATATAGTACATAGAATATGAAGATAGATCAGCCTTTCCTAAACGAGTTTACAGTACAACAAGCTGCATTTAGAACTTAGTGAATACAACAGTGATTCCAAGCAGTGTGCCTCCAGCTGTTGCAAAACTACAACTCCCAGCAACTATGCTGCAGCACGCTGAGGGTTGTAGTACATATAGCACGTGGAATATGAAGATAAATCAGCCTTTCCTAAACGAGTTTACAGTACAACAAGCTGCATTTACAACTCAGTGACTACAGCAGTGATTCCAATCAGCCTGCCTCCAGCTGTTGCAAAACTACAATTCCCAGCATGCCCGGACAGCCTTTGGCTGTCCGGACATGCTGGGAGTTGTAGTTTTGCAACAGCTGGAGGCCCACTGATTGGAAAATACTGGACTACAACATGAAATGGGAGCAAATGAATATATCAGAAATGTCATAATATTATTATGTAAAACACATCCAAGCCAAAGGTTTTGAGGTGAACGCAAAAGCCGCAATAAGTAGCCAAAGATATTCAGTATTCTCCCCTCCCACCATTCTTAGTAACAAAAGCAACCAATATTCATTTTTCTATTTGCAACCACTTTGTCACTACCCACAGTATCTGGGCTGAATTACCATGAAGAGTTCTTTCCTTCTGATGTGAAACCACACAGGATGTGCTGTAGATAGGCATAAATGTGAAGATGTTATCGGTAGAAAAAAGTACAAACTATAACACGAAGAGGCGGAAATCGGAAGCCTTTTAGGCAGGTTGACTATTTTCTAGTAATGTGGCTTTTAAATGTTTCCCTTTTCGGTTTGTATCACCTCTCAACCATATACGTACTTGAAGATCTGCAGCCATAGCAAGTTGCCATAGCAACCAATCAGATGGCTTCTCTCATTTTCCAGAGAGCTTTTCAAAAATGAAAGAAGCGATCTGATTGGTTGCTATGGGCAACTCAGCAACTTTTCCTCTGGACAGGTTTTGATAAATCTCTCCCTTATTCCCCATCCACAGGATAGAGGATAATTAAGTGTCCCAGCGTTATTGGTGTACGCCCCCCCCCCCCCCTCGCCCCGGCTCTCCCGTGGCACTCCTGTGCAGATGGCATGTCGGCCACAGCATGACGCCGCGATCGATCCGCCCATGCATCCCCGCCTCTCCCTTAGAGCTGTATGGAGGGGGGGGGGGGGCATGTTGTTGACCTGAGTGAGGTCAACGACGTACACATTAGTCGCACTGAGCTGCGTCAATGCCCGTTTCCTATACAGAAATTTGCGCGGGGGGGGGGTCACAGCGGTCGGACCCCCCGAGATCAGACACTTATCCCCTATCCACAGGATAGAGGATAAGTGTCTAACACTGCAGTACTCCTTTAACCCTTGTTTTGCTTTGGTGCTACTGAAAGTGAATTACTGGTGATTGCACAATATGGCTGACCCTGGTATTCAATTTCTCAAAAGACAGTCTTTCTTTATATAGTTTTTCTTTCCAATCCAACATGATCACAGTATTTCATTCACTGAACAATGGAATTGGAAACAATGGAAAGGTCATAATTACACTTTCAAAGGACGATAGCTGGTCATACAGCTTATATAGCTGTCAGCTAAATGCTTGCTTGGCCGACAGCTATTTTGAGGGGATACAACATTAAACACTGTTAGGCCAGGTACACACCTGGAAAAGTCCAAATGTCTACCTGGAAAACATGGACGGACATTCCGCACGTTTCCACAATGCAGCGAGCGCTAGGACCGCTCGGAAGTGCACCATCTTATAGACGGCAATGCATTTCCGAGCTGAATCTGCAATAAGAATAGACAAGTCTATTCTTTTTGCGGATGGCGGAATAGGGATTTCCGGAGTATAAACAACTACAGCGAAGATTCCACTGTGTACAGTGCAGCAGTTTTGCGACAGTTTTGCACGGACATTCTGCCATGTGCACATAGCCTCATACAGGCTGTGCACTCATGTCTTTACATTGTAGCAGAGGGTCATTTCTTTAGTGTTGTCACATGAAAAGATAGAATTAAATATTTACAAAAATATGAGGGGTGGACTCACCTAGGGGAGATACTGAATATGAAGTGAGGGGTGGACTCACTTATAGGAGATACTGTATATAATGTGAGGGGTGGACTCTCTTATGGGAGATACTGTATATATAATGTGAGGGGTGGACTCACCTAGGGGAGATACTGAATATTATGTGAGGGGTGGACTCACTTATAGGAGATACTGTATATAATGTGAGGGGTGGACTCACCTATGGGAGATACTATATATAATGTGAGGGGTGGACTCACTTATGGGAGAAACTGTATATATAATATGAGGGGTGGACTCACCTAGGGGAGATACTGAATATTATGTGAGGGGTGGACTCACTTATGGGATATACTGTATATATAATGTGAGGGGTGGACTCACTTATAGGAGATACTGTATATAATGTGAGGGGTGGACTCACTTATGGGATATACTGTATATAATGTGAGGGGTGGACTCACTTATGGTAGATACTGTATATATAATGTGAGGGGTGGACTCACTTATGGGAGATACTGTATATATAATATGAGGGGTGGACTCACTTATGGGAGATACTGTATATATAATGTGAGGGGTGGACTCACTTATGGGATATACTGTATATAATGTGAGGGGTGGACTCACCTATGGGAGATACTGTATATATAATGTGAGGGTTGGACTCACTTATGGGAGATACTGTATTTATAATGTGAGGGGTGGACTCACTTATGGGATATACTCTATATAATGTGAGGGGTGGACTCACTTATGGGAGATACTGTATATATAATGTGAGGGGTGGACTCACTTATGGGATATACTGTATATATAATGTGAGGGGAGGACTCACTTATGGGAGATACTGTATATATAATATGAGAGGTGGACTCACTTATAGGATATACTGTATATATAATGTGAGGGGTGGACTCACTTATGGGAGGTACTGTATATATAATGTGAGGGGTGGAGTCACTTATGTGAGATACTGTATATATAATGTGAGGGGTGGACTCACTTATAGGAGATACTGTATATATAATGTGAGGGGTGGAGTCACTTATGGGAGATACTGTATATATAATGTGAGGAGTGGACTCATTTCTGGGAGATACTGTATATACAGTGGGGCAAAAAGTATTTACTCAGCCACCAATTGTGCAAGTTCTCCCACTTAAAAAGATGAGAGAGGCCTGTAATTTGCATTATAGGTATACCTCAACTATGAGAGACATAATGAAAAAAATAATCCATAAAATCACATTGTCTGATTTTTAAAGAATTTGCAAATTATGGTGGAAAAAAAAATATTTGGTCACCTACAAACAAGCAAGATTTCTGGCTCTCACAGACCTGTAACTTCTTTAAGAGTCTCTCCTGTCCTCCACTTGTTACCTGTATTAATGGCTCCTGTTTGAAATTGTTATCAGTATAAAAGACACCTGTCCACAACCTCAAACAGTCACACTCCAAAGTGGCCAAGACCAAAGAGCTGTCGAAGGACACCAGAAACAAAATTGTAGACCTGCACCAGGATTGGAAGACTGAATCTGCAATAGGCAAGCAGCTTGGTGTGAAGAAATCAACTGTGGGAGCAATTATTAGAAAATGGAAGACATACAAGACCACTGATAACCTTCCTCTATCTAGGGCTCCACACAAGATCTCACCCCATGGTGTCAAAATGATAACGGGAACAGTGAGCAAAAATCCCAGGCCCACAGAGGAGGACCTAGTGAATGACCTGCAGAGAGCTGGGACCAAAGTAACAAAGGCTACTGTTACGTTATGCGCTCCGGCCAAACACGCTGGCCGTGAGCGCATGGTCCCCTTACCTGCTGCTGCCGCCAACGGGGCTGGGACTCGCATCTCCAGGTGTTTCTGCTACCTCCGCCTCTGCCTCTTTGCTCCGGTGCGCGTGTCCCCATCCCCTAGGGTGTGCGCGTGCCGGAGCTTTAAGATTTAAAGGCTCAGTACGCTCATTAGTGTAATTCACCTGTGGCTCATTTATAAATTCCTCCACCCTCCTCACTCCCCTGCCGGATATTTGTTCCTTGCATCTCCTCAGCCGCCTGTGTGGTCGAGCCGTGCCAGGGGTAGAGACCTGGGTGCCACCTGCCGCAGCAAGTCCATCCCACTTTGCGGCGGGCTCTGGTGAAAACTACACCGCCATGGACTCAAATCATGCAGTGCCAGACGTGTCCCCCTGCTTAAGCCAGAGAACATATGGATGATCCAGAAGAGTATTGGGAGTATATCATACGGTCAGATGAAACCAAAGTAGAACTTTTTGGTAAAAACTCAACTCCTCGTGTTTGGAGGAAAAAGAATGCTGAGTTGCATCCAAAGAACACCACATATACTGTGAAGCATGGGGGTAGAAACATCATGCTTTGGGGCTGTTTTTCTGCTAAGGGTCAAGGACGACTGATCCGTGTAAAGGAAAGAATGAATGGGGCCATGTGAAATTAGATTTTGAGTGAAAATCTCGTTCCATCAGCAATGGCATTGAAATTAAACGTGGCTGGGACTTTCAGCATGACAATGATCCCAAACACCCGGACAAGGAGTGGCTTTGTAAAAAGCATTTCAAGGTCCTGGAGTGGCCTAGCCAGTCTCCAGATCTCAACCCCATAGAAAACCGTTGGAGGGAGTTAAAAGTCTGTGTTGCCCAGCGACAGCCCCCAAAACATCACTGCTCTAGAGGAGATCTGGATGGAGGAATGGGCCAAAATACCAGCAACAGTGTGTGAAAACCTTGTGAAGACTTACAGAAAACGTTTGACCTCTGTCATTGCCAACAAAGGGTATATAACAAAGTATTGAGATTAACTTTTCTTATTGAAAAAATACTTATTTTTCACCATAATTTGTAAATAAATTCTTTAACAATCTTTAATAAATTCTTTAAAAATGTGATTTTATGAATTTTTTTTCTCATTATGTCTCTCGTAGTTGAGGTATACCCTATGATGAAAATGACAGGCTTCTCTCATCTTTTTAAGTAGAAGAACTTGCCTAATTGGTGGCTGACTAAATATTTTTTGCCCCACTGTATAATGTGAGGTGGACTCACTTAGGGAGATACTGTATATAATGTGAGGAATGGACTCACTTATGGGAGATACTGTGTATAATGTGAGGGGTGGACCTACTTATGAAAGATACTGTATATAATGTGAGGGGTGGACCTACTCATGGGAGATACTGTATCTCTCCCCCCACCCATGCACATTCATGCTCTGTTCTAGCATGTGTTTTCAATTAAGGGGGGCAGGGTATGCTGATGCCAGGCACCTCTGGTGCTTAGTTACATTACCTTACATTCAGGGATAAAACATACAAATAACATCAGAATGGGCCAAAACCCAGCAACATTCAGTGAGTTACAGGTCAGCAAAGCTAACAATTGGGCCAAAACAAGCCAATAAAAACATATGGACCCAGGCTGAAATCCCATTTATCGGGGCGCTAACCAAAATAGACCATAATGTTAATCGTGTAACAGCTTAACATGTTAGACTCTGCACTCCGGCCGCAAGCACCGCCCGTGATCGCAGAGTCCCTGTGACACCGTCTGGCGGCGGGGCTGGGATTCGCATCGCGGGACGTGCCCGCATACGAATCCCAGCCCATCACTCACCATGCTCCGCTGCTGCCTCCTCTTCTGTGTCTCAGCTCCAGCGCGCGTGTCCCCGTCTCCTAGGGCGAGCGCGCCGGAGCTCTGAAATTTAAAGGGCCAGTACACCCATAATTACTGTCACACCTGTCGCTACATTATAAAGTTCCTGCACCTCCCCCACTTCCCTGCCGGATCTTCAGTGCCCCTAGCCTGAGGATTAAGCATTCCATATTGCCTGTTTGCCTTATCCGTGTATCCAGACCTTCCCGCTACGTTATTTGACTTCGCACCTTTGCCGCCTACCTTGACATTTTGCTATGTCTGACTACGCTACGCCTCATCCTTCAGTACCTCGCCTTGCCAAGCTACCTGTGTCGTCGAGCCGTGTCGGGGGTAGCGACCTGGTTGTCGCCCGCCACAGCAAGCCCATCCTGCCTTGCGGTGGGCTCTGATGAAGACCAGTGGCACTTTAGACTCCACTCTCTGATACAGTCTGAGTCTTCAGCCACACAGGATAGAGGATCCACATCCAGCTCTGTAACAGCAACATCCGGCCATGGATCCCGCTGGGGTTCCTCTGCCAGATAATCCGGATCTCGTTTCCATTGTGGCGCTCCAGTCACAGCAGTTGGCCCAGCAGGCACAGCAGTTGAGCCAGTTGTCCGCCATGATGCAGCAGTTACTCACTGCTCAACAACAACCGCCACAGCCTCCTCCCGCTCCTGCAGTTGTCTCCGGATCAAAACTCCGCTTGTATCTTCCAGAGAAATATGAGGGGGATCCCAAGTCCTGTCATTGTTTCATGACTCAGTGCTCCATGCACATAGAACTCCTGGCGGAACAGTTCCCTACGGAACGAGCAAAGGTGGCCTTCATCAGTCTCTTAAAGGAAATCTGTCATCAGCATCACCCGCACTAAGCCTGTTACACAGGCTTGTAGTGCGGGTGATGCTGATTAAAACGCTATGTACCTTATTAAAAACCGAGCAGTGGATGTTTAGAAATCTTTATATTTACTTACCTGTCAATCACAGGCTTGGGGCTCAGTTACGTCAGCGGGACTCGGAAGCGGGACTTGGCCGGCCATTGATGTAAAGTTTCCTGTGATCTAAAGTTTTTACAAGTGCGCATGCACGGGTTTACACTAGCGTTAACCCGCGCATGCGCACATGTAAAAACTTTAGATCACAGGAAACTTTACATCAATGGCCGGCCGAGTCCCGCTTCCGAGTTTACGCTAACGTTAACCAGCGCATGCGCACTTGTAAAAACTTTAGATCACAGGAAACTTTACAACAATGGCCGCCGAGTCCCGCTTCTGGGTCCCGAGTCCCGCAGACGTAACTGAGCCCCAAGCCTGTGATTGACAGGTAAGTAAATATAAAGATTTCTAAACATCCACTGCTCGGTTTTTAATAAGGTACATAGCGTTTTAATCAGCATCACCCGCACTACAAGCCTGTGTAACAGACTTAGTGCGGGTGATGCTGATGACAGATTTCTTTTAACTGGAAGGACTTTGGCCTGGGCAACTCCGCTTTGGAATCACAGTGATGCTCTAACTACTAATCTCCAGGCATTCCTGTCGGAATTTTGAGGTGTCCTCGAAGAACCAGCCCGAGCTTCCTCCGCTGAGTCGGCATTGCTAAGTCTATCTCTGGGCAACTCCTCTGTGGGTGAGTATGCCATACGATTTCGTACTCTGGCATCGGAGTTGTCATGGAATAATGAAGCTCTTTGCGCTACCTTCAAGAGAGGATTATCAAGTCATATCAAGGATGTCCTCGCTGCCCGGGAATTGCCATCTAACCTGAATTAACTTATACACTTGGCATCCCGGATTGATATCAGTTTCTGAGCGACGTCAGGAACTACACCAGAAAAGGGAGTCTGCACGACCTCGGCGCCTTCCTCGTCTGGCACCTGTCTTCCAGCAACCACTGCAAACTTCTACTTGCCTCCTGCAGTGGAGGCTATGCAAGAGGATCAGTCTCGCCTGACCCTGCAAGAAAGAGCTCACCGACCAAATGAGAATCTATGCCTATACTGCGCCAGTGCAGATAATACCATCTCTCCACGCTCAAATTTGACAGTCTAGCTTTTTCTACCCTCCAAAAACATAATCTCCATACTTGCCTTTCTGGACTCTGGCTCAGCGGGAAACTTTATTGCTTCCTCCGTAGTACAGAGGTATCATCTGCCTGTGTCCCGCCTGTTAAAGCCTCTGTACATCTCTATGGTCAACGGAGAAAAACTGTACTGTACGTGCTATATCGCACAGAACCATTGTCAATGCAGGTCGGACTCTTGCATAAGGAGAACTTGTTCCTCTATATACTACCTCATTGTATTCTCCTCTCCTGCTTGGCCTATCGTGGTTGCAGCTCCATGCCCCGCAGCTGTATTGGGAAACTGGAGAAGTTCTTCATTGGGGTCCGCATTGCAACAGCCACTGTATTCATATACGTGCGTCTAAGTTGGAGCCATCATCATTTTGTCCTCTGTCCGGTTTACCTTCGTTCCTCAAGGACTTTGCTGAAGCCTTCAGTGAAAAGCAAGCTGAAGTTTTGCCTCCACATCGTCCCTACGATTGTCCTATTGACTTACTGCCTGGCACCACTCCCAGGGGCAGAATTTGCCCTTTGTCAGTCCCTGAAACTCTGGCCATGTCTAGTTATGTCCAGAAGAACCTTCAGAAAACATTTTTGTTTTTTTTGTTTTTGCTGCGCAAATTGGGGGGAGTGGCTCCCTCTGTAGCCGTGCATCCCCTCCCCTATTTCACAGGAGGTGTTTTGGATTGATAGTGGATCCAACATGTCACCCAGTCAGAGGCTATATGCCCAGCAGAGGTGAGTGTTATGAGTGTTAGGCTCAGTTTTTGTGTTAGGGTCCCATCCTATATGAGGCCACCTCCGCGTGGTGGATTGGGGGACACGTTTTGATCAAAAAGTGTGCTAACAGCCTTCATTTTGTTCACCAAGTGTGCTGCTGCTATTTTCTTTTTTTACATGTCTTGAAATGGGCTCATTCCTCATTGTTGGCCGGTCATGCCGGTATCCATAAATCCTTACAACTCATATCCTGACAGTATTGATGGCCAACTTTAAAACAGGACGTCATTGACTTTGTCCGTTCCTGTTCGGTCTGTGCCCGGGACAAGACTCCTCGTTCCAAACCTGCAGGACTTCTACAACCTTTGCCAGTTCCAGAGCGACCTTGGACCGATATTGCCATGGACTTTATTACCGACCTTCCTTCCTCTGGCGGCAATACAGTCATTTGGGTTGTAGTAGACCGATTCTCTAAAATGGCTCATTTTGTACCCCTGCCAGGATTACCATCGGAACCACAGATTGCTAAACTTTTTCTCCACTACATCTTCCACTTACATGGATTGCCTACCCATATTGTGTCAATAGTTCAATTCGTCTCAAAATTCTGGAGGGCCCTCTGCTCACGCTTCCAAGTCAAATTAAATCTGCTTCGGCTTATCATCCTCAATGTAATGGACAAGTCAAAAGGGTGAACCAAGTCTTGGGAGACTAAATTTGCCACTTTGTTTTGGCTCGTCAGGACGATTGGACCGATTTACTTCCCTGGGCCGAGTATTTTTACGACTATAGGGATTCCGAATCCACTCGGACTTCGCCGTTCCATGTAGTCTGTGGACTTCATCCACCCCTTCCCTTGTCTTCTCCCTCTGGTGTCCCTATGGCAGATGAACTAGTACAGAATTTCACCTCCATCTGGAAGAAGACTCCTCTCTCCCTCTTATATGCCATGACCAGTAGGGGTGTGAATCGCCAAGAATTTGGCGATTCGATTCGAATCGCGATACCAGTGTGGCGATTCGATATATCGCGATATATCGCGATACCGTCTAGGTGACGATACATCGCGATATATCGCCCACCTGGGAGCATTCATAGATCCCAATAGACGCCGCTGTCAGCTTTGACAGCGGCGATCTAGTACTCCGGTGCACACTTTTTTTTATGTTATCCCGTCCGGGCTGCAAAATAAAATAAAACGCACTTTTCTTACCTGCCAACGAGCCCGCGGAGCTCCGGTAAAGGTGTTCGGTCCTCGGGCTGTATTCTTCTTACTTCCTGTTAGTCCGGCACGTCACATGGAGCTTCAGCCTATCACCAGCGGAGGCGGGACATCGCTGCGGCTGGTGATAGGCTGAAGCTCCATGTGACGTGCCGGACTAACAGGAAGTAAGAAGAATACAGCCCGAGGACCGAACACCTTTACCGGAGCTCCGCGGGCTCGTTGGCAGGTAAGAAAAGTGCGTTTTATTAAAAATTCCACATCCCTAAAAGAATCGATTCAAAAATATTTTGAATCGATTCTGTATCGGCAAATGAAAAATCGCGATTATCGCGAGAATCGATTTTTTCTTACATCCCTAATGACCAGTATGAAATCTTAAGTGGACAAGAAAAGATGTTCTCCTCCCGAATTATCTCCTGGAGACAGAGTGTGGTTGTCATCTAAATATATCCGCTTCAAAGTACCCTGCTATAAAATGGGTCCTCTCAAGGTCAAGAAACAACTAAATCCAGTGGCTTATTCTCTTTATCTGCCTTCCTCCCTCCGGATCCCGAATTCGTTTCACGTCTCCCTCTTGAAACCTGTCATCCATAACCGCTTCTCTAAAAAGGACATTTCTACTACTCTCATCTCAGGTACCCCCGATGTTTTTACCGTCAAGGAAATTCTGGACTCCAGGGTCAGGGAAGGGACAGAAAGGGACCCCAAAGACAAACACACGACGAGCCACAAGTCAAGGGAAGAGAGAGGGAAAAGGAAAGAAAAAGGAAGAAGGAAAGGAGGCGAAACTAGATAGATTAAGGTGGTTGTCGATCAGAAAAGTGATCCCAAGGTTCCCACATCGCAAGAAATGAGTGTATGGAATTATTTAGTGAGGCTGTGAGTGATTCCAGGGAGCAGATTTCACGGATGCGGAGAAGCAGATCAGACTCATAGGGGGGAAGAGTCCTCTTTCAACACTTGGCAATAAGGGTTTTAGCGGCTAAAGAAATATGCATGAAGAACTTAAACTGATTCTTAGATATAGTGGGATGGGAAAGATGGAGGAGATAAACTAGGGGGTCTAGAGGGACCAAAACACCCAAGGCATCAGATATTAAGCGCTGAATCATTTTCTAGTAATCTACTAGGAGAGGACAGGACCAGAAAATATGAAACAACGTACCCAATCCCACCCCACAACGCCAGCATCGAGGAGGGACCGAGGGGTTTGGTCTATTCAAAAGTTCCGGAGTGTGATACCAGCCCATTATCATTTTATACTGGGTTTCCTTGTAGGCGGTGCAAATAGAAGCCTTAGATGCCCTCTCCCAGATAATTCGCCATTGAGGTAAAGTAATGGTGGTATTGACAACAACCTCCCAATGGCCCATGTAGCGGTGTGTCGGGAGGGGGGGGCGGGGGGGGGTAGGTCGCCATCAGGGGGCTGGAGAAGTAAGGAGTAAATATCGGAGAGAAGGCCCCACGTCTAAGGTCCACCACGGCATAATCCTTCAAAACCATTTGGCTGAGAGACCACTGTAGAACCAGTTGTGGAGGACATAAAATGCCGTAATTGTAGATAGTGAAAGCGCTCAGACGAGGGGAGATCCAAACGAGCCACCAATTGTTCAAAAGGCTAAGAGAGAGCAAGATATGGGGTCCACTACATCCGCCCAGAAAAAAAGACCCCTAGAACCCCACTCCCGCACCATGACAGACGGCAGACCAGCAGGAAAATCAGGATGGTAAAGAAAAGACCTCAAAGTGGAGGAAGGAGAAAACAGTCGGAACTTTCTGGAGCAATACCCCCAAACATATCTAGAGAAAGACATGGGACCCAGAAGAGGATAAAGAGAAATAGTAGATGCCGGAGAGGACAAAAGGAGGGTATTCGGGTGAATAGGAGCTAACCAAAGCTTCTCCAGCTCCATCCAGCGGCTGTATGCATGGTAGGAGGACCAAGCCGCCAGGTGGTGCAGGTGAGCAGACCAATAGTATTTTGTCACATAGGAAACCACTAGGCCCCCCATGGCCCAGCTAGCCATCATGACAGACATCGGGAGACAATGTCTCTTCCTGTCCCAGATGAAGTGGAAAATAGCGGATTGAAAAGAGCGAAGGGTGGACAATGGCACGTGGGTTGGCAACGTCTCGAAAAAATAAAGTAATTTCGGAAGAATCGTCATTTTTACCGCCGCAATACGGCCAAAAAGGAGATATATTGCAACCACCATTTCTCTAGAAGAGCCAGAAAAAGGGGGAGATAGATAGCAGAATAAAAAGAGGTGCAGCGGGAAGTGATGTGAACCCCCAAATACTTTATAGCAGAGGTAGACCATTTGAAAGAGTAATTGGAGTGTAAGAGAGTAGACACAGATAAGGGAAGATCCAGAGGGAGCGCTCCCGATTTGGAGAGGTTAACTTTATAGCCAGAGACAACACCATAGTCATGCAGAGCTTTATAGAGATTAGGAAGAGAAAGCAAAGGACTGGATAGTGTAAGAATTACATCATCAGCAAATAAGCAAATCTTAAATTCCCTATCAAGTATGGGAATGCCTGATATGTCCAGATCCTCCCTGATCCTGGCAGCAAGGGGCTCTATGCATAAGGCAAATACCAGAGGGCACAGCGGACAGCCCTGTCGAGTGCCATTAAACAGAGGAAAGGTTGGAGAAGGAGCATGAGGGAGTTTGAGGGAGGCAGTGGGGGAGGAATAGAGACCCCGCAGAGCAGTTAAAAAGTTACCCGTGATACCAAACTTCTGGAAGATAGCAAAAAGAAATGGCCACCCCAGCCTATCAAAGGCCTTTTCCGCATCTAAGCTAAGAATCAACGCCTGTTCGGACCTCTGATTGATTAAGTCAACAAGACCCACTACCCTCCTGTTATTGTCACCACCCTGGCGACAGGGAATAATCCCAACCTGATCCTTATGGATAAGAGAGGGGATAAAGGAGCTAAGTCTGACCGCTAAGACCTTAGAAAAGAGCTTGAAGTCAGAGTTGAGAAGGGCAATAGGCCTGTAACCAGAACAATTATGAGGATCCTTGCCAGGTTTAGGTACAGCTGGCTAATCCTTTTCTACCCAGAGATGACCTGTCAGGTGAGAGTCAAGAGGCAACCATATGCATTTTTGTAGGCCCCTGACAGTTTATCCCAAGAGTATTAAAGTTAGTATGGTTGAAAAAAGACTCTTGTCCATCAAGTTTAACCAAGGGAGGTAAAAAGATGTGACTCTAGGTAAAGGCTATGGAGAACTTCAGAACAAGGGCGCATGCCTCTCAATAAATGCAGCAAATCTAAGGCTGCCTTTGTGGCAGCCTTACACGTCTATGCCAGCTTGGAATTGACATTGATTTTAATTACAATATACACCTGTTAGCAGGTATAAATTGCAGTAGATTTGGTGCATGTAATAGGCCACACCCCATTTGCGCTAAGCAGAGTGCTGAATTCGCCAACGATCAGGAAAAGTGCCAAGGAAAATGAAAAGTGATGACTGAGCTTGTGCCCCTCTGCTCAGTTCATTTGGGAGACAGGGCACTTCTGTTCTTGTGATTGGTGGGGGGCAATGACCCAGTAGGCATACCATCTAATTGGTGAGGGTCCGCCATGAAGCACAAGAACAGAAGTTATCCCTTATGCTGTGGGTGGGGATAACTTTCAATCTTGGAATAACCCCAAGGTTAAGATGAGCTCAGAGTCTAAGGTGATCTCTTGGACATTGTAGAACGCATCTTGTAGCAGAGATTGTTCTGTAGATTGTTCTGTAGGTTCCTTATCTTCGAAGAGATGCAGACAGTTGGGAAAGTAACATATGACCCGATAGACAGAAATGATTCATGAAAAGATTTGAGCTGTGAGATTATGTGGCCCTCTGCATTGTTACTGACCAGTTGTTGTCCCCTCGGGTTTCCCCTTTACAGCAATAAGATTTACAACTGTACTGTATGTCTGTAGGATTTAGAAAAAATACTTTGGCCCATGTGACTTAGGTGCATTCACAGTTTTCCTGTATGTCTTATGTGCATGCCTAACAACAATATAACCCCTAGGGGTTAAATAGAACCTCTTTGGTACATGTGTTATAAATAAAACGTAACTTTTATTATGTGTATAAAAAATTGCAAAACAAAGGTGAGAAACACAAAAGCACATTCCCAGTTGTGTCACTCTAAAGTTGTAGAAAGTGTCATTCCCGGGTCACTCATGGACTAATCCACCATTTCTTCAGCGCTATACACTGAAGCACCTTGACAATATATTTACTTCTCTGCCACAGTGGATCCAGGCTATAGGGGATCAATGTCCGTCAACACAATGGAAATGCAATTAAAACACATAACTGTTACACCCTACATGTGTGGCTTTATCAAGGAGATTGACTGACAGAAAACCATCAACTTTGATCGCGGCGTCTAAAGGGTTAATGCTGGGCATCGGCATGATCGTCAGTGCCCCGCATTAGCCGTGGGTCCTGGCTGCCTGTAGCAACCTGTCTGCCTGTAGGTCCCTATGGGACCTATAACACTGCAAAAAAATGTTAAAAAAAAGTGTTAATAAAGGTCATTTAACCCCTTCCCTAATAAAAGTTTGAATCACCCCCCTTTTCCCATAAAAATAAAACAGTGTAAAAAAAAATAAAAATAAACATATGTGGTATCGCCGCATGCGTAAATGTCCGAAATATAAAAATATATCATTAATTAAACCGCACGGTCAATGGCGTACGCGCATTTTTGGTCACTTTTTATACCATTAAAAAATTAATAAAAAGTGATCAAAAAGTCCGATCAGAACAAAAATCTTACCGATAAAAACTTCAGATCACGGCGCAAAAAATGAGCCCTCATACCGCCCTGTACGTGGAAAAATAAAAAAAAGTTATAGGGGTCAGAAGATGACATTTTTAAACGTAGAAATTTTCCTGCATGTAGTTATGATTTTTTCCAGAAGTATGACAAAATCAAACCTATATAAGTAGGGTATCATTTTAATCATATGGACCTACAGAATAATGATAAGGTGTAATTTTTACCGACATATGCACTGCGTAGAAACGGAAGCCCCCAAAAGTTACAAAATGGCGTTTTTTCTTCGATTTTGTCGCACAGATTTTTTTTTCCGTTTCGCCGTGCATTTTTCGGTAAAATGACTAATGTCACTGCAAAGTAGAATTGGTGACGCAAAAAATAAGCTACAATATGGATTTTTAGGTGGAAAATTGAAAGGGTTATGATTTTTAAAAGGTAAGGAGGAAAAAACAAAAGTGCAAAAACTGAAAAACCCTGAGTCCTTAAGGGGTTAAGTACCAGGACGTCAGGGCGTACCTGTACACCCTGCATCCTTAAGGGGTTAACAGATTTGTAAATTATTTCTATTTAAAAATCTTAATCCTTCCAGTACTTATCAGCTGCCATATGCTCCACAGGAAGTTCTTTTCTTTTTGTCTGACCAGAGTGCTCTCTGCTGACACCTCGGTCCATGTCAGGAACAGTTCCTGACATGGACAGAGGTGTCAGCAGAGAGGACTGTGGTCAGACAAAAAGAAAAGAACTTCCTGTGGAACATAAAGCAGCTGATTAGTACTGGAAGGATTAAGATTTTTAAAGAGAAGTAATTTACAAATCTGTATAACTTTTTGGCACCAGTTGATTTAAAAAACTGGGTTTTCACCGGAGTACCCCTTTAATTACTTAGTGAGGATCTGCAAAGAGGAGTGGGAAACAATCCTTCCTGAGATGTGTGCAAACCTGGTGGACAACAACAAGGAACGTCTGAAATCTGTCATCGCCAACAAGGGATTTGCCACCAAGTACTAAGTCATGTTTTGCAAAGGGTTCAAATCCTTATTTCACTGAGTAAAACGCAAATGAATGGGGGGGAAGGGGGGGGGGGGGTTAGGGTGAAAACTTAGCCTAAAACAGATCCAGTATTACCCCAAAGATGCAATTTTACAAATGGATTTACAGAAGATACTGCACATGACTCATGTGGCGCTTCCGGTGGCCAGGGCAGGACTGGCCTACTGGGATACCAGGAAAATTCCCAGTAGGCCGGTCACCCTGACTACCGAACGGCTGGCCTCTAGGCCACTTGTGTCAGCAGTATCAAGTAACAGGAGGCTTCTTGGCCACCGCTCCACCCTCCCCTGACTACAGCTATACATATGTTTATTCCCTTTGTGTGTATTGGGCAGGACAAAATTATTGGCACCCTTTCAAAATTGTGGAAAAATAAGATTGTTTCAAGCATGTGACGCTCCTTTAAAGGGGTACTCCGGCGCTAAGACATCTTATCCCCTATCCAAAGGATAGGGGATAAGATGCCTGATCGCAGGGGTCCCGCCGCTGGGGACCCCCCGTGATCTTGCACGCAGCACCCCGTTACCATCAGTCCCCGGAGCATGTTCGCTCCGAGTCTGATGACTGGCGATCACGGGGCCGGAGCATAGTGACGTCACGGCTCCACCCCCATGTCATGTCACGCTCCGCCCCTCAATGCAAGCCTATGGAAGGGGGCGTGACACCTGCAGCAGGTGCCGAGGCCAAAAACGTCACCCTGCCGCTCAGCCTATCGCCGGCCGAGTCGGAACTTCGCTGCGGCCGGTGATTGGCTGAGTGCAGTATGACTCGCCGACCACCGGCAACCAGGAAGAGAATAGCGGCGGAGGCCGGAGACGGTTACCTGAGGCACCGGGGGAACGAAGGAAGGTATGTACCTGTTTATTTTTTTTTACTGCTGGCAGATAATTTTCCTATTCCGGAGTTCTCCTTTAAGCCAGTACATGTCCACGCCCGTCTGAAGTTTGCTAGAGAGCATTTGGATGATCCAGAAGAGGATTGGGAGAATGTCATATGGTCAAATGAAACCAAAGTAGAACATTTTGGTAAAAACTCAACTCGTCATGTTTGGAGGAGAAAGAATGCTGAGTTGTAACCAAAGAACACCATACCTACTGTGAAGCATGGGGGTGGAAACATCATGCTTTTGGGCTTTTTCAGCAAAGGGACCAGGAAGACTGATCTGTGTAAAGGAAAGAATGAATGGGGCCACGTATCATGAGATTTTGAGTGACAACCTCCTTTGATCAGCAAGAGCATTGAAGATAAACGTGGCTGGGTCTTTCAGCATGACAATGATCCTAAACACACCGCCCGAGCAACGAAGGAGTGGCTTCGTAAGAAGCATTTCAAGGTCCTGGAGTGGCTCAGCTAGTCTCCAGATCTCAACCCCATAGAAAACCGTTGGAGGGAGTTGAAAGTCTGTGTTGCCCAGCGACAGCCCCAAAACATTACTGCTCTAGAGGAGATCTGCATGGAGGAATGGGCCAAATACCAGCAACAGTGTGTGAAAACCTTGTGAAGACTTACAGAAAACGTTTGACCTCTGTCATTGCCAACAAAGGGTATATAACAAAGTATTGAGATTAACTTTTGTTATTGACCAAATACTTATCTTCCACCATAATTTGCAAATAAATTCTTTAAAAATCAGACAATGTGATTTTATGGATTTTTTTCTCATTCTGTCTCTCATAGTTGAGGTATACCTATGATGAAAATTACAGATCTCATCTTTTTAAGTGGGAGAACTTACACAATTGGTGGCTGACTAAATACTTTTTTGTCACACTGTAAGGCTGAGTTCACACTGCGGAGACTGCGGAGATCCCATCTGGCGGCCGCCGCCGAAAATACTTTGGCGCTAAGGCTGTGGGGCACTGAGCCGTCACCATTGACGGCTATGCAGTGCTCGCGGAATCCGCGCAAAGAATGAACATGTTCTTTCTTTGCGCAGAACAGCTTCAGTGGCGGAATTGTCCGCCGCTGAAATTCCGCAGTGTGAATGGGTCTCGCGGAGACCCATTCACACTAATGTTAAGTTGACACCACGGAATTCCGCTCGCGTAGTTCCGCCCGTGGAATTCCGTAGTGTGAATGTACCCTAAGTGTGCATATTGATAGCTGTCAATCACAAGTAGGAGAACTCCAGCAAGTAGCTGATCACAGGAGGTCTGACGGCTGGGACCCCCCACAATCTCAGCAACGGGACCTGGGTACAGCACTCGGGGACAGATGGGGTCCCATTCCAGTGATTGTGGGGGGGGGGGGGGGGGGGAGCCTAGCGGTCAGAACCCTCTGGCAACCAGCTACTTATAAGGTAGTTTCGTACAGAGTTTTCCTTTAAAGGGGTACTCCGGTGGAAAACATTTATTTCTTTTTAAATCAACCGGTGCCAGAAAGTTAAACAGATTTGTAAATTACTTCTATTAAAAAATCTTAATCCTTCCAGTACTTATTAGCTGCTGAATACTACTGAAGAAATTATTTTCTTTTTGGAACACAGAGCTCTCTGCTGACATCATGAGCACAGTGCTCTCTGCTGACATCTCTGTCCATTGTAGGAACTGTCCAGAGCAGCATATGTTTTCTATGGGGATTTTTTCCTACTCTGGACAGTTCTTAAAATGGACAGAGGTGTCAGCAGAGAGCACTGTGGTCATGATGTCAGCAGAGAGCTCTGTGTTCCAAAAAGAAAAGAATTTCATCTGTAGTATACAGCAGCTAATAAGTACTGGAAGGATTAAGATTTGATTTTTTTTTTTATAGAAGTAATTTACACATCTGTTTAACTTTCTGGCACCAGTTGATAAAAAAAAAAGTTTTCCCCCCTTTAACTACTTTGCTGACTCGAACTGACTGTTTATACTTTATCACAGTATTTCCCAATTAGGGTGCCCCCAGCTGTTGCAAAACTACAACTCCCAGGATGCTCGGACAGCCTTCGGCTGTCCGAGCATCCTGGGAGTTGTAGTTTTTGCAACAGCTGGAGGCACACTTTAAAAACCACTGGTATACATATTATGACTGACACTTCTTACGGGACACTATAAGGTTTGATCAGTATTTTAGAAACTGCTGATATATTCTGATCTCCATGGCGATGCCGCTGTCCGTGCCGCACAGTGTGAGCAGCGTACCTGCGGCTGCACTGGAGCCCGGTGGGCGCTCACGCGGTTCCTCCCCGGCAGCCGGAGCTCGGGGGCGCGCACAGGAAGTTTGGCGGGAACGCGCGTCCTGGATGTGTCGTTCAGTGCGGAAAGGAGCTTCGGGGAGCGGGCTGACACCCGGGGGACACTGAGGAGCCGAGGAGACGGGGTGCAAACCCTGGGAAAAAAAAGTAGGATATCGTCCGCCATGACAGAAAGTGGCTGTCAAGGCTTCTCTACTAACTTTTCCCTGTTGCCATACTAACTTGGTGTACACGAGTGTGAGTGTGCGCTGTAGTGTGGACGTGGTCAGTGAGGTGAGTGCGGGGCGCACAGCTGTATGCACAAGACGCATGTGTGCTTTCACACTGGACCGTGCGGAGGACTGACGCGTTACTGACAGATGGGTCAATTCCTTCCCTGAGGCAGTTGCTTGTGTAGCAATTCCCTAACATTACCCATTGTGGACAGGAGCGGGGAAGTCCTATTCCCCCACAGCTGCACCCCTCTGCACCTCTGCCTGTTTTCCCACACATGCATTTGAGACGCGTGCGTTTTTTATTTATTTATTTAGTTTATTTATGTTTTAGCAACAGTCATGAACCAGTGTTTCCCAACCAGTATGCCTCCAGCTGTTTCCAAACTGCAACCCTTGGCCGTGCAGGCATGATGGGAGTTGTAGTTGTGCAACAGCTGGAGGCACCCTGGTTGGGAAACGCTGTCATTAACGCTGACCATCCCAGCCAGACACAGTTTACCTTCTAATCCAATGCAATCCAGTCTGGTGATCTAGTGGAGAACTACAAATCCCAGCCTACCCTGTCCGGTGTGATATAGATTATATATATATATATATATATATATATACACACACACACGGGTTAAGTCCTGTGGGAACTGAGTTCCTGCACTTTTTCCACAGCAGGAACACCATTCCCATTAGCAGGAGTCCTGCAGGACCAGCCCTTGAGTGGTAATCATGGGTGAGTTCCCTCACTTTTTTTTCCAGGACTTGACCCCTGTGTGTGTGTGTGTGTGTGTGTGTATATATATATATATATATATATATATATATGTACAGTGGTCCCTCAACATATGATGGTAATCCGTTCCAAACGGATCATCGTTTGTTGAAGCCATCATATGTTGAGGGATCAGTGCAATGTAAAGTATAGGACAGTGGTCTACAACCTGCGGACCTCCAGATGTTGCAAAACTACAACACCCAGCATGCCCGGAGAGCAACATCTGGAGGTCCGCAGGTTGTAGACCACTGTTAGAGGAAGTTGTACTCATTTGTCCCCGCCGCTCCGGACCGTCACCGCTAGTCACTGCTGCCCGGGATGTCGCTGCGTCCCCGGGGTGTCCCCGACGCTCCGGTAAGGCCTCTTCTTCCCCAGCATCCGCGCTCTCTGTCGCCGCCATCACGTCGCTACGCACGCTGCTCCTATTGGATGACGGGACGGCATGCGCAGCGACGTGATGACGTCGATGGATGCAGGGGATCCCGAAGAGGACGCGCCGGAGCCCCGAGGACAGGTAAGAGACATCACCGGAGCTCACGGGGCATCGTAAACGGCTATCCGGTGGCAGCTGAAGCAGTCAGCGCTGCCGGATAGCCGTTTATGCGATGGCCCCGACATACAAAAGCATCGTAAGTTGATGCTGCCTTCAAAATGCGATGGCCTCTGAGAGGCCATCGCATGTTGAAATTATGGTATGTCGGGGGGTCACTGTATATATATATATATATTCCCTATATGTGCTTTGTGTGTAAATCAGGTGTCATTTGTCTGTTTCATATCTACAGCTGGTACTGATCTGCAATGCCCATCGTGCCCGGGCAGCATTCGTTTGTGCAGGCATGATAGGCGTTGTAGATGTGCCACAAGTTTGGGAATGTATTAAGTGTCGTACAGCTTTGGCCCTGATCATCTGTTTCCTCCTCTCCTGGGAGAAGTAGGGTTAAGTAAATATGGGCTGGAGCAGTGTTTCCCGACTGGGTTTCCTCCGGCTGTTGCAAAACTACAACTCCCAGCATGCCCGGACAGCCAAATATACTGACCAAGTTGTAAACGCAGCCTAATCATCATGCGGATCCATAGCAGAAATCTTACTGCCCGCCTCGGATTTCTGCTGCAGATCCTTTACTGAAACATACATTAGATTGGCCAAATGTTCAGCTGACAGCTAATCCTTTCAGTCTCCACCATATATGCACACTCGGCTATGCCGTGCATGCATGTGTTTGCAGTAAGGCTTAAGGAATAAGCCACTGCTAGACACTTTAGGAGACGACTTATCTCGGGCATCTTCCAAACCAGCTGTTCCAGGGTCAGGATGTACAACAGTGTTTCACCGGAAAAAAATGCACTGCGTAGAAACGGAAGAAATTTTTTTTTCCTGTTTCGTCGTGGATTTTGGGGTAAAATGACTAATATAACAGCAAAGTAGAATTGTTGGCACAAAAAAATAAGCCATAATATTTATTTTTAGGTGCAAAATTGAAAGTGTGATGATTTTTAAAAGGTGATGAGGAAAAAATGAAAATGCAAAAACGGAAAATATGCGTCATTAAGGGGTTAAAGGTTCTTAATAAACTTGGTTGGTTGGTGAACTGGGAAAATTCCTCTCCTACGCAGCAAAGACATTTTTGGGGGATTCTTTTAGACTCCACACTTCAAAAATCTTTTATACCTGCCCAGAAAATTAAAACTCCAGTCCTTAGAGAAGTTTCTGAGACCCCTAGAATTTCTATTAGGAAAGGGATGTCCTTGTTAGTTCTCTTTACTTCTGCCATCCCTGCAGTACCCTGGGCCCAGATTCACTCTAGGTCCCTTCAGTTAGAGGTTTTAGATCAGTGGGATGGAGGGAGGTTTGGAGAAGTCAGTGATTTCTTCCCTAGGGGGGTGGTTGGTGGACGATAACCTGAATAGAGGTCTAGATTGGAAGGTACATTTGCCCATGGTGATCACTACTGACGCTAGTCCCTGGGGGGCGGTGGCCATGCAGGGGATAGAGACCTTCAGGATTCCTGAGATATGGAGGTTAAGCATACCTCCTCTAACTATACGGAGTTACCGTATTTATCGGGGTATACCACGCACCGGCCTATAACACGCACCCTCATTTTACCAAGGATATTTGGGTAAAAAAAGTTTTTTACCCAAATATCCATGGTAAAATGAGGGTGCGTGTGTGCGTGTATACCCCGATATACCACCAGGAAAGGCAGGGGGAGAGAGGCCGTCGCTGCCCGCTTCTCTCCCCCTGCCTTTCCTGGGGTCTAGAGCCCTGCTGCCGGCCCTTCTCTCCCCCTGGCTATTGGCGCCACTGCCCGTTCTGTCCCCCTGACTATCGGTGCCGGCGGCGATAGCCAGGGGGAGAGAAGCGGCGCCGACAGCCAGGGGGAGAGAAGGGGCAGCGGCACCCATTGCCGGCGCCGCTGCCCCGTTGCCTCCCCCATCCCCGGTGGCATAATTACCTGGGTCGGGTCCGCGCTGCTGCAGGCCTCCGGCGCGCGTCCCCTGCGTCGTTGCTATGCACGGCGCGGCGCACTGACTTCATGCGCCGTGCAGCGCATAGCAACGACGCCGGGGACGCACGCTGGAGGCCTGCAGCAGCGCGGACCCGACCCAGGTAATTATGCCTCCGGGGATGGGGGGAGGCAACGGGGCAGCGGCGCCGGCAATGGGTGCCGCTGCCCTTTCTCTCCCCCTGGCTGTCGGCGCCGCTTCTCTCCCACTGGCTATCGGCGCCGCTGCCCTTTCTCTCCCCCTGGCTGTCGGCGCCGCTTCTCTCCCACTGGCTATCGGCGCCGCTTCTCTCCCCCTGGCTATCGGCGCCGGCACCGATAGTCAGGGGGACAGAACGGGCAGCGGCGCCGATAGCCTGGGGGAGAGAAGGGCCGGCAGCAGGGCTCTAGACCCCAGGAAAGGCAGGGGGAGAGAAGCGGGCAGCGACGGCCTCTCTCCCCCTGCCTTTCCTGGGGGTGTATCGGCGTATAACACGCACATAGACTTTAGGCTAAAAAATTTTAGCCTAAAAAGTGCGTGTTATACACCGATAAATACGGTAATTGCCATTCTTTGTGCCTTGCAAGCTTTAGGTCCCAATATTAAAATCAGGATGTTAGGATACTTCCAGATAACACTGCTGTATCCATAATTAATAGGCAGGGTACGACTAGAAGTGTTAGCCTAATGATGTTATCTTTTCAGATTTTTTCGTTTCAGAGACTCAGGTGAAATCCATCTCCGCTGTTCACTTGAAGGGAGAGCTAAACTTCAGGGCTAATGAGCAGGCATCAGGTTGGACAGGGTGAGTGGCAGTTGAACCCGAAGGTTTTTCAGAACATCTCAGCTCTGGGGCTCTCCACAGGTGGACTTTTTGCCACCAGACAGAACGGGGAAGTTAAAAATATTCTTTCCCTCTCCCTGTCAGACAGGCCATTAGCAGTAGATGCCTTGTCCCATAGATGGGTGTGGGATTTGGCCTATGCTTTTCCTTCGCTTGTGTTCATACCTAGGGTCATCAGGAAGATCAGGGAGGACAGGGCAAGAGTGATTCTTATTGCCCTTTTCTGGCCCCGGAGGGCGTGGTCCTCCTGCCTAAGGACCCATGTCAGTACTGGACCCTTGGGTCCTTCCAGAAGTCCCGGACCTCCTGATACAGGGTCCGCTGCTATATCCAGAAGTGCAAAGTCTACACCTGACTGCCTGGTTCTTGATAGGCTAATCCTAAAAGCTAAGGGCCTCTTAGCAGCAGTGATTGACACCCTTTAGGCCAGCAGAAAGACTGTGACCACCAAGATTTACTTCAGAGTCTGGAGAAAGTTTTTTGAGGTGATGGGCCTTTCTAATATAGACCTTGACAAGCCCAACATAGCAGCTATCTTAGACTTTCTTCAAAAGGTCCTTGAAAAAGGTTTGAGGGCAGCCACTCTTAAGGTACAGGTGTCTGCTATAGGGGCTCTCTTCAGTCAAAAAATTGCTGACCACCCGTGGATCATAAGATTTTTTTTATTTTTTTTTTAGATCTGTCAACAGGTAACAATTGTCAAAAAGTATTAAGACTCCAGCTTGGGATCTCTCGGTGGTTCTTGATGATTTGAGTACACAGTCTTTTGAGCCTTTTGTCAGAGATTCTGCTGTCAGTTCTGACTCAGAAGACTGTCTTCTTAGTGGCTATGACATCACCCAGGCGGGTAGGCGAGCTAGCGGCCTTATAATTTAAAGAACCATATACAAGGATCCTGGATGACAGAATTGTAATCAGTCCAGATCCTGCCTTTCTACCAAAAGTGGTATCTGCCTTCCATATGTCTCAGGAAATTGTTCTCCCCTCCTTCTGTGCTAACCCATCTAATATTACAGAAAGGTCCTTTCATAACTTAGATGTCAGGAGGTGTGTGTTAGAGTACATTGATAGGCCTAACAAGGGAAATAGTGCTGCTAGAGATTCCCTTTCCAGGTGGATTCGTCAGACTCTTCTGCCTATCTATCAGCAGGGCTTTCTCCTCCAGATAATCTAAGAGCTCATTCCACTAGGGCTATAGCCTCCTCTTGGGCTGAAAGGAGGGGGGCCTCTATTGAGCAAATCTGTAAAGCGGCCACCTGGTCGTTGCCACGCACTTTTTTTCGGCACTACAGGCTTAACTTTGCTGATTTTTCTTCTTTCTTTTGGACGTAAGGTCCTGCAGGCGGTGGTCCCACCCTAATTCTGGTACTCTGGTATTCTCTCTAGTGGTGCTGTCGTGACGGGGTGGAAAGCAGGTAATTTACTCACTGGTAATTCTGTTTCCTCGTAGTCACGACAGCACCACGGCATTCCCACCCCTTTTTATTTCTGTGCACTGGGTTTGTTGTTTACACGGGTGAGAGAAGAAAACTAAATGTGGATGTATATACATTGATATATTTCATGTAGAGGGAAAGAAGACATTTTTCTTCTACCATTATTCTATTTTGTAGATTTACTTTATGACTACATGGTGTCATTTATTTTTAGTAGTTTAGTTTATTTGTAGGAAGTCAATTTAATATGAAGGCTCTTAATGGGTCTCAGTAATTCACTGAGGCTATGGAGGGTTGTGCTTCCTTTTGTCCTCTAGGTTTCCTGTCCCTGGGCGAGGAGTCCGTCTCTCTCTGGTGGTGCGGTCGTGACTACGAGGAAACAGAATTACTGGTTTCACACCTTGGAATTTCCGTGTGGAATTCCTCTTGGAATGTCTGTGCAGAAATTCCACTTCAGCGGAGTCCAGTTGAATTTAACAGAATTCTGCTGAGCTGTGCACACGGCGGACTTTCCGTGCAGATGTTTCCGGCACAGAAATTCCCTTTTCCGTGTCCACAGAATGGAAGAACACGTTCATTCTTTCTGCATACTCTGCACGGAATGCATAGCTGTCTATGAGACAACGTATTCCTGTGCGGTCCTAGTGTCGCAATGTTTATGGTGGTAAATAATGTATTTCATATAACGGGGTATACAAATAGTACACTGCTCAAAAAAATAAAGGGAACACTTAAACAACACAATGTAGCTCCAAGTCAATCACACTGTCCACTCAGGAAGCAACACTGCTTGACAATCACTTTCACATGCTGTTGTGCAAATGGAACAGACAACAGGTGGAAATTATAGGCCATTAGCAAAACCCCCCCAATAAAGGAGTGGTGGGCGTGGCGTTACGTTGCATCTCCATTCCCGGAAACCGGAGGTTTCTGAAACTGGAGACGCAGCTCCGCATACAATGCGAGTGCTGCAGCGAGATCGCGGGGGAGATGGGGTAGTGTCCCAGCGGAGGGCCCCCTGCGATCAGACATCTTGTCCCCTATCCTTTGCATAGGGGATAAAATGTTAGATCCTGGAATACCCCTTTAATGGGTTTTCCAAGCTTCAGGATAGGTCTCTGTAAAGTGCTGACACCTGACATCCGGCACTCCAGCCAATCAGCTGATTGCCAGAGCTGCCGAGACTGCATACCAAGTACCGAGTACTGAGCTGGACATTATGTTGTGGCCGTGCTGGGTTACTGCAGCTTAGGCCTCATTCACACTGCCGTTGGGCTCTGTTAATTTGAGCTCCATCACCAGTTTAGAGAAGGAAGAAAATTGTTCTTGCAAAAAAAAATTTTCTCTGCTAAACTCCAGTAAAATTACTCACGGACCCCATGCAAGTGAATGGGGTCTGTCGGTAATCGGCAGTAGCCGTTTGCGTCCGATCGGCTCAAAAACTAATTTTAAAAAAAATTAAGCAGATTGGACCTTTAACAGGTCTGATACGAACTGCAGTGTGAACCTAGCCTTAGCTCCAGCCTTAGCTACAATTCAAGCGCAATCACTATACAGTGTGTGGTATTGTCTGACTTGTCACCCCATAGATCTGGTATAGATGGCTAACCCCTTTTACTGCTGACTTTATAATAGAATGCCAATAATCACATATTCACTTACATGTTCCCAGTATAGAGGTAAGACCCTTTTTTTTTTGGGGGGTCTCTTGCAGTCACTGACAGCCAGGCCCCCACCTATGTATACACACTTCTCTATGCAGCCTCAAAATGTAATAGCCAGGTTAATGGATGCCTGGAATCAATGGGAGATTGCACACATCTGTATTACACATGCATGTTTTATATACAGTTATGGCTGTAAATGTTGGCACCCCTGAAAGTTTTCAAGAAAATGAAGTATTTTTCACAGAAAAGTATTGCAGTAACACATGTTTTGCTATACACGTTTATTCCCTTTGTGTGTATTTGAACTAAACCAAAAAAGGAGGAAAATTGGACATAATATCACACCAAACTACAAACATGGGCTGGACAAAATAATTGGCACCCTTAACTTTAATATTTGGTTGCACACCCTTTGGAAAAAATTACTGAAATCAGTTGCTTCCTATAACCATCAATAAGCTTCTTACACCTCTCAGCCGGAATGTTGGACCACTCTTCCTTTGCAAACTGCTCCAGGTCTCTCTTATTGGAAGGTCGCCTTTTCCCAACAGCAATTTTAAGATCTCTCCCCAGGTGTTCAATGGGATTTAGATCTGAACTCATTGCTGGCCACTTCAGAACTCTCCAGCGCTTTGTTGACATCTATTTCTGGGTGCTTTCTGACATATGTTTGGGGTCATTGTCCTGCTGGAAGACCCAAGATCTCGAACGCAAACCCAGCTTTCTGACACTGGCCTGTACAGTGCGACCCAAAATCTGTTGGTAATCCTCAGATTTCATGATGCCTTGCACACATTCAAGGCACCCAGTGCCAGAGGCAGCAAAACAACCCCAAAACATCATTGAACCTCCACTATATTTCACTGTAGGTACTGTGTTCTTTTCTTTGTAGGCCTCATTCCGTTTTTGGTAAACAGTAGAAGATGTGCTTTACCAAAAAGCTCTATCTTGGTCTCATCTGTCCACAAGATGTTTTCCCAGACGGATTTTGGCTTACTCAAGTTCATTTTGGCAAAATGTAGTCTTACTTTTTTATGTCTCTGTGTCAGCAGTGGGGTCCTCCTGGGTCTCCTGCCATAGCGTTGCATTTCATTTAAATGTCAACGGATAGGTTGTGCTGACACTGATGCTCCCTGAGCCTGCAGGACAGCTTAAATATCTTTGGTACTTGTTTGGGGCTGCTTATCCACCATCTGGACTATCCTGCATTGACACGTTTCATACATTTTTCTCTTCCGTCTACACCCGTGGAGATTAGCTACAGTGCCAGGGGTTGTAAACTTCTTGATAAGGTTGCGTACTGTGGACAAAGGCAAATCTAGATCTCTGGAGATGGACTTGTAACCTTGAGATTGTTGATATTTTCCCACAATTTTGGTTCTCAGGTCCTCAGACAGTTCTCTTCTCCTCTTTCTGTTGTCCATGCTTAGTGAGGCACACACAGACACACAATGCAAAGACTTTGTGAACTTCTCTCCTTTTTATCTGCTTTCAGGTGTGCTTTTTATACTGCCCACACCTGTTACAATCTTATTTTTCCACAATTTTTAAAGGGTGCCAATAATTTTGTCCAGACCATTTTTGGAGTTTGGTGACATTATGTCCTATTTGCTTTTTTCCTCCGTCTTTTGGTTTAGTTCCAATACACACAAAGGAAATAAACGTGTATAGCAAAACATGTGTTACTGCAATCCTTTTCTATGAGAAATACTTATTTTTCTTGAAAAATTTCAGGGGTGCCAACATTTACTGCCATGACTGTAGAAGTGTTTATCAGAGTCATACGGGATTCCTGAGAAGGAAAATTGTGACAAGCTCGATCACATGCTGTGTTATAGAGATACTGCGAATACGACGCTTCGCTGAACCATATGATCCTTCACAGAGTTTATACAAGTCAGCATTGCATAACTGTATGGATTTGTGCATGGGAAACTGCAGTGTACATTAGGCCTCTTAAGTATATTGTATATTTGCAGCATGTGATCATAAAAAGGGGAAGAAAAAAGTTCATCAAAAAGTGGATAATTCGTTTTTCTTCTAAATCTCATAAAGCAGTGGTCTCAAACTGTGGCCCTCCAGATGTTGCAAAACTTTAACTCCCAGCATGCCCGGACAGCCGTTGGCTGTCCAGACATGCTGGGAGTTAAAGTTTTGCAACATCTGGATTAGGGATCGACCGATATAGATTTTTTAGGGCCGATACCGATAATCTGTCACCTTTTCAGGCTGATAGCCGATAACTTATACTGATATTCCGGTATAGGTTATCGGCTATTTCACCCCCCCCAGCGGGGCAGAAACCGTTGCAAATCAATGATTTAAAGCGGGCACTTTAAATCAATGAACTGCAGCGGCTTTTGCGGTGCCAGAGACCGCCGCCGCCCGCTTCTCTCCCCCTGCCTGTCCTGAGTCAACAGTTTCCCCATCGCCTTCCCCACCCCTATCCTCTGCCCACATACCGCGGCCCCCCCCCAACATCCTCTGCCCACATACCGCCGCCACCCCATCGCCTTTCCCCCCATCCCCGGTGTTATAATTACCTGTTACCGGGGGTCCACGATCCTTCTGGCTCCGTCGGCGTCCTGCGCAGGGGGCAGCGGCGGTATGTGGGCAGAGGATGGGGGGGTGGCGGCTGTATGTGGGCAGAGGATGGGGGGGGGCGGCGGTGGTATGTGGGCAGATGATGGGGGGGGGGGGGAGGCGATGGGGCAGCGGCATGTGGCCAGAGGATGGGGGAGGCAATGGGGCAGCGGCGGCGATGGTAGTCTCTGGCCGGGGCATTATCGGCATATGGGCAAGGTAATTGTCGATAACGATAATGTCCAAAATCGTGATTATCGGCCGATAATATCGGCCAAACCGATTATCGGCCGATCCCTAATCTGGAGGACCACCGTTTGAGACTACTGTCATAAAGTATGAAAATATTTAAGAAGAATATACCTGGATGGCAGATTGTGCCCAGTGCTCTTTTATGCCCTTTTGTATATTATTATGTGCAGTATTGATGTGTTTCTATTTACACTGGTCATTTGCAACATATTGCTACATTTTGATACACATTGGAGGGAATCAATAAAAACTTGACAACCAAAACGGTCTGGTTTTGTCCAAAGGAACCAATCACAGCTAAGGTAATAGTTGCTGTGATTGGATGCTATGGGCAACCAGACCGGTTTTGGTTTTGACACCTTTTATTATTCTCCCCCCCCCCCCAGTGTTTGCAGTCTTATGTCAGCCTAATAATAATGGGAACATAGTTGATGAATTTCCATTTGCGATACCCTTCATGAACCAGCGTTTCTAGTAAGTTCATTACACTCCGGTGGGAGGCCCTTCTAGTAAAGCCATCATGCTTCATGAATGAGATGCATTAACAGATAAAGAGTTCCCCATGGTGAGTCAGGAGGAAAGCCCATCTGCGGGAGCTGTGCGGTAAAAGGGTCAAACAGCGTAACAAAGTGCCAGAAGTTGCTGACTGGATGTCAGCTTTGTATAAAGAAAGTGAAGAAAAAGTTTGAGATGACAGGAAATTTGTAGACCACAATTTGGGCCCTTGTTCTTCAATCTTTGTGCGGTTCAGGGATTCACACGTTACATAGTTCATAAGGTTTAAAAAAGGCAAACATCCGTCCATCAAGTTCAACCTATATCCCTATTGTGTACCTACTGTGTTGATCCAGAGAAAGGCAAAGAACCCTTAGGGCATGTTCACACAATGAAATTTCTGAGCGGAATCCAGCAGAAAAATTTGTATCTGATATTCTTGCAGTCCCATTGTATTCAGTGGGATTCTGCTGCACTGTGCACACAGTGGAGTTTCCGTGGCAGAAACATCGGCTGCGAAATTTTCATTCCAGCCTCGGCAGAAAGAATTGACATGTTAATTCTTTTTGCAAAATCCGCTCGGAAATCTATTGCCGTCTGTAGAGATGGCACATTTCCAAATGGTCCTAGCGCCAGCATGTTCTGCCGGTGCTTGCTTTCTGTGGAATGTCTGGCCGGAAAAGTTTCAGGCAGACATTACGCAAAAAATACATTGTTAGAACATAGTTTTATGAGATTGATGCCATTTGGCTCATACAAGGGGTGGGAAATGATTTCCCTTCACCAAATATGGCATCAGAATAAATCCCTGGATCATGTTATGTCCCTTTAAGTCTAGTATCCATAACCTGTTGTGTTATTACTCTCCAAAAATATCTCAACTTGATCATCCACCCTAGATTACTTCCAAAATTTGCAAAATTGCGGTTTAATTTCCCCACACAAATAGTATTTTTTTGGTTGCGCCATACATTTTATGGTAAAGTGAGTGATGGCATTACAACGGACAATTGGTCGCACAATAAACAAGCCCTCATACTAGTCTGTGGATGAAAATATAAAAGAGTTATGTTTTCTTGAAGGCAAGGAGGAAAAAAATGTAAAAATAACATTGTCCTTAAGAGTCTTTAAGGCCCAAATGGCCTGAGTCCTTAAGGGGTTAAATAGAGGTAATTTTCAAATCTGTTAAACTTTTTGGCAACAGTTTATTTAAAAAGAAAATCTGTTTCCACTGGAGTACCCCTTTAACCCCTTAAGGACATAGGCTGACATTTATCATTGTCTTAAGACTGTTTTTTGTGTATACAAAAAGCGAAAAAAGGCGCAAACAACGTTTATTCGTGCCTTTTTTGCACCTTTTGGTTTACACATTTCTACTGATTTTGAGTTGCAATCCACTGATTTTTGTCAATACACATGATATGGAAGGGTTTTATGAACTGCTCCTTTTTGTGAAAAAGCGCAAAAAAAGCACAAAGCCACTGAAAAGTCTCTAAAACTACACCAGCTTAGCTTAGCTTTTTGGTGTATGTGAAGAGATAAATTTCAGTAATTGTGACCTGCATGAAATTTCTGCAAAGCTTTTGTGACCATTTAATAAATGTGGTGCTCCTACACATTACCAGCACACAAAAAAAAAATCCGGCCATAGGGTGTACAGGTACACCCTGACGTCCTCGTAGTTATGGACACGGGGCGTACCTGTACGCCCGTGGGAATTCCGGTGCCGGCCGGGGACCAAAATGCTTGCTGAAATCATTCAGCAGGCATCCCATGACAACGCATGAGTTCACACCCAATTCACACTGGCGATCTGCGGCGATTCCGGTCATACAGGCCACGTGTGACCCGGAATTGGAAGGTGATCGGCGGAAATAAAACACCTCCCCTGTTGCTATGGGGAGGTGGCGATGACGTCACCTCCCCAGCTCCAGATTGATCGTCCGACCAATAGCTGCTGACGTAGGAGGGGTTAGTGTCCCCTTCTCTCAGCTCTGCTAGCCCACCAAGTTCGTTGAGTGGTGAGAGCTGAGAGAAGGAGCCAGGGACCCCGCCCTCTGACCAGATGTGTGCCCCACATTCATAGGGTATTTCTAATATGAAGGCCCTTCAAATCCACTTCATAGCTGAACATTTTGTGAAAAATTTGAAAATTGCTGCTGAACTTTGAAGCCCTCTGATGTCTTCCCAAAGTAATAACATGTCAACTTTATGATGCAAACATGTGAATCAATATATAATTTATTTGGAATGTCTATTTTCCTTACAAGCAGAGAGCTTCAAAGTTTGAAAAATGCAAAATTTTCACATTTTTCATCAAATTTTTTAATTTTTCACCGGGAAATGATGCAAGTATTGACGAAAATTTTCCACTACCATAAAGTAGAATATATCACGAAAAACTATCTCGGAATCAAATTTATAAGTAAAAGCATCCCAGAGTTATTAATGCTTAAAGTGACAGTGGTCCGATTTGCAAAAAATGCTCCCGTCCTTAGGGCCATAATGGGCTCCGTCCCCAAGGGGTTAATGGGTGGAGCAACCGCTGGAAGAGAGGAAGATCATTCTGCAGTGAATTGTAGGTTTGCAACAGCTGAAGGAACACTGGTCTTATGCACGGAAAGGATCACAGGTGTGTTTAATGGGTGGGGTGGCAGATGTTTGGGAGGAAGAAAAATGACCTCACACTTACAAACAAAGGAATTATGAGACATGTAGTTTAAGGGAGGGAACTTCAACAGGAATAGCCTGTTCACAAAAAGATAGCCACAGCGTTATGGTTGACTCTAGCCATTTAGCTCCAAGACAAGCACTGATCCTCCCTAAGCATGTCCATTACTGTCTTCCAGCTATGTACTACAATCACCTATCGGTGTATAACCCCTTAAATAGCTTCTGCGATTAATATGGTTCAGTCTATTGGTGTCTATGTCCATGGGTCCTGCTGTAAAGCATATCACTAAATGCTGTTAAAAACAACTCTGGCAAGATGGCCTCCCTCTTTATAAAGCACAGAAAAGTACATTTAAAAAAATTAAATTTGTAAAATAGAAACTGATAAATGTCACTGTGTCCCTGTCTGTTGTCTTACTTTACTGCTATTTTACTGGTTCTGTGGAGCTAATCTCCCGTAATACCCTAAAAAGAAAGAGAGAAATAGAACTTTGTCGGTGTTAGCTCAGGAAGCCTTCTAGGAAAGATTCAACAACAGTTACTTTTTTCCAACAGGAAATGTAAGGATATTGCTTGGTGGTTGCCCTATTCCCTAGTAGAGTGTTTATCATCCAGGGTGACCCCAGCTGTTGCAAAACTAAAACTCCCAGCATGCATGGACAGCAGTTATTCTGAGAGTTGTATGTGTCTGGGACATTGGGTTAGGTCACTAGGCCTTCTAGGAGAGTTCAACAGCAGTTACTTTTTTCCAACTGGAAATGTAAGGCTAATGCTGGGTGACTGCCCTATTCCTTAGTACAGTGCTTTCCAACCAGGGTGCCTCCAGCTGTTGCAAAACTACAACTCCCAGCATGCCCGGACAGCCTTCGGCTGTCCGGGCATGCTGGGGGTTGTAGTTTTGCAACAGCTGGAGGCACCATGTTTGGGAAACTTTGCCCTAGACCAAATGCAGTTTGCAGCTCATAGATTCCTACAAACTGTATTGTATTCTATTCTGGTTATGTTTCCTTTTCTGGTGGTTGGTTCCCTACAGGATAAATCCACATAGGATATTAACAAGTAAAAAAATATCAGCGTATTGCAATAGCAGACAAGATTTTGGCAAAGCCTCAAAAAGTTGCAGTGTAGCCCCAGCCTTATTGTTTTTTTTTTTTTTTTTTTTTTTTTTTTTTTAAATAAACTTTATTAATATATGAGTATGCATATTGTTAAAACAGACAGCACAATAACAAAAAAGCATGGTACAGAAACAAAGAATAAATCGCATAGAAGAAGAAAGTCATGTGACTCTTGGGTTTTCTTTTTTATAATGGACGAATACACCGTTGGGATAGATGTCTCCCATAGATCATGTGGCCGCAAGCATGTATGATACAAAGAGATTGAGGAGGAGGGGGGAGAGTTACCAAAACCTGTCCAGAGGAAAAGTTGCTGAGTTGCCCATAGCAACCAATCACATCGCTTCTTTCATTTTGAAAGAAGCGACGTGATTGGTTGCTATGGGCAACTCAGCAACTTTTCCTCTGGACAGGTCTTGATAAATCTCCCCCCGGGTCTATTCCCAACAGCATTTCATCATAATAATATGAAAGAGAGCAAAATTGAAAATAAACCATAACCAAACATGGCAATAAGTGTAGCCCTGGCATTATTGTTGCAGATTTCATCCTGTTCAGTGCCGAGGTACAAGTTGTTGTGAATCCTCGGGTTGTACCACAGATTTGCTGCGAGTAAAGTGCCACGATTTGGACTGGGCCTAAGAGTATGTTATAGAAATATTTGAAGAACTATAAAAACGTCTTCACGTTTTGCAGATGTGGACGGTTTATGATTTTTATGGCTATTCTTGGCGAAATCTCAGTTTCATCTTGAAAGGGAAGTAGTAGTTGTAGCTTATTCGTACACATCTCCTTGACGGGAATTGCTCAATCCCGAACATGCCTGGCACAGTTGTGTGCAGTGTTTTGGTATGCCTGTTCCTCATTATGGCCCCACCTTGAATAGTTGAAGGCTCCTGCCAGTGTAGGCATTGAGCAGACGAGAGGAGTTTGCATTCTTCAACCTATACTATTAGATATCTCCGCATCAGTTGCTGCCCCCTCTCTCTCTGTATTTCACTTCTAACACTTCGCATTCACGCTTTGGCAGTGGTTTATCTGTTTCATCAGCTGTGTCAACACATCTCATAACTAAAAAAGAAACACGCATACACACACGCACTCACTCTTTATTTAACACATTGCAACAAAGAGTTAAGAGAAATATTTGCTTGTCGGTATTAGTGTGGCTTCATCCGTATTCAGCCTGTTTTGGAATATATTTTACCTTTTTTATAATTTTTTTTTTTTTTTTTTACATTTGCCAGGCAATAAGTAAAGATGGCCATACAGTGAATTGTGTATGGTGCCCATGGTAGGACATCTTTCATAATTAGACTGACGCTGGCCCGGTTTTAGGCTATAATAAAAGTCTTGCATAGCAATGTATATTTATAATTATTAGATGAGCTCGGAAGCTCTCATACACGATCCCCACAGCCTGTCGTTCACGAAAACTTTTGATATAATGTAGATAATACTATTATATGTATATTTGTAATATATATTGCTTAAAAAATGTGTATATTTTTGGGTGAAAAATGCTGTCCCAGCTGCTATTACCTGTGTGTCTCTGTGAGGAGACAAAATACAGAAAGTGAGGGCTGGACTAGCAGGGCTCTGTACAGGCTCCTGGCTTGTCAATCAGCCTCTTGTGTGACCTGGGAGCGTGTCACAAGCCCTGCTTGTCCTCGGTGCACAGAGCCCTGCTTGTCCTCAGTGCACAAAACCCACGCTTGTCCTCGGTGTACAGAGCCCCGCTTGCCCTCGTTGCACAGAGCCCCGCTTGTCCTCGTTGCACAGAGCCCCGCTTGTCCTCGTTGCACAGAGCCCCGCTTGTCCTCGTTGCACAGAGCCCCGCTTGTCCTCGTTGCACAGAGCCCCAGCTTGTCCTCGTTGCACAGAGCCCCGCTTGTCCTCGTTGCACAGAGCCCCGCTTGTCCACGTTGCACAGAGCCCCGCTTGTCCTCGTTGCACAGAGCCCCGCTTGTCCTCGTTGCACAGAGCCCCGCTTGTCCTCGTTGCACAGAGCCCCGCTTGTCCTCGTTGCACAGAGCCCCGCTTGTCCTCGTTGCACAGAGCCCCGCTTGTCCTCGTTGCACAGAGCCCCGCTTGTCCTCGTTGCACAGAGCCCCGCTTGTCCTCGTTGCACAGAGCCCCGCTTGTCCTCGTTGCACAGAGCCCCGCTTGTCCTCGTTGCACAGAGCCCCGCTTGTCCTCGTTGCACAGAGCCCCGCTTGTCCTCGTTGCACAGAGCCCCGCTTGTCCTCGTTGCACAGAGCCCCGCTTGTCCTCGTTGCACAGAGCCCCGCTTGTCCTCGTTGCACAGAGCCCCGCTTGTCCTCGTTGCACAGAGCCCCGCTTGTCCTCGTTGCACAGAGCCCCGCTTGTCCTCGTTGCACAGAGCCCCGCTTGTCCTCGTTGCACAGAGCCCCGCTTGTCCTCGTTGCACAGAGCCCCGCTTGTCCTCGGTGCACAGAGCCCCGCTTGTCCTCGGTGCACAGAGCCCCGCTTGTCCTCGGTGCACAGAGCCCCGCTTGTCCTCGGTGCACAGAGCCCCGCTTGTCCTCGGTGCACAGAGCCCCGCTTGTCCGGTGCCGATTATCGTTTTTTTATGGCCGATACCGATAATCTGTGGTCTTTCAGGCCGATAGCCGATAACTTATACCGATATTCCGGTATAAGTTATCGGCTATGTCCCACCAGCTTTGATGATTAGATCTCTCACTGTATACCAAGAGATCGATCAATCTAGGCCTCCAGGATATACAGAAGCCACTGGAGGCCACCCCGATGACTCCCGACCCGGGCAGCATGAAATTGATGACAGGTTCCCTTTAACAGAAATTTCTACAGTATTTTTACATCCAAATATAGTGGTTATATTTTCTCTGAAAAGATGCAAAGCAAACGTTTCTGCATGATATATCATTAAACAAGGTTACAGGTTTAAGCACCAGTGTGTGAAAAAAAAGTATTTTTTTTTCCTTTACTGTTACAAATAGTGTTACACTGGTTTTACACTTTGAGTTATTTTATGATATTGTGACAAGTCAGATGATAACATCAGATGGTAAGATCAGCGATTTTTGACACAGCTTGTTTGGAAATACCATCGATTCGGTGACAAAAGTCAGACTCGAGTGATAAGGTACAACTGAAATTGTTGGCAACTTTAGGATGTGTTCTGCATGAGATTATGTGGTGATGGGTTAATCTCATTACAATCAACCCCTATATAATAGAGCTGTACTCTGTACTGTAGCTTTGTTTCGTACGTAACTGCTATAGGGCTCCCATAGAGATGCACAAGGCCACTACTTTTGTATGCCTTAAAGTGTACCTGTCATTTGCAAAAACCTTTTATATAATGTAGATACTAACATAATATGTATATTTAATATACTTCTGGCTAAAAAATTTGAAATACAGGAAGTGAGGGTTGGACAAGCAGGGCCCCCGGGCGCTGAGGACAAGCAGGACCCCCGGGCGCTGAGGACAAGCAGGGCCCCCGGGCGCTGAGGACAAGCAGGGCCCCCGGGCGCTGAGGACAAGCAGGGCCCCCGGGCGCTGAGGACAAGCAGGGCCCCCGGGCGCTGAGGACAAGCAGGGCCCCCGGGCGCTGAGGACAAGCAGGGCCCCCGGGCGCTGAGGACAAGCAGGGCCCCCGGGCGCTGAGGACAAGCAGGGCCCCCGGGCGCTGAGGACAAGCAGGGCCCCCGGGCGCTGAGGACAAGCAGGGCCCCCGGGCGCTGAGGACAAGCAGGGCCCCCGGGCGCTGAGGACAAGCAGGGCCCCCGGGCGCTGAGGACAAGCAGGGCCCCCGGGCGCTGAGGACAAGCAGGGCCCCCGGGCGCTGAGGACAAGCAGGGCCCCCGGGCGCTGAGGACAAGCAGGGCCCCCGGGCGCTGAGGACAAGCAGGGCCCCCGGGCGCTGAGGACAAGCAGGGCCCCCGGGCGCTGAGGACAAGCAGGGCCCCCGGGCGCTGAGGACAAGCAGGGCCCCCGGGCGCTGAGGACAAGCAGGGCCCCCGGGCGCTGAGGACAAGCAGGGCCCCCGGGCGCTGAGGACAAGCAGGGCCCCCGGGCGCTGAGGACAAGCAGGGCCCCCGGGCGCTGAGGACAAGCAGGGCCCCCGGGCGCTGAGGACAAGCAGGGCCCCCGGGCGCTGAGGACAAGCAGGGCCCCCGGGCGCTGAGGACAAGCAGGGCCCCCGGGCGCTGAGGACAAGCAGGGCCCCCGGGCGCTGAGGACAAGCAGGGCCCCCGGGCGCTGAGGACAAGCAGGGCACCCAGGCAATAGCTGCAGGGACAGCATTTTTATACCCAAAAATTTGGGTAATTGCCGATACCGATAACGTCAAAAACTTTGAATATCGGCTGATAATATAGGCCAAACCGATAATCGGTCGATCCCTAGTATGAACCAAAGTCAGATTAGTTGATCTATGGAGTTTTTATCTTAAAAATGTATTCTGGTTACATATATATATATATATATATATATATATATTTTTTTTTTTTTTTTTATATATAATTTTTTCTAATATATTTTATTTTACCTTTCCACTCAGCAATTATCTGGTTAAGGTGGTAAATTTCACAGTCTTAAGAATTTCTGGTGTTTTTCCTGCTTAGCTGAGAAATGTGGCATCTATCCACAGGTTTTGGAAATAGATGAAATTCCCCTGCATATCTTTTTTTTTTTCTAGTTCTCAGAAATCCTGCCATAAGAAAACCTAGATCTCTGATGTCCTGACCGATTGAGAATCTAGATAACGTTGCTTTTTTAGTATTTTGCGGTTTGGCCCAATAGTGTACAGTAACTGGTTTTTGCATTAGGTTGAAAGTGAAATCTTCCCCTTCCATCTGTTCTATTTTTAAGCACCGAGCTTATAAAAATGTCTGTAGTTGAAGTCTCCTACTCAGAAACAATTAAAAATACTCACCTCTAAAGCGTAGGTTGAACTTTGTGTGTGTAAATCTCATAAATAGGCATACACCTATTATTATAATTCTTCTTCTATAGGGACTGAGTTTGATACTGACATGACCTACTGCAACTTTATATTTGGTGATGAATATTAAAGAAGTAGCCCAGTCAAAAAAAAATGTATCCTCTATCTGCAGGCTATGGGATAACTTTCAGATTGTGGGGCGTCCAACCTCTGGGACTCGATATCCTGCCCGGCTCACCAAATGAAGTGTGTCGACCACAGCTCGAGGCGAAGAGCCAGAGATACCCGTACGGGCTCTCCCGTAGAGGTGAATTTAGGGGTCGTGTGGGCCACCGCTTCGTGCCATGCTCAACACACTTCATTCTTTTGGGGCAGTAGATCAAAGAAGGTCCCAGCAGTTTGACCCCCCACGATCTGATACTTATCCCCAATCCACAGGATAGGGGATACGTTTTTTTAGACTGGATAACTCCTTTAGGCAGTTGCCTAAAACAGTAGTCCCTGAAGTTACAAAATAATCGGTTCCAGGCTGACCATTGTATGCTGAAACCATTGTATGTGGAGACCAGAACTCTATGGAAACCTGGTAATTGGTTCTGAAGCCCCACAATGTCATCCAAAAAATTTAAAATGTAAGGATTAAAGAAAAATAAGTAAATAACACAGATAAAGCCATACATATAAAAGTAAGAACGAGCTGCTGGATGCTGTAAATCGCTGTCTATTTAGAGGACAAGAGCTGCTGCAGGGTCCTGCATAGTACACACAGTGTCCCAAAAAAGTTACATGGACCAGCCCTCAACTGTTATACAAAGGAGCAATTAACCTTGTCACAGGTTAAGAGTAGTACCTCCCTGTACTGTAGGGAGGCGCTATCAGACAGGCAGTCAATGAATGGGCTTCAGTAATGCATGGGTTTTACCAGTGAAATGTCCGTTCTTCCAGCCATTGACACATTGTTGCAGATCTGTACTGTTCATACTATTGTATGTTGACTATGGTTTCAAGTTGCAATGAGCATTGTATGTTGAAATTATTGTAAGTTGAGGGACCTCTGTATAGTCTTGTTTGTTAATGTGGCCTTCAGGTTTCCGATATGGTGTCTGACACTTTCCCTAACCAAACAGGGCGGCATGCTGTGCAATTTGGTCTGGTATTTTTGACAGCGGCTGTAATAGAGGCTTGTAATGGAGCCTTCAACACTGCCATTTGTAAAGGCATGGGAGTAGTTTTGGATGCATTTGTCCACTAGTATATGAGAACACAGCTGTATTGTAGCAGAACATCAGAACTTCAGTGAGCCCATACTTCAGCAATGCTCCGTAAATCTCCTAAACAGCATTTGAATCAAAATGTTTATAATTTTGGCAATTTTTGACTGTTGCTGCTGCCAGAAAGTTGTAAAATTCCCATCTTACCATCTTACAACCCCCCCCCCTCTTTTATTTAAAGGGGTACTCCGGCACTAAGACATCTTATCCCCTATCCAAAAGATAGGGTATAAGATGCCTGATCGTAGGGAGTCCCGCCGCTGGGGGACCACCGTGATCTTGCACGCAGCTCCCCGGTTACAATTAGTCTCCGGAGCATGTTTGCTCCGGATCTGATTACTGGCGATCACGGGGGCTTGAGCATTGTGACTTCATGGCCCCGCCCCCGTGTGATGTCACTCTCCGCCCCCTCAATGCAAGCCTATGGGAGGGGGTGTGATGTCACAATGCTCCGGCCCCCGTGATCGCCAGTAATCAGACCCAGAACAAACATGCTCCGGGGACTGATTGTAACCGGGGTGCTGCGTGCAAGATCACGGGGGTCCCCAGCGGCGGGACCCGCGAGATCAGGCATCTTATCCCCTATCCTTTGGATAGGGCATAAGATGTCTTAGTGCCGGAGTACCCCTTTAATTTGGCTGGCATGTCTTTATAAATAAAGGAGGTATTCCCCTTTAAGTATTTGGCAATACCGATCAATATATTGTGGCTTTTGAGATAACGTATATTAAAGACAGAGAGAGAGAGGCAATTTCCTTCTGTTGCATCCTTATAGGACCGATAAAAGAAATCGTTAACGGTTTGTCAACACGGTGAGATGAACACAAGGTCGCAGTCTGGATTCTCTGGAGCCGATACAATATATCAGTGTGTTAACACATTAACCGGTGTGTAGTGAACAGTCCTGACCCTACATTTACAACAACAAATCACTGAATTACAATTTACCTGCCTCACATTATATTTTATAAACGTGTCGTTCCAGAAATAGTCAGCGACTATTTAAAATAGAGCAGGAGCTTGCAGAAGTAACAAGTAAGACTATGGCCCTGGTTTACTAAGTGTCTTGGGAGTGTGAAATGTTGTTTAAGATGTAGATGATTCCATTCTACTTGACAGGTTGGAAAAGTTCTAACCAGCTTTTTCCTGGTGTAAATTTCCAGTCATTTATTTCACCCTATAGGACGCACCGGCATATAAGACGCACCCTATTTTAAAGGTCCAAAATCTAGAAAAAAAAAGATTCTGAACCCAACAGTGATCTTCAACCTGCGGACCTCCAGATGTTGCAAAACTACAACTCCCAGCATGCCCGGACAGCCGTTGGCTGTCCGGGCATGCTGGGAGTTGTAGTTTTGCAACATCTGGAGGTCCGCAGGTTGAAGACCACTGGTATAGGAGGTAATACTCACGTGTTCCCTCCGCTCCGGACCCGTCACCGCTGCCCTGGATGTCGCTCCATCGCTGTCACCGCGTCCCCGTGGTGTCCCCGACACTCCGGACGTCTTCTTCCCTGGGATCCATGCTCTCAGTCGCCGTCATCACGTTGCTACGCGCGCCGCTCCTATTGGATGACGGGACGGCGTGCGCGACGAAGTGATGACATCGAAGGAGAGCGCCGGCCATGCAGGGGATCCCGGCACGGAGCAGACACCGAGGAGGCAGGTAAGGTCCCTCCCGGTGTCCTGTAAGCTGTTCGGGACGCCGCGGCGGTCCCGAACAGCCAACTGAGCAGCCAGGTTAGTGTTATTTTCGCATCAGACGCGCCGGTCAGCTTTGATCGCCGCGTCTGAAGGGTTAATACAGGGCATCACCGTGATCGGTGATGTCCTGTATTAGCCGCGGGTCCCGGCCGTTGATGGCCGCAGGTATTCGCTGTATAAGACGCACCAACTTTTCCCCCCCAGTTTTGAGGAAGAAAAAGGGCGTCTTATACGGCGAAAAATACGGTAATTTGGGCACATTGCACCACAAATTCAGGAAAACAGACACAATGCGCAACATTTTGATACTCAGACCCACAATAGCAGGTCTGCTTTATAATAGTAAATCAAGGCCTACGTTCACTCATCATTTTGAAACCTGAAACCTGTTTTTTCATGGCAGATACCTGAAACTGATTTTCAGGGCCCATTCACAAGAGCAGGTTTTTTTTCAAACTGGCAGCAGGTTTTCTGCTGCGATTTTGAAAGGGGCGCCTTTCGGCGTGATGTCCACAGCAGATTTTTAGCAGTAAAATCTCTGCTGCAGACAGCCCACCCCTTTAAAACTCACAGCAGGACCATCGCTGGGAGATTGAAAGTCCACTCCTGTGAACGCACCCTCTGTGAGTTAAGCTACCATTGATTTAAATGGGTCCGTGGACAGTCCACAAATCGGACACTATTGTTAATCAATGGTAGTTTAACGCAGCGGGCAACCCGCTGCTAGGAATAGCGGGTGAAAGCACCCTTAGGATATGTTCAGACGGTGGAATGTCCGCAGGGACAGTCCACTGACAGAAAAGTGCCGGTAGAACATGCCAGCTCTTGGACCGCTCAGAAATGCGCCGTCTCATAGACGCTAATACTTTCCCTTGCAGACCCCGCAGAAAGAATCAACATGTCTGCGGACTCTGAAATCAGGATTTCCGTGGCAGAAATATTCACCATGTGCACAGTGCAGCAGAATCTAATGCGGAGTACCGCACCGAAATTCCATCGTGTGAACATGGCCCTAGGTTATTGGTGCTGATCTGCTGCAGATCTGTGGAAGGTTTAGTCCCATTGTCATGGGCATTTTTAATGTGGAATCTGCTGAAATAAGTAATATGGCATTTATTTCTGCTGCTGCAGCTGTTTTTTTTTTTTTCTTCTTCTGGGATTATAAATTTTACATGCATAGGATTTTACGCAAGAAGTACAGATATCTGGATGTATCCCTGTATACCATAGCCCAGTGTTTACCAACCAGGGTACCTCCAGATGTTGCAAAACTGCAAATCCCAGCATACCCAAACAGCAAACAGCTGTCTCGCCATACTGCGAGTTGTAGTTGCGTACCTCCAGCTGTTGCATAACTTTTTTGCAACACCTGGAGGTGCCCTGGTTAGAAAACACTGCTTTAGCCGGAGCAGCAACAGGGATTGACCCCACTCTGGCGGACCAAAAAGGTTTGTACCATACTGGCGTTGCAGAACTGTCTCCAGTTTTCCACGTTGCTACTCACTAGTAAACCTGCTGCAGGACAAGGGCTGTACGAGCAGGTAGCACCTTCCACAACGTCACAGAAGACAACGTAAGGAACGTTACATAAAGTTGACTTTTGCTTTACGAGACACTTGGTTTACTGTATTTAGTATTTTGTTGCAGATTTACAGAAAAACTGTGGATCTTGATGCTCGTGTGTCTTATACTGGGGTTGAATTCTGCACCGCAATCCTGAAAGCGGAGCCTCATGCACCAATGTTATTATAAGCAATATGAGATTTCATCTTGAATAGCACATACCAAGAACACCTTAGCTTGCTGTGACTCATCTGTGCACCATATGTCTTCTGGAAGGAACTGCTTAGCATTGTCTTGTGAGACTTTAGTCGCTGCTTGACAAATCGAAGCAGAGATAGGCATTTAGCGTTCTGCATAATAATAATATGTTGCCTTGTTGTGTATATATGTACTGTATGAATAATTTGTTTTCTTTTTACATATGATTGGACTTTGAGGGGTTACACACACAGGATGGTAATGATTTAGCATCACAGGAACATGAGGGACATATAAATATATAGTCTGCAGATGGGTGCTCTTTCCTTCTGGAGAGAGAGTTCTGGCTTTGCATTAATCCCGATTAGCTTTTTATATTCCGTAACTGGAGCTAAGCTGATACTAGGGAACATCGCCTGAAAAGGGGATGTAATGAGCTGATTTGCATATTCCCCTACCCAGAATGCCTGCGGAGTGCTTAGTGGAGTGCTTGAAAGCTCCGTCACACCAGGAGTGGTGAACTCTCCCTGAGTTAAATACTCATCCCGTTTATATATATATATATATATATATATATATATATATATAATCTATATATATATATACAGGGGTGTGGAAATAAAATAAAATAAATACTTGTCCAAGGGACTAAAACGGAGCACAATCTACTTGTCCCTACTTGGGTGTTTTCTTTTTTTTTTTTAGCCATTCACCTTGTGGTCAAACTTACACATTATTTTTATACTATAGGTCAGCCTGATTATACAAATACCAAGTATTTTTTTTCTTCTTTTAAAAAAATTTAAAATTCTTGACCCCTATAACATTTTTAATTTTTCGTATACCGGGCTGTTTAAGGGCTAATTTTTTGGGGCCGTAATCTGCTGTATGTATTGGTACCATTTTGGTATTGATTGGATTTTTTTTTTAACACTTTTTTTACTTTTTTTTAAATTTTTTTCTGGGATATGTTATAAACATAAAAAAACTCAATTCTGTGATTTTTTTTTTTTTTTTTACGTTAATGCTATACGGGATATAAAATGTTATTTTTTACATATTTTTTTTTTATATGCAAAAGGGGGGCGATATGAACTTTTGAATATGGAAGGGGTTAATGGGTGTTTTTTAAAACTTTAATTTTATTTTATTTTTTTATACACTTCATTGGGAGGAATCGTTAGATTCCTCATACAGATCAATGCAGTTCTATTGAACTCCATTGATCTGTGTTCATTTGGTTGAGGCTCAATCAAATGTAGATCTATGGGGGCAGCCATGAATGCAGAGGTAAGCCCTCTAGCTACCTCCACAGGGCACGATCCTCCCCACTAGACCACCAGTGATGGTTATAAAAAACCTTTAGACTCCGCTGTCAACTTTGACAGCTGTGATCTAAAAGGTTAATAGCAGGCCGCAGCGAGTGCCGCATGCCGGGCTATTAAAGGGGTTCTCCGGTGCTTAGACATCTTATCCCCTATCCAAAGGATAGGGGATAAGATGCCTGATTGCGGGAGTCCCGCCGCTGGGGACCCCCGGGATCTTGCACGCGGCACCCCTTTTGTAATCAGTCCCCGGAGCGTGTTCGCTCCGGGTCTGATTACCGGCAACCACAGGGCCGGCGGTGTGTGACGTCATGCCTCCGTCCCCGTGTGACGTCATGCTCCGCCCCTCAATGCAAGCCTATGGGAGGGGGCGAGACAGATATCATCTGAAATCAGCCGGGGGCCGTCGGGTATCGATCAGGCTCGAGTCAGGAGCCCGCTCTGTAAACCCTGAGCGCCGGTGTGAGGTGCAGACTTGGATTGCTAGCCCATACAGGGCTAAATGTATGAAAAATTCACCTGCCCTGTGCCCGGAACTACATGTCCCGGGCGTCGGGCGATAGGATTTCCACATCCCTGATATATATGTGTGTGTATATATATATATATATATATATATATATACACACTGCTCAAAAAAATAAAGGGAACACTTACACAACACAATGAAACTCCAAGTCAATCACGCTTCTGTGAAGTTACACTGTCCAATCAATTTCACATGCTGTTGTGCAAATGGAACAGAAAACAAGTGGAAATTATAGGCAATTAGCAAGACGCCCCCAATAAAGGAATGATTCTACAGGTGGTGACCACAGACCACTTCTCAGTTCCTATGCTTCCTGGCTGATGTTTTGGTCGCTTTTGAATGATGGCGGTGCTTTCACTCTAGTGGTCGCATGAGACGTTGTCTACAACCCACACAAGTGGCTCAGGTAGTGCAGCTCATCCAGGATGGCACATAAATGCGAGCTGTGGCAAGAAGGTTTGCTCTGTCTGTCAGCGTAGTGTCCAGAGCATGGAGGCACTACCAGGAGACAGGCCAGTACATCAGGAGATGTGGATGAGGCCATAGGAGGGAACCAACCCAGCAGCAGGTCCACCTTTGTGCAAGGAGGAGCAGGAGGAGCACTGCCAGAGCCCTGCAAAATGACCTCCAGCAGGCCACAAATGTGCATGTGTCCACTCATACGGTCAGAAACAGACTCCATGAGGGTGGTATGAGGGCCCGACATCCAGAGGTGGGGGTTGTGCTTACAGCCCAACACCGTGCAGACTTTTGGCATTTGCCAGAGAACAACAAGATTGGCAAATTCGCCACTGGCACACTGTGCTCTTCACAGATGAAAGCAGGTTCACTGATCACATGTGACAGAGTCTGGAGGCGCCATGGAGATCGTTCTGCTGCCTGCAACATCCTCCAGCATGACCGGTTTGGCGGTTGGTCTGTAATTGTGTGGGGTGGCATTTCTTTGGGTGGCCACACAGCCCTCCATGTGCTTGCCAGATGTAGCCTGACTGCCATTAGGTAGCGAGATGAGATCCTCAGACCCCTTGTAAGACCATAAGCTGGTGCGGTTGGCCCTGGGTCAATCCTAATGCAAGACAATGCTAGACCTCATGTGGCTGGAGTGTGTCAGCAGTTCCTGCAAGGGGAAGGCATTGATGCTATGGACTGGTCCGCCCGTTCCCGAGACCTGAATCCGATTGAGCACATCTGGGAAATCATGTCTTGCTCCATCCACCAACAGTCCTGGACAGTGTGGACAGTTTCACCACAGACTGTCCAGGAGTTGGCAGATGCTTTAGTCCAGGTCTGGGAGGACATCCCTCAGGAGACCATCTGCCACCTCATCAGGAGCATGCCCAGGCATTGTAGGGAGGTCATACGGGTACGTGGAGGCCACACACACTACTGAGCCTCATTTTAACTTGTTTTAAGGACATTACATCAGAGTTGGATCAGCCTGTAGTGTAGTTTTCCACTTTGATTTTGAGTGTGACTCCATATCCAGACCTCCATGGGTTGATAAATTTGATTTCCATTGATAATTTTTGTGTGATTTTGTTGTCAGCACATTCAACTATGTAAAGACGAAAGTATTTCATAGGATTAGTTCATTCATTCAGATCTAGGATGTGTTATCTTAGTATTCCCTTAATTTTTTTGAGCAGTTTATGTATGTGTGTGTGTGTGTGTGTGTATATATATACATTTTTCATATTTATATTCATGCCAGTTTTTGGCATTTAAAAAAAAAAACAAATAGAAATCACAATATTTATTTGTAGTTTGTCCTGGATGCTATGAAACTATTCTCTTCTATGCTCTCCAATTTCCCACTTCTGGGTGCTTGCTGGCACACCCCTATAGCCTTTTCATGGCTTGATGGGGGTGGGCCATGTTGCTGGTGCATGGGATTTGTGACTTATGCATAAAGCCAAAACCATACAGTGTCCATTGACAACACACTTTTGTGCCAACCTCAGCAACATTGTGGAATTATTGACAACTGCATGCCGGCACAGTTTTGCCCCTATGTGGAAATTAGTACTGGGTACATTCTTCGGAGACCAAGTCTGCTCTCTTTTTATGCTGCTAAAAATGCTGCATTTTCTCAAAACATGTTGGAAGGTGAACATGATCATGATATGCTGTTATGTCATCTGCAATGTTTGCATTGTGTACCTGTCTGAGGTTCCCAGGCCATGTGCTTGTGATGCAGAGCTTTTCCAGACTCCTGACTGGGCAATCTGCTTATGTTCATACGGGTTTCGGAGGCTCCATCGGCTGCTCCATTAGACTAGACAACTAGAATAGCACAACATGACGTAACTTGATGGACCAGACTAGAGGTCATAGTGATGTGTCAGGAGCAACTTGTCTAGCGTGCAAGTGTCTTATAGTACTGGCAAGAAATCTTCCTAATAAAACTATATACAATGTACTACGAGAAGTCTCTTCTTTCTGGAAGGGTCATTGACCTTCCGTTTCCCGCTCAGGTGTTGAATAATGGTGTAACGTCTTGTTTGTATAATAATTTGAAAGGAGTTTACATTTTCCAGCTTCCAAACTTGTAAATGAAGGAGGGCTGGTGTGTGTGTGGAATGTGTTTAGCCATTAATAATTGTGTTTGTCTCAGAGAAGCACATATTTGACCATGATATATATATACAGTACAGACCCAAAGTTTGGACACACCTTCTCATTCAGAGTTTTCTTTATTTTCATGACTATGAAAATTGTAGATTCACACTGAAGGTATTAAAACTATGAATTAACACATGTGGAATTATAGACATTACAAAAAAGTGTGAAAATATCTCATATTCTAGGCTCTAGCCACCTTTTGCTTTGGTTACTGCTTTGCACACTCTTGGCATTCTCTTGATGAGCTTCAAGAGGTAGTCACCTGAAATGGTCTTCCAACAGTCTTGAAGGAGTTCCCAGAGATGCTTAGCACTTGTTGGCCCTTTTTGCCTTCACTCTGCCATCCAGCTCACCCCAAACCATCTCGATTGGGTTCAGGTCCGGTGACTGTGGAGGCCAGGTCATCTGGAACAGCACCCCATCACTCTCCTTCTTGGTCAAATAGCCCTTACACAGCCTGGAGGTGTGTTTGGGGTCATTGTCATGTTGATAATTAAATGATGGTCCAACTAAATGCAAACCGGATGTAATAGCATGTCCCTGCAAGATGCTGTGGTAGCCATGCTTTTTCAGTATGCCTTAAATTTTGAATAAATCCCCAACAGTGTCACCAGCAAAGCACCCCCACACCATCACACCTCCTCCTCCACACCAGCACACCTGTGAAGTGAAAACCATTTCAGGTGACTACCTCTTGAATCTGAACAAGAGAATGCCAAGAGTGTGCAAAGCAGTAATCAAAGCAAAAGGCGGCTACTTTGAAGAACCTAGAATATGACATATTTTCAGTTGTTTCACACTTCTTTGTTATGTCTATAATTCCACGTGTTAATTCATAGTTTTAATGCCTTCAATGTGAATCTATAATTTTCATAGTCATGAAAATAAAGAAAACTGTGAATGAGAAGGTGTGTCCAAACTTTTGGTCTGTACTGTGTGTATATATATAGTTTGTCTTGTAAGGTTCTAGTGTGTTCTCCTATAAGTACATAAAGCAAGTATTTATTGTACTGCATTTTGTTATGCTCTGTTATTTCTGTGTGAAAGGATGTTATTGTGTCTATTTTCATACTCTGCTAAATTGCATTACATTGGCACTCAGTATTCCAAAAATTCCAATGGTGTAGTGAGTTTTCTATGGTAGTCATCTTACAAACTTTAACCGCTTAAGGACCCAGCCAATTTTCAGTGTAGGACCCAGCCATTTTTTGCACATCTGACCACTGTCACTTTAAGCATTAACCCCTTAATGACGCAGGACGTATATTTACGTCCTGCGCCGGCTCCCGCAATATGAAGCGGGATCGCGGCGCGATCCCGCATCATATCACGTCGGTCCCTGTGCTAATCAACGGCCGGGACCCGCAGCTAATACCACACATCGCCGATCGCGGCGATGTGCGGTATTAACCCTTTAGAAGCGGCGGTCAAAGCTGACCGCCGCTTCTAAAGTCAAAGTGACCCGGCTGCTCAGTCGGGCTGTTCGGGACCGCCGCGGTGAAATCGCGGCGTCCCGAACAGCTGACCGGACACCGGGAGGGCCCTTACCTGCCTCCTCGGTGTCCGATCGGCGAATGACTGCTCCGTGCCTGAGATCCAGGCAGGAGCAGTCAAGCGCCGATAACACTGATCACAGGCGTGTTAATACACGCCTGTGATCTGTTTAAGAGATCAGTGTGTGCAGTGTAATAGGTCCCTATGGGACCTATAACACTGCAAGAAAAATGTAAAAAAAAAAGTGTTAATAAAGGTCATTTAACCCCTTCCCTAATAAGTTTGAATCACCCCCCTTTTCCCATAAAAAAATAAAACAGTGTAAAAAAAATAAACATATGTCGTATAGCCGCGTGCGTAAATGTCCGAACTATAAAAATATACCATTAATTAAGCCGTACGGTCAATGGCGTACGCGCGAAAAAATTCCAAAGTCCAAAAAAGCGTATTTTGGTCACTTTTTATACCATTAAAAAATGAATAAAAAGTGATCAAAAAGTACGATCAAAACAAAATCATACCGATAAAAACTTCAGATCACGGCGCAAAAAATGAGTCCTCAGACCACCCTGTACGTGAAAAAATAAAAAAGTTATAGGGGTCAGAAGATGACATTTTTAAACGTATAAATTTTCCTGCATGTAGTTATGATTTTTTCCAGAAGTGCGACAAAATCAAACCTATATAAGTAGGGTATCTATTTTACCGTATGGACCTACAGAATAATGATAAGGTGTAATTTTTACCGAAATATGCACTGCGTAGAAACGGAAGCCCCCAAAAGTTACAAAATGGCATTTTTTCTTCGATTTTGTAGCACAATGATTTTTTTTTCCGTTTCGCCGTGCATTTTTGGGTAAAATGACTAATGTCACTGCAAAGTAGAATTGGTGACGCAAAAAATAAGCCATAAAATGGATTTTTAGGTGGAAAATTGATAGGGTTATGATTTTTAAAAGGTAAGGAGGAAAAAACGAAAGTGCAAAAACAGAAAAACCCTGAGTCCTTAAGGGGTTAATAACTCTGGGATGCTTTTACCTTTCATTCTGATTCCGAGATTGTTTTTTCGTGACATATTCTACTTTGTTAGTGATCAATTTTCGTCGATACTTGCATCATTTCTTGGTGAAAAATTCCAAAATGTAATGAAAAAATTGAAACATTTTTTTTTTTACTTTTGAAGCTCTCTGTTTGTATATGTTGATTCACATATACAATATGTTGGCATCATAAAGTTGACATGTTTTTCCTGTTGGAAGACATCAGAGGGCTTCAAAGTTCAGCAGCAATTTTCCAATTTTTAAAAAAGAATTCAAAATCAGAATTTTTCAGGGACCAGTTCAGTTTTAAAGTGGATTTGAAGGGCTTTCATATTAGAAATACCCCACAAATGACCCCATTATAAAAACTGCACCCCTCAAAGTATTCAAAATGACATTCAGTAAGTGTGTTAATCCTTCAGGTGTTTCACAGGAATAGCAGCAAAGTGAAGGAGAAAATTCAAAATCTTAATTTTTTTACACTCTCATGTTCTTGTAGACCCAGTTTTTGAATTTTTTGCAAGGGGTAATAGGAGAAAAAGTCCCCCAAAATTTGTAACCCAATTTCTCTCGAGTAAGGAAATACCTCATGTGTATGTCAAGTGTTCGGCGGGCGCAGTAAGGGCTCAGAAGGGAACAATGGGATTTTGGAGGGTGAATTTTGATGAAATGGTTTTTTTTTTGGGGGGGGGGGGGGGGAGAATGTCACATTTAGGAAGCCCATATGGTACCAGAACAGCAGAACCCCCTCACATGTGGAGGGGGGTCCATTGTTCTGACACTATGGGGGCTTTGTAAACACACGTGGCCTTCAATTCCGGACAAATTTTCTCTTCAAAAGCCCAATATTGCTCCCTATCTTCTGAGCATTGTAGTTCGCCCGCAGAGCACTTTACATCCACTTATGGGGTACTCAGGAAAAAAGCCCCCCAAAATTTGTAACCCCATTTCTTCATTTTCTCTTGTGAAAATGAAAAATTTAGGGTAACACCAGCATTTTAGTGAAACATTTTTTTAATACATTTTTCCATCCAACTTTAACAAAAATACGTCACATACCTGTGGGTGTTAAGGCTCACTATACCCCTTGTTACATGCCGTGAAGGGTGTAGTTTCCAAAATGGGGTCACATGTGGGTATTTATTTTTTTGCGTTTATGTCAGAAGCGTAAATCAGCCACCCCTGTGCACATCACCAATTTAGGCCTCAAATGTACATGGTGCACTCTCACTCCTGAGCCTTGTTGTGCACCCGCAGAGCATTTTACGCCCACATAGGGGGTATTTCCGTACTCAGGAGAAATTGGGTTAAAAATGTTGTGGGTCTCTTTTTCTCCTTTTACCGCTTGTGAAAATAAAAAATATGGCACCAGCATGTTAGTGCAAAATTTTTAATTTTTTTACACTAACAGGCTGGTGAAGCCCCCAACTTTTCCTTTTCATAAGGGGTAAAAGGAGAAAAAGACCCCCAAAATGTGTAGTGCAATTTCTCCCGAGTACGGAAATACTCCATATGTGGCCCTAAACTGTTTCCTTGAAATACAACAGGGCTCCGAAGTGAGAGAGCGCCATGCGCATTTGAGGAGTACATTAGGGATTGCATAGGGGAGGACATTCTACGCCCGTTATTCCCAAACAGGGTGTATCCAGCTGTTGCTAAACTCGCAGCATGCCTGGACAGTCAGTGGCTGTCTGGAAATGCTGGGAGTTGTTGTTTTGCAACAGCTGGAGGCTCAGTTTTGGAAACACTGCCATACAATACGTTTTTTTTTTTTATTGGGGGGGGACAGTGTATATGTAGTGTTTCACCCTTTTATTATGTGTTAGTGTAGTGTAGTGTTTTTAGGGTACATTCGCACTGGCGGGTTTACAATGAGTTTCCCGCTAGGAATTTGCGATGCGGCGAAAAATTTGCCACATCTCAAACTTCAAGCAGGAAACTTACTGTAAACTCGCCTGTGTGAATGTACCCTGTACATTCACATGGGGGGACAAACCTCCAGCTGTTTCAAAACTACAACTCCCAGCATGCATTGACAGACCGTGCATGCTGGGAGTTGTACTTTTGCACCAGCTGGAGGCACACTGGTTGGAAAACCTTCAGTTAGGTTCTGTTACCTAACTCGGTATTTTCCAACCAGTGTGCCTCCAGCTGTTGCAAAAGTACAACTCCCAGCATGTACTGATCGCCGTAGTTATACAACAGCTGGAGGTACGCAACTACTACTCACAGTATGGCGAGACAGCTGTTTGAGTATGCTGGGATTTGCAGTTTTGCAACATCTGGAGAGCTACAATTTAGAGACCACTGCACAGTGATCTCCAAACTGTGGCCCTCCAGATGTTGCAAAACTACAAATCCCAGCATGCCCAGACAGCAAACAGCTGTGTGGGTATGTTAGGAGTTGTAGTTTTCAACATCTGGAGGGCTACAGTTTAGAGACCACTGTATAGTGGTCTCAAACTGTAGCCTTCCAGATGTTGCTAGGCAACTCACCGGCTTCCTTAGGATCCAGGGAGCCGCATCAACGTCCTCTGCTGCCGCCAATCACCACCGTCGATCGTCGCCGCCGCCGATGGTTAAGTGGACCTCCGGCACCGGTTCCCGTCTGTTTCCCCTTTCTGCCCCGCCTATTGTGGGTGGGCAGAACGGGGAATCCGAAAATTAACCCCATCCCGCCCCCGATCTGTTATTGGTTGTCGTTTCTATACGACCAATAGCAGGGATAGGAGGGGTGGCACCCCTGCTACCTCACTCCCTTCAAGGGGATCGTGGGTGTCTTGGACAACCCCGATCCCCCTTATTTTCCGGGTCACCATAGACCCGTATGACCCGGAATTGCGCAAATCACTGATATGGGGAGGTCTGATGACCCCCCTGGGCATTTGCACGGGGTGCCTTCTGATCAATATCAGCAGTCACCCTGGCACGCGGCGGGGACCGAAATTCCATTGGACGTACCGGTACGTCATGGGTCCTTAAGACCCAGGGTGTCATGATGTAGTGTTACGTCATGGGTCCTGTAGGGGTTGAGCATATAGTTCCTTTTGATTGTCAGCTTCAAGGGGGACATTTCCAGGTCTCAATTTATTTATGGTCTGTCCTCAGGATCGATCACCAATATATGATCCAGCACCCTTTCAATAAGCCGTTTGCCAGCACTTAAATGAGAGCTGAGCTACAGTAACCCAGCACAGCCGCTACACAATGTACGGTACTGTCTGCTTCCTGCTCTGTTCGCTGATCGGAAGGGTGCTCTGTTTTGGCACCTTATCCTTTCTGATATTAATGACCTATCTTGAGGATAGACCTTTAATAATTTTATACCTGGTCATCTCGGAAATATACTGTTCCGAGACAGGAGGGGGGCGGTGCTTCTTCCAATCATTGTGTTCTGGTGTTTTGCCCACACACAATGATGGGGACATGCACCCATCCCCTCCTGTCTCCTTTTTCGATTACTGTATATAAGTACTAAAATTAAATATTAGGAAAAAAAATCTTTAACTAATATGTTAAACCATAGGTCATCTACTCATAACACATCCCCTTTAAGGATACTTTCACATGAGCTGGTTACAAGCGTTTTCCACTGTGTGTTTAGTCCCTGCAGGTGTTCTACAGCCGATTTTTCCTCCAGCAGAATTTTGCAGCAGATTACTTTGATCTCAATGGGTCTGCTGCAAATTTACCGCTGTGGAAATAGCTGAGAAACGCCCGCAACGGCTCAAACTTGCAGCAAGAGACAATCTCGTGACCCGCCCGTAAGAACATATCCTAACACGGATAAAGTCAGGGCATAAAAGGTCCATATTTCTCTGCTGCTTTTCTTATTTATTTTTAGGTTGATTGTTCCTGTACCAGTTGTGTTGCCCCCTTTTTGGTTGTCTTTTTTGAGTGGCATATTACCCCTAAGGTGCATGAACATGTTTCATCATTAGATGGTTAACACCATCTTACAGTAAATAGCATTAACATCCGGTTACAATGTATTATCATTCTTAATCTCTTAAGTACAAACATTGCACGGTTTTGTTCATAGCAGATAGATAAACATAGGTGAACTATTATAAATGCAGCTTAGACAATGAGCCAATGGCCTACATCCAAAGGACACTCGAATTTCATAGTGGCTAGACGAATCTTGTTTATTGTGAATCCCTGCATTGATTTCCTTAGTGACTGATATGGATCAGAATTCTTCTCCATTATGAACATTAAAGGGGTAGGCCAGTTTCTAATAGATGCATCTCATCTGTCATAAAATATAGTTCTGCTTTTTTGCTGCTTCAAGATCTAAACAGTTGCCGGGGTAATATGTGATATCATGTCAACACTGCGTCCATACATGTGCATGTGATTAGCAATAACTGAAATCCTTTGCGCAGATGCGAGGAAGGGAAGCTGTGGATGTAGCGATCATCAATGCATCATGGCCGCCATTACTGTAGCACCTTTGCATGTCTCACAGACATTTTTACCTGTTAAAAAGGAAGATAAATTAGAGCAGTACTTATCTGACAGTTATTGACATGCTTAGGAAGGACCAGTGCTTGTCTTGGGGCTAGATGGCTATGTTGTGAGTCCACTATAACAGTTGCTGCTATGTTTTTGTGAAATGGCTATTTCCTGTTGGAGTTCCCTACCTCCAGCTACAAGTCCCATATTACCTTGTTTTTAAGTGTGAGGTCACTTTTCTCTCTCTCAAAAAAAAAAGTGTAATTCCAGCTCCCCTAAAAAATCTAAACCTTAATCAAAATCCATTAAAATCTATGTACTCAAAAACAAACATTAAAAGCTAAATGAAACACCGACACGTTTCGGTTTTTCAAAAACCCTTCATCATGGCGATAATCGCTTTGTAGCAACACTTTTCTCTCGCACATCGGCCACCCCACCCATTGAAGCACACCTGTGCTCCCTTCCATGGTGTGCTGTAAACAATTGACCAGCGTTTTCTAACCAGGGTACCTCTAGCTGTTGCAAACTACAATTCCTTGCAGAATGATCTCCCTCCCACCCAGCGGTAGCTCCAACCATTGAAGCAAAGACAGGTTCCCTTTTGATTACCAGACTAGTGATGTAATCTCTCGGGCTGCCCTGCAACCAGGGAAAACCAGAGACAACAGTAATTTTGAATCCCGGTAAAAATGAACATCAGGACAAAGATCACAAAAGAATTGTGAGACCACCATGAAACATAGGTACAGACACCATATTATGAACTGCACTAATTTTACAACTTTACAGTAAAATAGTCAAATCCTGGAATATCCCTTTGACATGGTTTAATCCAATGTAATGCACTATTTGAAAAAACTACAACTCACAGCATGCCTGGACAGCAGTTTAAGGCTGCATTCACACCACGTTTTTGCAATACAGTTCCCGTATCAGGTTTTTGAGGAAAAACGGATTCTTCAAAACCTGACCAAACTGTATCAAAACATGTGTACAAATTTTAACCCGTATACAGTTAAAAAACGTATACGTTTTAAACTTTTCACTCCATTTTGAATAAAGTTTTACTTGTTTGATTGAAATTCCAAGAAAAAAAACTATGCAAAGTCAAAAACCGTATGGTGAAAACCGGATGGAACTGTACGCACATACAGTTCTGTACGGTTCCCATTGACTCCCATGTTAAAAAAACCAAAACGTATACGGTTTAATACAGTTTTTCAACCTGATCTAAAACCGTGGTAGACTACGGTTTTGGGTACAGGAAAAAAACCTGACAAAACCGTACAGGTTGCAAAATGGACACAACCTGATGCATCTTTTGGCATACGGTTTTCAATGGAGAATCAATGCATACGTTTTCCAATACGGTTCCATACGATTTTCACATAGAAAACGTATACGGGAACTGTATTGCAAAAAGTGGTGTGAATGCACCCTAAAACAGACTTGTTACGGGAGCCAACAAATTCTCTAATAATTTAACAAATCTGAACTTTCTGAAGTAGCCACGTGTCTCAAGCAGTTCAGTGACAGCTTTTCTCTCCATTTAAGGAGAACTCCGGCTAAAACTAACTTATCTCCTATCCACAGGAAAGGGGATAAGTAACTGATTGTGTGGGGGGGGGGGGGGGGGGGTTGGGCCAGACCGCTCAATCCCTGGAACGGGACCCCGGCTCTCATTAAAGAGTGTGTGCGGTAGACGTATGTATGGGAGCACCGCTGTTGCCCGAGTGCTGTACTCAGGTCTCTTTGGCGCTCCCATAGAAATTAATGGAGTGCCTTCCATCACTGAGAGCCGGGGTCCTGTTCAGGAGATCACGGGGGTCCAACTGCTGGGACCAGTTACTTATCACCCATCCGGTGGCTGAAGTTCTCCTTTAAAGGGGTAGCCTCGCACTGTGGGGCTCGACCACACCCCTCGTGTTGTCATGACCACGCCCCCTCAATGCAAGTTTATGGGCGTGACATCACGAGGGGCATAGTCGACCCCCGCAGTGGAGTACCCCTTTTAAGGATGTGAAATTTCTGAATTACAGAAAATATTGGGGATGGGACAGTTTCAGTTGAACACATTTTTCTCTTTCTTTGCATACAAGTTATTTATCCAACCCGGTATTTTGTGTGAGCGCATTGCTTCCTCTTTTATAAACAGGAATCAAAGTTAAATTAATTATTTCCTTCTTTAGGTCTTTACAAGCAAATATTACAATGGTCAGCAAAGTGCCCATTTATTGTGATTCATTTCTGCAGAGTTCTCTTGTTTGTATTGTGTAGTTCTTGCATATAAAATAAACATTGTAAGACCTTCAACAGAGCATGAATTTGTTGGATGGATGGAAAACTTCTAGTGATGTACCGATACTAGTATCGGTATCGGGGCCGATACTATTCATTTCCATGGTATCGGGGACTTGTTCAATGTTCCTGATACCAAATCCGATACCTGCTGCCGCTCCGCTGCCCCGCTCTTCCGTCTTCATCATGGCATTCCATGGAGGAGCATGTGACAATGGGGGGGGGGGGGGGCTACTGTGGCTACTGTTTACAAGGGGGGGGGTCTGCGGTCTACAAGAGTCTGCTACTAATGTCTACCGGAGGGGCCTGCTGTCTACAAGGGGGGAGGGCACTGTCTACAAGGGGGGGCTGCTAATGTCTGCAAGGGGATACTACCTAATATTAAATGCAATCTTACAGTAGAGTCACCTGCACTAACTTGAATTTATAGGTAGATAGTGCAGGTGACCTGGTTTCTACCGCTGCTCACCATGTGGTCATCGGTCTCGCCGCCAATGCAAATTCTTTGTTCTGGCCAATGGAGAAGAGAGAAATCTTGGCTCATACTACATCAGCCTCCTCCATTGCATACAACAAAGAACCCACATATCTGCATGGTAAGCAGCGCCAGAAACCAGGTCACCCTGGTGTCAGATTCCCTTTAAAATAAAAGTACTCGTAATTGGTATCAGCGAGTACTAGAATTAAAGTATCAGTACTCGTACTTGGTCTTAAAAAAAAATGGTATCGGGACATCCCTAAAAACTACTATTCTGACGTCTTATTTTATCTTTTAGGTATGTTTAAAACATTTAAAAAAATTATAACTAATGTTACATTATTCTTTGTGTGTTGTCAACATTGAGGAATATAGTTGGTAACAGTGACATGGATTCTACTGCCTTTTGGAACCTACTTACATGTAGCATGGACTGTCGAAAGGAAAGAGATTGATGATCATCCTTTTAGATGACACTGCTGCCTGATGTGTGAACCAAAATCTATGTATCAGGCACTTGAAGACAGAATCTGTCAGCTCTCCTGACAATTCTGCTTTAGTACATACAGGATTCCGTCACTATATAACAATTCATCTTAGAACTCCGCATTGTACCATTCCTCTGTTATTCCTCCTGGAAATGTATGCATAAGTGAACAACTGTGTGTTTCCATTCCCTTGTCAGTAGATTGTGCCCCTACACAATCTGATGCTGTCAGTGTACACACATTTAAGAAGAGAGAATACTTTTCTTATTAAAATAAATATATATTCTAATGTATTTGTATATCGAAGTGGTACCAGAAAACAAGCCATCATACTGATACAACAGTGGAGAAATTTCAAATTCATGGACCCACCTCGGAATATGCAATGTTATTAAAAAGGGTTTCTGATATATTTTATAGTTTGGCCTTCTTGCTGGGTTCACACTACGTTTTTGCCATACTGTTTTCAATCCCTTTTTCTAAAGAAAACCGTATGGCAAAAAAACGGATGGAACAGTATGGAAAAAAGTTAACCGTATGTATGCATACAGTTCCATCAGTTTTTATAGAAAAAAAATCCATACGTTTTTGAAAATTTTGTCCATTTTTAATGGGAGGGGTCTTGGGTGGGGACTTTAGGATTCAAATGCGCATGTGCAAAGTAAAAACGTATAAGTTTTTCCCGTATGGAACCTTATACATGTGCGTTTCCCATTGACGTCCATGTTAAAAAAAAAAACTTATGCGGTTGCAGTACGGTTTTTAAACCGGAGACAAAATTGTGGTTAACCACGGTTGTGACTCCGGTTTAAAAACCGTACTGCAACCGTATACGTTTTTTTTTAACATGGACGTCAATGTGAAACGCAAATGTATATGGTTCCATACGGGAAAAACGTATACGTTTTTACTTTGCACATGCGCATTTGAATCCTAAAGTCCCCACCCAAGACCCCTCCCTTTAAAAATGGACAACATTTTCAAAACGTATGGGTTTTTTTTCTATAAAAACTGACGGAACTGTATGCACTTTTAAAAACAGTATACTGTTTAAAAACGCATATGGTTTACTTTTTTCCATACGGTTCCATCCGTTTTTTTGCCATACGGTTTTCTTTAGAAAAACGGATTGAAAACAGTATGGCAAAAACGTAGTGTGAACCGCATTGGAATCGTATGTTTATGAAACAAGTCCATAGAACTGATCCCTACATAGACACTAATGTCTCCCCTTCCCTCACAGCAAAGTATACATTACACAGATAAGCAGTTCCAGCTCCATCCATGTCTCTTACTGGTTTACTCTTTTGGTGCAATGTACACATGTTCAGTGCATTGCTACTTGCACTACATAGTATTGTATATGATACAGCTTTATGGTAAGTTTACACAAACAGGATCTGCTGCATATTTTGTGCAGCTTATTTTGCTAACCACTCATTTCAATGGGTAGGAAAATCAGCAGCAGAAAATCTTTAGCAAAAATATGTAGCAGACACTGTACGTGGGAATGTACCCTAAGGGTATGTTGAGATGAACGGATCCACAGCGTATTTTACTCTGGATCCGCCGCTGAAGGACCGCTCCATGCTGCCTTTAGATGTGCTTGCTCGGAGCAGCAATACGCCGTTAAAAGTAGACACACTGCGATGTGCGAGTTGCTGCTCGCATGCGCAGTATACTCGCACATCGTGGCAGCTCTCGGCCTAGCTCATGAAGTAGGGGGAGCGGCCGCGATGTGTGCGAGTACACCGTGCATGCGTGGCAATTCAGTGTGTCTGCTTGTAGCAGCGTGTTGCCACTCTGAGCAGGCATATCTAAAGGCACCATGTAGCAATCCTTCAGCGGCGGATCCGCAGCGTAAAATACGCAGTGGATCCGTTCATCTGAACGTACGCTTAGTCTGTTTCCTGTTCACCCTGTCGGCTCTTTCACACAGGAAAGCAGATATCCAGCAGCAGATACAGACAGGCAGTGTGATCAGGGGAGGTGTATACATCTGCAGCTAATCATTGCAAGGACTCTTCTACTACTGTTTGTCCCTGCACTCTGAGGAGCCAGTGACCTCATTACATAATACCTGTTGTTCAGGAAAACACAAGTGTGTCTTTTGACGGGGTTCCCTGCCCTAGGATGGAAACATAGAAGATGACTGATATCCCATTTCCTGATATTGTCTGGGCTGTATGTCCGTCATTTAGCAATGTAGATCCCAGAGGAAAACATAAATATAACACAAATGTTTTTCCATGTAACATTTTTGAGAAAAACTGCTAATTCATGAGGTTTGTATTTTAGGGAAATAGAAAAAAAAAATAATTTGATATGCAGCTCTGAGAAATGTTAAAAGACTTAAAACAATATTTACAAAAAAACAAAACAAAAAACATTATCCTTGAGAGAGAACCCAGCCCATATTAGCCAATTAGCTCTATTCCATTAGTAAAGACAGCAAACAATCAAATTACACACAGAAGGGGATGAAGCCGAATATACGGAACAATAAGTGGTCTGGTGGGCAGTAATGCTAATTTACCACCTCAAAGAAAACCCCTGATGTGTCATAAGCCTAACTAGATTCCTCGCAAATGCAAAAATACTAAAGAATACTCAAAATTACGTGCAAAAATCTAAATATTTTATTCAGGCAAGTGCAAAACACAATAAAAACCTCTTTAATTATGTAATAAAAAAAATGTATAAATTGTGATATACACCATTTTTTACCAACATTCCCAACATGTCCTTTTTGCCTCCGGCCACTCCCCTCGGTGCCTCCGTTGTCCAAATGTGGCCCTCCCCCCCCCCCCCCCCGTACACTCCAGTTCGCTGTATTTAATACATCTGTTGCTTAGTGAATTGCTCGCTGCAGAGATGTTCTGCCTTAGATAGCGTTTGGCTGAGCGGCAAGGTAACCTATTGAGCCCAGATCTTTTTCCTATTGCTGGTGCTCAACCCGTCACATTGCTGCTCAGCCAATCACTGACAGACAGGACATGGCTGCGACCAACGATTCTCTAAGCTGCAGCCTGTCATATTGACCCCAGGGAAGCAGTGATAGAAGCACACTGGGACATGCAGCGGGTCAACAGCAACACAGAGAGGGAGTGGCGAGAAGTAAGTGGGGCACGTTTGTGAAATAAACAAAAAAAACACCATATCCCAGAGTACTCTTTGAAATGGTTTTACCTCGGAAGGGTATGTTTACACGTGCGCAGATTTGATGCACAGGATTTTCTGCTGCAGATTTCAATATAAACTAAGGGGAAGACATATCAAAACCTGTCTAGAGGAAAGTTGCCCATAGCAACCAATCAGATCACTTCTTTCATTTTTAAAAAGGCCTCCGAAAAATGAAAGAAGCGTTCTGATTGGTTGCTATGGGCAACTTGGCAACTTTTCCTCTGGACAGGTTTTTATTATAAATCTCCCCCTAAATGACTGAACACAGCTTCTAATCTGCAGTTACAAATCCTTCGCTTCAAATCAAATCTGCACAGGACCCTGTACGTGTGAATATACCCTAAAAGCAGGATCCACAGCAACTGAAATTCTCTAAGGTCAACAAGTGGTACAAGGGACCAAAAATCTCTTTTGGAAACTTTTAGATGGTTTTACAAATGCATGTAACTTTTTTTGCATTGTTCACATGGGCCTATTTGTTCTGCTTTTTTTTTTTTACATCTGAATTTTTGCAACATTATAGCAATAAATAGTTAATCCTTTACACACAAAGCAGCACACATGCAGTGAAGAACAGGCAACTTGTAACGAAATATGCAACTCCTACAATATGGAACCCAAAATAGAGCAAATTGTGTAAAAAAAAAATAAAAATAAAAATAAAAAATTTTAATCTCTATTTTTTTCCCAATATGAATATTTATTAAGTTTCAAGGTCAAAGAGTAACACATACAATCAGCATATAGTGTAAATGAAAAAAAAAAGGAAAAAGGAGGGTGTCATCCACCCATACAAGGGTGTAAGTTAGAACACACAACAAGTATGAACCTGAACGTAACACTCTACCAGGTGCCAACCGCTGTTGCCCTTCACGAGTCAGTAGGGAGTAGGGTAGGGACTATGTACCGGTACTAGCACAGACATTGGCTCGAGAGCCGCTACACAATGCGGTGGGGAGGTGAAAAAAACAACAAAAGAGGGGAAGAAAAGAAGAGGGGGGGGTAAGAGAGAGGAGGGAAGGGCTAGGGAGGAAAGAGGGAAGGACCTAAGAGAGAGGACGGAGGACTTACCGGGCGGTCCGAAGCACTCCAGGAGCCCCACCGACACTAAGAGACGTTTGTGGTGCTTTTAGATTTGATCTGTATTTTATAATATGGAAGTGCGACTGAGCCTTTAAAATTATTAAATTTATTTAATTAATTAATTTATTTAGTTATTTATTTTTATAGAAATATGCCAAATTAAGGGCTGTTTTTCATCTTCTACAATCCCTTAAAATATATTAATTTTAATTTATTTAAATAAAGCTTCAAAACAATAGTGCATCAAGTACTCCGAGGGGATTCTGGGTTTGTTCTTCAATAATTTAATCCCCCCCCATGGAGTTAATTTAAGGGAGGGGATGGTCTGTACTTGCTGATTATTGTGTTGCGCTGGGTTCACAGGACAGCTGACCCATCACATCCTGCATATCACTTCCAAGGGCCAGGCAGGAAGTCAGCTACACAGACAGCCAAGGATCTCCGCCAGATCGGTGTCATGTTAGATGTCAGGAAGTAGCGCGGTCACATTGGACCACAACGAGACAAAGTTATCACTGCAGTTTTTGGCGTTGAGTGTCAGTATTTCTTGTGTCATTGCAGAATCCGAGACTGAGCCCATCTGTGGATAAACTTATGTTGGCTTCTCTGTGATGGATGTCTGGTGGGGGGGGGGCTACGTTTCTATATAACTTTCTCGAGAGATAAGAGATCAGCTACACGGACAGATTGCTAATCCAAGTCAGATTCCCAGATAGTCATATCCTTGCTGGTTGTAATGCTGAATACACAGAGCAAGCAGTGCCCTGCTGTATCTGTGTATATATTTGACTCTTCTTTGATATTTGCTCTTCTTTAACTCGAGGGCTTCTGTTAGGGAACAGGAGGCCGTATACCCATTAGATCAGTGTTTCCCAACCAGTGTGCCTCCAGCTGTTACAAACCTACAACTCCCAGCATGCCCGGACAGCCGTTGGCTGTCCGGGCATGCTGGGAGTTGTAGGTTTGCAACAGCTGGAGGCACACTGGTTGGGAAACACTGCACTGGATAGACTGTGTGCTAATCCTGTATAGACTGTGCTAATCCTAATTCCTGTATTGTACTGTGCTAATCCTGTCAACATCACTAGGACCTGGAATAGGATATGTGACAATACTAGCTGAGCGTCTGCCGGTCACCTCGACAGCTGCCCCTCTTGGCTTCTATGCGTTTATAGTGTTAGATTGAATGTTAGAGAGAGGCTGGACAATCCCTTTAACAAAACAAGGTTTTTTTTATATATCGTTTTTTTAGGGCCGATACCGATAATCGGTAGGGTTGATAGCCGATAACTTATACCGATATTCCGGTATAAGTTATCGGCTATATATCCCCCCGCGACACCGCTGCAGATCATTGATTTAAAGCGGGCGCTTTAAATCAATGCACTGCAGCGGCTTTTGCGGTGTCATAGGCCTCCGCCGCCGCTTCTCTCCCCCAGCCTGTCCGGGGGTCCTGAGACCTATCACCACCACCGCTCCCCCCGCCGCATCGCACCGCGACCGCTTATCGGCAAGGTAATTGCCGATACCGATAATGCCCAAAATCGGCCATACCGATAATCGGTCGATCCCTAGTAATTACCGATAATGCCCAAAATCGTGATTATCGGCCGATAATATCGGCCAAACCGATAATTAGTTAATCCCTAATACATTTCTAAAACAGTAGGTTGTCTAGGACGTCATGTATTGGGACAAGGGGAGCCACCTAAAACCTGTTCTGCATATTAAAGTCACTGCTACCAGGAGGAGACTAAATGGAGAGGTGCACATCTCTTGTTTAGGTCGGTTTCACATTAATGTAATAAGGATGCATGCCCTGGTCTGACTTATGAATCTGAACTAACAGCTGTCATCTGATCTGTCATCTGGCTTGGAATTGTCACCTTACTATGGATCTTATTGTACTGGAAACCATCCTTAAATGTTAACTGTGATTCCGAACATTTCTGTGCATCACTCCAAAATGACTCCTTCCCCCCCCCCCCCCCCCCCCCCCAAAAAAAAAAAAAAAAAAGGTCAATCCCTTCCTTGCATTCTACTAACCACTACCTGTTAGGGGAATTCTGTCTCTAGTAGCAGAGAACCAGGACTGAAAACAGGAAGTGGGGTGGAGCATAGCCTGCTTTGTGCAGGAGAGAGAAACTGTGTACCTGCGAGCTGTGTCCTCTCTTATGGAGAATTGCACTTTCTCAAAAGGCAATTAAAGGGTTCCTTATAATCTCAGCAGCAGTTTTAGTACTTAGGGTAACCTTTCCATGTGCTGCTGCTGTGTATACAGTCCTGCCTCCTGTATCTATCATTTACCCCTTTCTTTCGTCTGCACGCTTGTCTTAGGCAGGAGTTTAATTCTTAGTTTAACCCCTTCATTGCTGGGATACCACTGTTTCTTAACTTTTTGCTCATTATACTCATCTGATCATTAGCCAAACACAGTGCCAACCTGACCAGTGTACTTTCACCAACGTAATGTCATGATATAGCGGGGTAATTGCTGTGCTGTCTTATGATTAATGAATGAGAACACTAAAACCATGCAGTTTCTCCAACTTGACATGTGATGGAAATGCTGTGGATTTTATGCAAATCCAGGATAAAGTACTAGGCAAGTTACTGAGAGTTTACACATCTCCTCTACATGTTGCAGACATATTCCACGCAACAGTATGAACGTGCTGTGGAAAAATCCGTCTCGGGCTCCTTCTACTGCACATCCACAGTAAACCCCACAGATGCTGCAGGTTCACAGTGAATTCTACCACTGTCAGTGTTGGAGTAAAATTAACGTGAATCCACAGCATGTGGGGTTCAGAGTGTATTTGTGCAATGTGGAGAACCACAAGGGGAACATTTCCACAATTTATACTGTGGATTTGCCATTAATGTCTAAGGTGTCATATGCATATGACCATCTTTTAAGGTATCCTATATACACACTAGAACACCAATTTTATACATAAGTAATAAACTTTATTGAGAACATCATTTAATAAAAACAGTTAAAAAGGACAGTATAGCCAGACAAAAAGGAGTTGGTAAGGCAGGTAGTATATCATTGGTTAGTATAAATGCAAAAATGCTAAACATGACATAGTTATTCCTAACTACAGAGTAGGGCCACCAGTATAACAAAAATTATAAGTTACACATGACAGTCATGTAAAAATTGCACCAAAAAACAAAGCTAACCTAAATAAGGAGGTCACTGAATAAGTAGCCTCCAGCGAGTGGTCAGGAGAAAGGGGAAAAGCAAGTAATTTCTTTTCTTCTCAATGGCGCTCCTCTCTCTTATTTATTATTACTTTATTATCTTTGGAAGGATATGCTATGATATTCGCTCGTGTATTCTCTGATGTTAATATCTTGATCCTTGGTGTGCACCGCGCATGCGCGGATTACTCCCTCTGTCTCGCGGGATGTCGATGGTGCACGCACCACGTCATCGCGCATGCGCACCAAGATGGTGCCAGATACCGGGACCATGTCACCGAACCAGGTGAATCGTATATGAATTATCTACTTATGAATCCCTATTGGATGGTATGTTGTATATATACCCCCACAAACTAGACTTGGTCATACTCCCTGAGGAAGCCAAACGGCGAAAAGACGTTGGGGTACTGGTGTTGTGTTGGTAGGTACACTGTCTATGTCTCCCAGCCTGTGCTCTGTGAGTGGGGAAGCCTCATGGTAATGCTGATATTCTGTGCTTCAATTGCACACCATTACTTGCTTTTCCCCTTTCTCCTGACCACTCGCTGGAGGCTACTTATTCAGTGACCTCCTTATTTAGGTTAGCTTTGTTTTTTGGTGCAATTTTTACATGACTGTCATGTATAACTTATAATTTTTGTTATACTGGTGGCCCTACTCTGTAGTTAGGAATAACTATGTCATGTTTAGCATTTTTGCATTTATACTAACCAATGATATACTACCTGCCTTACCAACTCCTTTTTGTCTGGCTATACTGTCCTTTTTAACTGTAAATGATGTTCTCAATAAAGTTTATTACTTATGTATAAAATTGGTGTTCTAGTGTGTATATAGGATTTCTTGTCAGTTATCAACACACTCGACTTTAAATATATTGGTATTATTTTGCCCTTTCTTTGGATTTATCATGTTTTAAGGTATACACAAACTTCTTTTAGGGCTCTTTCACACAAGCGTTTTTTTGTGTGCGTATTTTCCACAGCTGATCTGCTTTTTATTTGCTGCTGCTTATTTTCAGTTGCTTATTTTCTGCTGCTTATTTTATTATTGACTTACCAGCAAATAATAAGCATTTGAAAATAAGCTGCCTAAAATCAGCAGCAAGATCCGCACTAAAATACGCAGCAAAATCCACACTAAAATACGCAGCAAAATCCGCTTGTATGAACGGGTAAAAGGTGCTCCTAGATATCTTATCCCCTATCCAAAAGACAGGGGATAAGATGTCTGATCCCGGGGGTCCTGCCACTGGGACCCCCATGATCTCTGCTGCGGCACCCCAGTCATCCGGTGCACAGAGCAAACTTCGCTCTGTGCCGGATGAATAGCAATGTGGCGCCGGAGGCTCGTGATGTCAAGGCCACCCCCCCCCTCGTGACGCCATGCCCCCTCCCTTATGCTTGCATTGAGGGGACATGACATCACGAGCCTCCATTCTAAACAAACGCTGGGTGCTTCAGGGAGATAGCGTGGGGATCCCAGTGGTGGGACCCCCTCGATCAGACATCTTATGCTCCATCCTTTGGATAGTGGATAAGATGTCTAGTGGCGGAGTACCCCTTAAGGACTCAGCCCATTTTGGCCTTAAGGACTCAGACAATTTAATTTTTACGTTTTCATTTTTTCCTCCTCGCCTTCTAAAAATCATAACTCTTTTATATTTTCATCCACAGACTAGTATGAGGGCTTGTTTTTTGCGCGACCAGTTGTCCTTTGTAATGACATTACTCATTATATCATAAAATGTATGGCGCAACCAAAAAACACTATTTTTGTGGGGAAATTAAAACGAAAAACGCAATTTTGCTAATTTTGGAAGGTTTTGTTTTCACGCCGTACAATTTATGGTAAAAATGACATGTGTTCTTTATTCTGAGGGTCAATACGATTAAAATGATACCCATTATTATATACTTTTATATTATTGTTGCGCTTAAAAAAAATCACAAACTTTTTAACCAAATTAGTACGTTTATAATCCCTTTATTTTGATGACCTCTAACTTTTTTATTTTTCCGTATAAGTGGCGGTATGGGGGCTCATTTTTTGCGCCATGATCTGTACTTTTTTTTTATACCACATTTGCATATAAAAGACTTTTAATACATTTTTTATAATTTTTTTTTAATAAAATGTATTAAAGTAGGAATTTTGGACTTTTTTTTATTTTTTTTCGTTCACGCCGTTCACCGTACGGGATCATTAACATTTTATTTTAATAGTTCGAACATTTACGCACGCGGCGATACCAAATATGTCTATAAAAAATGTTTTTTACGCTTTTTGGGGGTAAAATAGGAAAAAACGGATGTTTTACTTTTTTATTGGGGGAGGGGATTTTTCACTTTTTTTTTACTTTTACTTTTACATTTTTTTTACTTTTTTTTTTACACTTGAATAGTCCCCATAGGGGACTATTCATAGCAATACCATGATTGCTAATACTGATCTGTTCTATGTATAGGACATAGAACAGATCAGTATTATCGGTCATCTCCTGCTCTGGTCTGCTCGATCACAGACCAGAGCAGGAGACGCCGGGAGCCGCACGGAGGAAGGAGAGGGGACCTCCGTGCGGCGTTATGAATGATCGGATCCCCGCAGCAGCGCTGCGGGCGATCCGATCATTCATTCAAATCGCGCACTGCCGCAGATGCCGGGATCTGTATTGATCCCGGCACCTGAGGGGTTAATGGCGGGCGCCCGCGAGATCGCGGGCGTCGGCCATTGCCGGCGGGTCCCTGGCTGCGATCAGCAGCCGGGATCAGCCGCGCATGACATGGGCATCGCTCCGATGCCCGCGGTTATGCTTAGGACGTAAATGTACGTCCTGGTGCGTTAAGTACCACCTCACCAGGACGTACATTTACGTCCTGCGTCCTTAAGGGGTTAAAGGGAACCAATCATCAGATTTTACCCTATATAACGCTTGGCAAAGCGTTATATAGGGTAAAATCTTTATTTTCACCATTCCCGGGGGATGCTCCTGCCTCCAGGGATGGTGAAGATATGAAGTTATAAACTAGTCACCGCCGCCGCCGTAAGTAGTCACCTGGGTGGGGAGCTCTTCTCACAAACTCCCGTTCTTCGGCTGGGAGCGACTCCCCCTCCGCTTGATTGATGGGCCGCGTCATTGTTCCGCTCACTGAACAGACGGAGCAGAGCGATGACGCCGCCCATCAATCAAGCGGAGGGGGCGTCGCTCCCGGCAGAAGAACGGGAGTAGGTGAGAAGAGCTTCCCGCCCAGGTGACTACTTACGGCGGCGGTGGTGACTAGTTTATAACTTCATATCTTTGCCAAGCGTTATATAGGGTAAAATCTGATGATTGGTTCCCTTTAAAGTAGTAGTGCATGCAGAAAAATACTTGTGTGCACTTGAATACTCATGCACTGGATGTCGGGCAGTGAGTCACGGAATGAGTTAAATCTCTTGCGATGTCAAAGACCTAGAAAACCTGTGAATTAGGGGAAATCAAAGACACCTACCAGTAAGGCATTTAGTCCGTTTTCAGTCCTACCTGTGGTTAGACTGGTATTCTTGATTTCCTCCAGCACAGACAATCTCGTATTACTTTAGAGGTTGTGAATGTGTTCTTAACTGTTTTATTAAGTCAGACAGATGTTTAGTTAATTATATACAAGACATTTAGCCCAGTTTGGTGCTTGGCGTGTCTGGTGTCATCTTAGGGTTGTCCCAGCGCAGCTGTTTGTCATACTGGGGAGTAATAATTCCTGCGGCCCATGTTATTTTCCAAAAGAATTTCACAGCATATAAATATGTAGTAAATTAAAGTGGCCAGATGTAACTCTTAGGAAGGTTTGCCCACGGGTTTTAGACTTTAGTGTGGCATCATTTTTTCTGAGGAAATATTTGGGTATTGTGTTCTTTTTTGGTGTTGCACTATGGGTCCACCTCTCGGCAGGACCAGCTGAATGCCAGCAATACAAAAAACAGTAAACATTAGATATTTGCTCCCTATTTCATGCCTTGCGCGGTAGGAGGAGTCTTTTTATATTTTTTTTTTGTTATTTTTGTTTTTTTTGTTTCTTGCTGCCTAAACCTAAAAGCAGAACAGCTGCACTGAGGTCTGTAATGGAGCTCTGTGCAAATACAGCTCACTGCTAGGCCAAATTGTAGCACATTAGTCGTGGTTTTAATCAACAACTTATATGCTGTACAGTGCAATACTTGAAAGAAACTCTGTGTGTATTTATGGGAGTGCACAATGTTATATCACAGAGCATTGTCTTCTTTGAAAAACTTTTTTTGTATGCAGCATATATATTCGAGAGTGCCTGATCAGTGTGGCCACGCAATTTCTTTTATGTGGTACCGTATTTTTCGCCCTATAGGACGCACCGGCGTATAAGACGCACCCAATTTATAGCTGCAAAATCTAAAAAAAATAAAGATTCTGAACCCAACAGTGGTCTTCAACCTGCGGACCTCCAGATGTTGCCAAAACTACAACTCCCAGCATGCCCGGACAGCCGTTGGCTGTCCGGGCATGCTGGGAGCTGTAGTTTTGCAACATCTGGAGGTCCGCAGATTGAAGACCACTGGTATAGGAGGTAGTACTCGCGTGTCCCCGCCGCTCCGGACCCGTCACCGCTGCCCTGGATGTCGCTCCATCGCTGTCGCCGCGTCCCTGTGGTGTCCCCGACGCTCCAGACGTCTTCTTCCCTGGGATCTACGCTCTCCGTTGCCGTCATCACGTCGCTACGCACGCCGGGATGACGTCGAAGGAGAGCGCCGGCTAAGGAGGGGAACCCAGAACGGAGCAGACACAGAGAAGGCAGGTAAGGTCCTGTAAGCTGTTTGGGACGCCGCGATTTCACCTAACAGCACAACTGAGCAGCCGGGTTAGTGTCACTTTCCCTTCAGACGCGGCGGTCAGCTTTGATCGCCGCGTCTGAAGGGTTAATACAGGGCATCACCGCGATCGGTGATGTCCTGTATTAGCCGCGGGTCCCGGCCGTTGATGGCCGCAGGGACCGCCCCGATAGGGGTGTATTCGCCGTATAAGACGCACCAACTTTTCCCCCCCAGTTTTGGGGAAGAAAAAGTGCGTCTTATACGGCGAAAAATACGGTAAGTCCCAGAGTTACATAAACAGCGTAGATCTCGATGCTATACCAGTGAATAGGAGGCATGCATATTTTGTACGATAGAAGTCTTACAATCTGTTGCTGAGGCAAATAGGCCGGAGGTGGCCTTTAAGCCATATTTAAGGTTTGTGGGCAAAACACACTGGATTATGTAAATGTAAACATACCCTAAAAGAGAGAATACAGCCAAAATCATCCTCTGTTATCTTGTTGATATGCTTATAGAGGCACAAATTTTTTTTAGAATTAACTGGTGCCAGAACAGTATACAGATTAGTAAATTACTTCTATTTAAAAATCTTAACCCTTCCAGTACTTATCAGCTGCTGTATGCTCCAATGGAAGTTTTGTAGTTCTTTCCAGTCTGACCACGGTGCTCTCTGCTGACACCTCTGTCAGAGTCACGAACTGTCCAGAGCAGGAAAGGTTTGCTATGAGGATTTGCTCCTGCACTGGACAAGTTCTGACAGAGAAAGCACTGTGGTCAGACTGGTAAGAACTACACAATTTCCCCTGGAGCATACAGCAGCTGATCAGTGCTGGAAGCAATTCATATATATTTTTTTTATTTGAAGTAATTTACAAATCTGTATAACTTTCTAGCACCAATTGATTTAAAAAATAATTTCCACCCGAGTACTCCTTTAATCCCTTAAGGACCAAGCCCATTTCGACCTTAAATGGGTATTCCAGGATTTTTTTTTATTTGACTATGCTTCAGGGGCTGTAAAGTTAGTGTAGTACATAATATAGTGTCTTTACCTGTGTGTGACGGATTTCTCACAATTCTTCAGTGATTTTCACCCCAATATTTATTTTTATCAGCATACAAAATGACTGTTGTCTCAGATTTTTCCCAGGTTGCAATGCGGCCAAGACCTGACTCACTAGTCAGCTGATGACAGGGAGCCTGTCTGCTTCAATGGGTGGAGGGATCGCTTGGTGGGAGAGGGATCAAGCTGCAACTAATGCAACAGCTGTTGGCACCCTGATTGAAAACCACAGGTCTTTTGATGGATGCAGCTCATTTATGTTTCAATGGGTGGGGTGGCTGATGTGTGGGAGGGAGGTAAATAGTAAATAGAACTATGGGATTTGTAGTCAAAAAAAGAAAAGTTAAACAGGAAATAAAAGTTCACAAAAAGCTAACCACAGTATTATGGTAATCTCATGACATGGCCATTTAGCCCCAAGACAAGCGCAGATCCTTCCTAAGCATGTCCATTACTGCCTTACAGGTACGTACTAAAATCACCTTACGGTGGATAACCCCTTTAAGGACCAGGCCAATTTTATTTTTGCATTTTTGTTTTTTCTAAAAATCGTAACTCTTTTTTGTATTTTCATTCACAGACCAGTATGAGGGCTTGTTTTTTGCGCGACCAGTTGTCCTGCGTAATGACATCACTAATTTTTACCATAAAATGCATGGTGCAACCAAAAAAATACTATTTGTGTGGGGAAATTTAAATTACGGAAGGTTTAGTTTTCACGCAATTTACGCCAATTTACTGTAAAACTGATATGTGTTCTTTATTCTGTGGGTCAATACAATTAAAATGATACCATGATTACATACTTTTCTATTATTGCTGCGGTAAAAAAAATTGCGAACTTTTTAACTAAATTGGTATGTTTAAAATCCCTCTATTTTGACGACCTATAACTTCTTCATTTTTCCGTATAAGCGGCGGTATGAGGGCTCATTTTTTTATATATGTGACAAAAAAGCAGCAATTTAGCCCTTTTTTTTTACATTCACGCCCTTCGCCGTACGGGATCAATAACTTTTTATATTTTAATAGTTTGGACATTTACGCACATGGCTATACCAAATATGTGTATTCATTTTATCATTTTTTTTTTTACACTTTATTGGGTTTAAATGAAATGAAAAAAAAAAAGGAATTTTATTGGGGGAAGGGATTTCTGAAAAAATTTTTTTTTATTTTACAATTTAAAGGGGTATTCCGGTGGAAAACTTTTTTTATTTTAAGTCAACTGGAGCCAGAAAGTTAAACAGATTTGTAAATTACTGATATTAAAAATCTTAATCCTTCCAGTACATATTAACTGATGAATACTACAGAAGAAATTCTTTTTTTTTTTTTTTTTTTTGGAACACTGAGCTCTCTGCTGACATCACGAGCACTGTGCTCTCTGCTGACATCTCTGTCCATCTTACTGTCCAGAATAGGAGAAAATCTCCATAGCAAACATATGCTGCTCTGGACAGTTCCTAAAATGGAAAGAGGTGTCAGCAGAGAGCACTGTGTTCCAAAAAAGAAAATAATTTCCTCTGTAGTATTCAGCAGCTAATAAGTACTGGAAGGATTAAGATTTTTTAATAGAAGTAATTTACAAATCTGTTTTTGGCACCAGTTTTTGGCAACTTTCTGGCACCAGTTGATTTAAAAAATAAAAAAATAAAAAAAAAAGAGCAGAAGACCCATGGAAGGCGGCAGAGGCAGGTGAGGTGACCTCCGTGCACCGTTCTGGATGATCGGATCACTGCAACAGCTCTGCGGGCGATCCGATCATTCATATTTCCGACCACACTGCTGCAGATGCCGTGATCTGTATTGATCACAGCATCTGAGGGGTTAATGGTAGACATCCGCACGATCACCTATGTCGGCCATTACCGGCGGGACCCTGGCTGCGATCAGCAGCTGGGAGCAGCCGCGCATGATCCGAGCATTGCTCCAATGCTCGCGGTCGTGTACAGGACGTAAATATACGTCCTGGTGCGCTTAGTACCACAGCACCAGGATGTAAATTTACGTCCTTGGTCGTTAAGGGGTTAAAGAGGACCTGTGATCTCTGTACAAATAAAACATCTGCACTATCATCCATGTAGAGAATTTCTACTTTGTGTTGTTTTGGTGTGATGTTAGTTTCTGAGGGTTTTTCCCTCAGTTTGTGTCTATAGTATTAACCCCGGAGCCTCCGGGAGATTGTGTTTTGTGCCCCCTTAACAGTCTATGGAGGTGCATTCTGCTCACTGTCAAGGAGACAGCCACCACTGCTCACTTCCCTTTAAGAGTACGGTCACACATTGCGTATACACAACATGTTAAATCTGCTCTGCTGCTAGAAATACGCTGCATATTCTCCTATGAGCAGACACGCAGGGATTCCCTAAAAACTGAGTGGTGGTGACTGCCATGTCTATGGAGCAGTGACTCTGCATGACGATGATGGCGTAGGTTTTTATTTTGCAGATACCACATGTCCTGTTGTCCAATTTCGGCAGTCCTTTCTCCAAAGCTAGCAACTGGGGGCAATTTGCGGACCACCCCCAGGTAAAAAAAAACTGGACACCTTGGCTATCAACTGTTATGGCCTGTGGGTGGTGTGGTGCCTTTAGTATTGCCTGCTACATATTTAGATGAGTCCACCAAAGTGCAGTTCTTAAAGGGGTTATCCAGGAAAAAAAACTTTTTAATATATATATATACATATATATATACATATATATATATATATATATATATATATATATCTCAACTGGCTCCAGAAAGTTAAACAGATTTGTAAATTACTTCTATTAAAAAATCTTAATCCTTTCAGTACTTATGAGCTTCTGAAGATAAGGTTGTTTTTTTTCTAAGTGCTCTCTGATGAGTTTAGAAGAGGTTTGCTATGGGGATTTGCTTCTAAACTGGGCGGTTCCCGAGACACGTGTCATCAGAGAGCACTTAGACAGAAAAGAACAACCTTAACTTCATAAGCTCATAAGTACTGAAAGGATTAAGATTTTTTAATAGAAGTAATTTAAAAATCTGTTTAACTTTCTGGTGCCAGTATATATATATATATATATATATATATATATATATATATATAAAAGTTTTTTCCTGGATAACCCCTTTAATCATTTATATCAGTGTTTTCCAAGCAGTGTGGCTCCAGCTGTTGGAAAACTACAACTTCCAGCATGCCCGGACAGCCTTCGGCTGTCCGGGCATGCTGGAAGTTGTAGTTTTGCAAAAGCTGGGGGCACACTGCACTACTTTTTATAACCAGGGGTTATCTATTTGGAACATTTCTTAAAGGTGTATTCCAGGAAATTTTTTTTTTTTTTTTTTTTTTTTTTTTTATATATTTCAACTGGCTCCAGAAAGCTAAACAGCTTTGTAAATTACTTCTATTAAAAATCTTAATCCTTCCAGTAGTTATCAGCTGCTGAAGTTGAGTTGCTCTTTTCTTTCTGACAACAGTGCTCTTTGCTGACACCTCTGCTTGTCTCAGGAACTGTCCAAAGCATTAGAGGTTTGCTATGGGGATTTGCTCCCACTCTGAACAGTTCCTGAGACAGACAGAGGTGTCAGCAGAGAGCACTGTTGTCAGACAGAAAAGAGCAACTCAACTTCAGAAGCTGATAACTACTGGAAGGATTAATATTTTTTTAATACATGTAATTTACAAATATGTCTAACTTTCTGGAGCCAGTTTTTTCCTGGAATACTCCTTTTAGCTTGGCTTTGAATCTTAGTAATACAAATCCTCCTCTCCCCTCCCTAGTTATTGCATTCACTGGTGGTCTGTAAGTAAAGAATCAATGTCTGGGCCCCCGTGCTGTCACTTATCCAGATGCTGAGTATGAGAAGTCATGTGCTTTCCTAATTTAATAACTGTTGCAAGTTATAACCCGTGTTTCTGAAGTGTTTTCATACTTGGAACAATAATGGACCTTTTGAAACCCTTTTTTTTAATTTTTTTTATAATTTTTTATTTTTTATTTCTCAAAACCATTTGAGACATGATACGGAGTGTCGTGATCATGAGTTACATTCCTCGGCTTGTTAAGAAGTCAGAAGCAATTTCTACATAAGATCAATAGATTTCTGAAGTAAGGGATGTTTTCTGCTTTCATGTTCATAATTTGTTGATAATCTTTATCGCCTGAATAGAGGATCCGGGTATACTAGGGTTTTAGGTCTGGTCACAAAACCGGATACGGGTCAAAAATGAGCCGACCGGAGTAACCGTTTGACTCCAGTCGGCTCATTAAAGTAAATGGATTTCACCACCGGTCCGGCTGGGATACGGGAGCGCCCGGTTTTCCCCTCCCCAGCCGGATCCGGTAACCGGAGGCTGAAAACAAGGTGTGAATGAAGCCTAAAACAGCAAGGAAAGATGTCTGCCCCCATAAGAATGTACTGAAAGGTTAAAAAAATACAAAGAATAGAAACAGTTTGAAGAAAAAAGAAAATGTTTAACACATTACCTTTAAACAGATCCTAAACTTTTTGGTAAAAACAGAAATGCGTTTTTATTTCTGTGAATTTAATTATTTTTCTACAAAAAACTATTTCCATCCAAGTCAATGTGATTGAAACACAAATATCTGCGAACTCAACTGAATACAGACAATTTTTGTTCACTATAGGGAAGATCTGTGATGTTGTCAGGAGGTTGTTAAAGGAAATCTGTCACCAGTGTCACCTGGACTAACCTGTCGGTACCGACAGGTAGTGCAGGTGACACTGATGACAATGGTACTTACCTTGTCCGGTCCGTGGAAGGGATCTCCTGTAATCTTCTCCGGTATCTTCGCTCCGGGCATCGGCTTGGGGCTCGGGCAGAGCTTAATGATGTAACCGCTGCTGTTTCCAGGACCCGGGACCCTGCAGAGAGCAGCAGCGGTGACGTCATTAAGCTCCGCCCCAGGCCCCAAACCGCTGCTGCTTTCTGCAGGGTCCCGAGCAGCAGCGGTTATGTCATTAAGCTCCGCCCGTGCCCCAAGCCGGTGCTCGGAGCGAAGATACCGGAGAAGATTACAGGAGATCCCCGCCACGGACCGGGACAAGGTGAGTACAGTTGTCATCAGTGTCACCTGCACTGGCTGTCGGTACCAACATGTTAGTGCAGGTGACACTGGTGACAGATTTCCTTTAATGCTTGTATTTTCACATATCCACAGTCAAACATATCCACAGTGCTACTAGATTTATCCATTGGAGTTATCCTTTTTACCTCTCTTGGGTTTATATATGTTCTAGAGATGAGCGAACTTACAGTAAATTCAATTCGTCACGAACTTCTCGGCTCGGCAGTTGATGACTTATCCTGCATAAATTAGTTCAGCTTTCAGGTGCTCCGGTGGGCTGGAAAAGGTGGATACAGTCCTAGGAAAGAGTCCCCTAGAACTGTATCCACCTTTTCCAGCCCACGGGAGCACCTGAAAGCTGAACTAATTTATGCAGGATAAGTCATCAACTGCCGAGCCGAGAAGTTTGTGACGAATCGAATTTACTTTAAGTTCGCTCATCTCTAATATGTTCTATTGAAGTATTGAATAGTGTAGTAGACTTTGTTTCTTCATACACGGTACACAATAGAAATGTATATGCCAAGTAGTATACTTTTTTGTGATAGTTGTAGTGTATCCCACACAATGACTATGTTTGTATGTAGGAGGTACATAGTAGGTATACATCAGGTGATTCTCGCAATAAATACCTTTGATGTAGGCTCAAAAAAAGATGTGAACAGACTTATGTGCTAGCATTTGTATACAGACTTGCATCCCTCTTTAAGGTGTCCTCTCTCATACTGCAACTTGTGTGTAAGTTTTAGTTAGAAAACTGAATTGTGTTCATACATATAAAAATAAAACACCAAATATAAGGAATGGAGGAAAAGCGCCTCCTTTAGTAATAAAGGACAGGGATCTCCTTTCTCAGATATCGCTGGGTACATATACAATTACAAGACCACTGTCTAGATAAGCCACACCCTGCAAAACATACTGTACATGAACGATTCTTTACCCGTGGCACAGAAAGTCTGTTTTATAGAAAGGAAGTTGAGGCTACTGAGTAACCTGATAAACTTTGTCCCAGATAGTTCATGAATCGTAAAGACCATGTCAGATTATCTCTACTATTCTTCTTGTGTAATTGCTAGAGTAGTGTGTTATGTATAACAGAATAGAATAATAAAGCAGGGAGGTCTGGACAGGTTTCTGTAGCCCGGAGCTGTATTCTCACTGTATTACATACTACATTTTACACTGTGGCTTAAAAGAAGCATTATAATTATTTCAAAGGTTTTAGTTTTAAAACTGTACTTGTGAAGGGCTAAAATAGTGGTGCATTCCTTAAAGGGGTATTCCAGGAAAAAGCTTTTTTTCTTATATCAACTGGCTCCAGAAAGTTAAACAGATTTGTAAATTACTTCTATTAAAAAATCTTAATCCTTTCAATAATTATCAGCTGCTGAAGTTGAGTCGTTGTTTTCTGTCTGCAAACAGTGCTCTCTGCTGACATCTCTGCTTGTCTCGGGAACTGCACAGAGTAGAAGAGCTTTGCTATGGTGATTTGCTTCTAAACTGGGTGGTTCCCCAGACACGTGTCATCAGAGAGCACTTAGATAGAAAAGAACAACTCAACTTCAGCAGCTCATAAGTACTGAAAGGATTAAGATTTTTTAATAGAAGTAATTTACAAATCTGTTTAACTTTCTGGAGCCAGTTGATATATAAATAAAAGGTTTTTTTCCTGGATAACCCCTTTAAACATTCATGTAGGTTATGTTCACTCACGCATTTAAATGAGGATTTCGGGGCAGAAATCTTTCGAGGCGCTTGGGTTTTAGGTAAAGAATTGCAGTTTTTGTATGCTGTGAAAAACACATACACCTCCTATGGAAAGCTTTAGCCTTTTCTCACTGTATAGGACTATATCCTCTTATTGTAAAGAAAAAAGGGCAGTCTATTAAGCCATGTTGCAAATACACCTAGATACGCTGATGTATATCAGCTGGTTTAGACCCAAAGGGCCCAATCTTGGCCTCAGTTGAGTGAATGGAGCCTTATGGATATGATGCGCTTACATGTCAACAGCTCTTCCCGGTATATATACCATGCCCTAGGGAAGAATACAAAAGCTGAATAAAAACAGTAATTCATACATTATTGGTGAAGAAATGCCTAACTTTGGCTGATTTTACACCTGCTTCAATTAAAGGGGTACTCCCACCCTAGACATCTAGCGCTGGAGGGTCTCTGTTGCGACCACTGGAACGGAAGTCCGTGATGTCAGGACTCCGCTCCGTGGGGCGTGACGTCACACGGGGGCAGAGTCCTGACATCATGGACTTCCGTTCCAGTGGTCGCGACCGAGACCCTCCAGCGCTTCCGGACAAGAAACAGGTGGGTGCCGCATGCAACATTGCGTCGGTCCCCAGCAGCGGGACCCCCACGGTCAGACATCTTATCCCCTATCCTTTGGATAGGGGATAAGATGTCTAGGGTGGGAGTACCCCTTTTAAGTTTTTCTGGAATGCCACAAATGCTGCATAGTGGACACCAACAGCCTGCTGGAACCTACTGACTTATAATAGGGTCCGTAAAGATTTCAGCTAAAACAGAATAAAGAACAGAGATAATATTTATCGGTGCTTATTTATGCTTCTTTACATTTTCTTTTACTTTTAAACAATCACATGTGCAGCGCGGGATTCAGTTTTCCATGCCTCATCTCACTTTTCCTTCCTCTCGTTTCAGTATCGGCTCCTCTCTCTTTAAAACTTTTCTTAACGTTTCTGTAGTAAAGAAATGCTTCAATTTAGAGGAAAGACTGGAGACATTAAACATGTTTGACAGTGTTATACCCAGTTGTGTTAAGATATGCTGAACATGTAAAACAGTGAAATAAATAGTAGGTTATAATGTTTACACATCGCATTAATTTATGTATGGTGTAAATTCGATGGTGAAACTAGTTCTGTCTTTAAAAGTGTTTGAAATGAGAGAAAATGTGAACTTTCTTCTTTGCATTAGTTATAGACGTTTCATTTCTACATTGACTATTCTGTCCTCAAGAAGGCATGATATCATTCTGCATATTCCCAGTGAAGTGACTGGTATAAGAAGGGGCACTGTCCTGTAATGATATAACCAGCGCCTTTTCGGAGAGCATTCATGGCATTCGCACAATAAAGCCATTTTAGTTGGTGCTAAAATGAATTTCCTGTTCTCGCCAGCAAACATTCATGACGTACTAAAAATGAGTTGTCATTGTATCATGCTGCAAGGACTTCCATGAAATCAGTTTCACACCGAAAGTGTTCTTTTTATGAGGTCTCCTGGAATTCTGCCATAATGTTGTCTGATTGATGGGTTAACCGTCTGCATTAGCAGAAGAGACAGAGTCACATTTCAAGAACACAGACGTCATATCCCCTTCCCCACCGGAGCTGTCCAGCTCGGGTTACTACCCAAGCTAAGACTCAAAAGAAAACATATCAGCAAGCATATGCTCTTCCATGGGTTGCCCAGACCTAGCAGAGGGCATCTTTTACTAGATATAAATTGTGTGATTTAGTGGAAGAAAGATTTTTTTTTTTTTTTTTTTTTTAACTTTCAAATTTTTAACCTTTTTTAGGTGCTATTCAGAATTGGGAAAACCAAATACAATCTGGTGTGTGCCTAGAGGATTGTGCTCCTTGACTTTGAAGAGGTTCAGCCTGGCCTACAACATCATCTGAAGAACCTTCAATTAAAAGCATCAAGAGGAAGGCAATGTGGCCATTGGGATAAACACATGTGCCGACCTTACCGTGCTGCTCAAGGGATAAGTGGGTAAGTGGTGTTTTCCTTTACTACATCACAAAATAATGTGCAGAACACGGTGCATGTTTGTGTGAGCTTCTACCTCTTTACACTTGTTGGCGGCAAGAACTGATAAGTAATTATGGTATGGACCTTCTTAAGGATAAACATATCCATTAGGAAAGTCAAATAGACCACTTTCTGTTGTTTACACTGACATGTCAATGTTTATATTCTTTATTTTTCTTATATTGCTATTATTTGTCATGATTATCAACAATACTTGTGAAGGATGCATCAGGATAGTGCATGGTGTGTCAGCCACTCTCAGAGAAGTGTGTAAGGACATTACTTTTTCCCTAACTTAGGGGAGAAATCGGGAATTGCCCAGGAGCAGCTGGTTCCAACCAGGGTCTTGATCATTTGTACCCTTCACTTCATGCATGTCTGAGCACCATTGCCCTGATATTTGATTAAAGGGGTACTGCAGTGTAGGAATATGTATCCTCTATCCAATGGATAGGGGATAAGTGTCTGATCACCAGGTCTTACCGCTAAGACACCCTGTGATCTCCTTCCAGTCACCCAGCTCTCCTTGTGTACAGAGCGATTTCCGGTATACAGGAATGCTGTAACGCCGGCTCTCCCATAGGAATGCATGGAGGGGGCCTGTCAGCCACTGCTTCGTGCGAGGGTCGACAGCCTCCTTGCATGGACCAGAGATTGCTCTGTGCACAGGAGAGCTGGGCACAGGGCAGGAGATAGCTGGGGTCCCATCGGTCATACTCCGCATGATCAGACAATTACCCCTCTCCTTTAAATAGGTGATAAGTTCTCCTACACTGTAGTACTCCTTCAAGGCCTCACGTAATTTGCTGTATTGCTACTCAATACAACCTTGAAGTTGTAAAGAGCTGGTACACAGCACCCATAGAAGTGAATTGAGTCTTACTTTGCTCTTCCAAAGTCATACAAAGTACAGTGTTTTTTTCTTTTCTTTCTAGTAAACAGTACATATGACATGCTTCATCTGATGCTGTCTTACAGGGGTATTCCATCCTCTTTCCAGCCTAAGATACTACAGCTGCTTATAGAGAACAGTTGAGAAATGTGTAGATCAGTGTTTCCCAAACAAGGTGCCTCCAGCTGTTGCAAAACTACAACTTCCAACATGCCCGGGATGGCCAAAGGCCATGTTCACACAGCAGAATTTCCATGTAGAATTCCACAGAAGAATTTGTTAGAAATTCTGCCGAAATTAACTGTCCATTGACTTTATGGGATTCCACTGTCCCATTCACACAGCATAATTTCCACAATATTTAAAAAACAGTCTTTAATTTTGCAGAATTTCTTGGTGGAATCCCATTGAAGTAAATGGGGCTTGAATTTCACCAGAATGTCTATTGCGGTGGAATTCTGTCTATAGAGAACACAGAATGACACCACAATGTCAGCGGAATTCCGCAATTATGAATTTGTGCTGAATTGTGGAGTTTCACTGTGTGAACATAGCCTAATTCTGATGCAGAGTCTATGTTAAAAACAGTGTGACCATGGCCCTAAATCATACTACTCAAAATTGAAGCTGATTTAGTTGCATTACATAACATTTCTCAGTGTAAGCATATTTTATGCTCTTTTATATGAAGTTTATTCACATCATTTTGGAGGTTCGGTGTATTATAATGTGCACCAGTAGGGTTTTATTACACTTTATTAGCTCTGGTACCTCAGATGACCATACATAATGAGTTTGGGTTTTATCCTCTAACTTTATGTAGCAAAGTATAAGTAAAGTTTCAGTAAATGTCGGGCTGTGACTAACTATTATTTTCATAATTGATTACCGTATTTATCGGCGTATAACACGCACTGGCGTATAACACGCACCCCCATTTTAACAGGGAAATTTAAATTAAAAAAAATAAAATGTAAAATAAATGGCTTGGACTAAATGCCACATCATCCCCCCAACTTCGTTTTCTTCTGCACCTCAGTTTGGTCCTGTCCCCTCCAGTGCCACATCATTCCTTCCCTTTTATCAGTCCCTGTGCCACATTTACCCCTCTCATCGCCACCCCCCATGTCTCATCATCCCCCCCCCCTTGTCTCATCATTTCCCCCTGTCATAGACCACCTCTAGCCATACAGACATTAAGCATTTAGTGCCTCCCCCACGATCACTTCCCCCCGTCTCATCATCCCCCACACCGTCTCATCATGTCCCCCCATCATTCCCCCCTCATCCCCCCGCCCTGTCTCATCATCCCCCCCCAACCTGTCTCATCATGCCCCCCATCATTAACCCTCCCCCCCCATCATTTCTCCCTGTCTCATCATCCCCCCATCATGTTCCTCCTCCAGTGGTCTTCAACCTGCGGACCTCCAGCTGTTGCAAAACTACAACTCCCAGCAT